>NC_138228.1:22317176-22719676 GCF_964197995.2 Scardinius erythrophthalmus | reverse complement strand
AGCACAAGAGGGCAGTATAGCCCTATGTATGACTTGACTTTTATGGGCCTAAATGGTACAATTACTATTTTTAAACTTATAAATATTTATTAAATTGAAAAAAAAAGAATAAAATGGGTTTAGTTGTGATATTTTTATACTTTTATATAGAAATAAATGGTGTTTAATTACATTTTTAGAAGATGAGGCTTTAAGTGTTACTATACTTTAGTCCCTCACTATAGCAAAACCGTTTGAGATGTTTAATATCCGTTCACAATTTAGCATCTTTAATGTATCTTTATCATTTTGAAAAAGTTTGGTGTGAATAAAATAAACCAGTTAGGAAGAGTAGCTAAAAACTCAGAGTCTGAAATATCCAAAAAATCCACATTCAAACCAAAATATCTGACTTCCTTTTGCTCTGAGCTAATAACTGTAAATTAGAAAGTTGTCCGGCTCGGTGAGACCAATATATATACTGATTTTTGTAACTGTTGGTAAAACTGACCAAGTTTTCGGACCCCATTCCAGGGGGCGCTGTCGAGCCCCCCTGCCACGCCCCGGTACCAGCTTAAGCCCGGCCCTGATGGCCGCAGGTTCTGACGTGTGTGCAAAATTTCAAGAGTTTTTGAGCATGTTAAGGGTCTCAAAAGTGGCAAAAAGGCAAAAAAAAAAAAATAATGAAGAAAAAGAAAAAGAAAAAGAAAAAGAAAAAGAAAAAGAAAAAGAAAAAGAAAAAGAAAAAGAAAAAAAAATAATCCTTACGGAAACAATAGGGCCTTCGCCCTTTCAGGGCTTGGGCCCTAATTATAAATATATACATATGATATTTCTTAATTATTTCTTTTGATATGGGGGCATGTTTTCATAAGATTTAACATAAAAAAAAATTATTTTATTTTTAAAGTTCAGCATGAACGCATTTTTGAAGTCAACATATTTTTGTATGGCTATTAAGACCTGTAATCCTATTTTGAAAATGAAAAATACTATATTACAATAATCAGAATCTTCATTAAGAATAATGAGAATGACACTAATATTCATAATATTTTCTATTATTTTTAATGGTGATGCTGATTGCTGTCATATATATTTTATATTTTATTATTTTTATTTTGTTTCAAGTCAACAACAGTCAAACTCACAGGTCTGGAACAAACACTTTTCATGATTCATGATCCATTCCTGACAGATAAAACAAGTCACATCCCACATTTTATCTTGCAGAATATCCTGTTTCACTCAGAAATATGACACAATACAGAAATAAGTTGGATTATAAATGAAAAATCACATTTTGACACTAAGAGAACATTAAGTTCGATAACACTTTACAATAATGTTTCATGAGTTAAATACATTAGTTAATGAACTAAGAATGAACAATACTTCTATAGCATTTATTAATCTTAGTTAATGTTAATTTTACTAATACATTATTAAAATCAAAAGTTGTATTTGTTAACATTAGTTAATGCACTGTGAACTAACATGAACAAACTATGAATAGCTGTATTTTTATTAACTAACATTAGCATTAATACAGATTACAGATTAATAAATACTGTAACAAATGTATTGCTCATTGTTAGTTCATGTTAGTTAATACATTAACTAATGTTAACGAATGAGACCTTATTGTAAAGTATCTTATTCTGATTGATTTTAAATATGAAATATTATTTACAGGTCTCATGAGGTTGACCCTTAAAAAAAGATCACACACTGGATGTCCAGTGTCTGCAGAATATATATGCACTGAGGGATTTCTCAGATGAATTAAATTTCCTTTTAGATTTCTTGGTCAATGACAGATGAAATGAAATGAATATTTTGGCTGGGGTTCTTAAGAGGCTAAAACATATCAGTATGTGGGAGAGGTGACAGAAAACCTCTTTCACTCATTTGGATCAATGGTCTGTTTCCACTGAGCTCTGGCTAAATGCATTACTTTCATTAATAGTGGCTTTCAGAAAATTAACTGCAGGTAGAAAATCTTCTTTTAAAGACATACAATGCCATTCACCATTTAAATGAAAAAACTAAAATAACAAGTCATATTTCCTAGTTAAACAGAAGTCTCATATACTGAAATGTGTTTCAAACATTTTTTCCCTTTTTCCTTAGGCACTGATGAATAGTGCACAACAAGACCAAGAACATTTATTGAAGTACTGTAATGTTCATGTCATCTCAACACAATATGAATAGTCATTTGTAATGCGCTTTAATTATGCATTCCATAATTTGATGTATTTCTGAGTGAAACAAGCTTAGGTGAAGTGATGGAGCAAGTTGTTACATTTTGATTAAATAAAAACCGAACAAACTTTACATATGAATAACATGTGCTGATGAATCATTCACAATAAGACCAGCTACAAGTATGAATAAAGTAAACAGGGTCAAATTAGATTTTTCTTGACTTTCATGTCCATCTCTATGAAGAATATTCCTAATACAGTCATAATCCTCGATTACTGAAATGCAGTGCAAATGTAAAGCATTGAAAATCTGGAGCAGAACATCTCAGGTTACGTATGTAACCCTGGTTCCCTGAAGAGGGAATGAGACGCTGCGTCGATACGCTCTGGGAATGCCCTCATCATAGGAGGATCTGTCTGCATAGGTGACGTGACCTCAGACCCCCCTGATGGTTGATATAAGAGACCACCGATGTGTTGTCCGTGCGGACAAGCACATGGTGACCTCTCAGGTATGGCAGGAAGTGCTTGAGAGATCAAAACACCGCCATCATTTCTAGCCGATTTATGTGCCAGAGGAGAGTAGATGGTCCTGCCATAGACCTTTCGCTGAGCGACCACTCATGATCAGCCAGAGCTGCATCCACGCATTTCGTGAAAGTGCGGGGTGATAAACCTAGGCCGAACGGAAGAACTCGATATTGGTACGCTTCGCCCCCCGAAAGCGAACCTCAGGAACTTCCTGTGATGAGAATGGATGGATACATGGAAATAAGCGTCCTTCAAGTCTATTGTGAGAAACCAGTCCTCGGACTGAATCTGTGACATTATCTGATTGAGTGTAAGCATTTTGAACTTGAGTTTCTGAACCCTGCAGTTTAGTTGGCACAGATCTAAAATAGGACGCAGCCCCCCATCCTTCTTTGGAACAATTAAGTAATGGTTGTAAAACCCTGACTCCCTGCTGGGAGGAGGAACCCTTTCTATAGCTCCCTTTTAGGGTTGGGAACTGAAAATCGCTTCTTGTCCAGAACAGTCAGTGTTTTTTAAAAAATACCGGAACCGTGCGAAATTCCTGAGTTTCGGTTCCAAAAACGGTTCTGGTGCGATGTGTGGGTGAAGTGCTGGAAGCTTAGCCTTTAGTGACGTCTCACCTCATGAATATTAAAATAGTAATGAATGCACTGGCCCTCGCGCTACTATACGTTTTGCATCAGATATCAACGCAGAGAGAGAGAGAGAGTATAAAGACAGTAGAGCTGCACCATTAATCTTTAAACGATCTAGATTCAAAAACCCACGCAATCTTATTCCTAAATGACAAAAACTTCACACTGGAACATTCAAATCTGTTTGCGCTGTCGCTGACCCAGAGAGAGCAGTTATATATGAAACAGCTTTACTTTCACAGTCTATTCAACAACACAGTATCGATATTTCTGTTACAAATATTCAAATGATCACAGAAGTACTGAGATAAAAGTTTAATTGTTCGAGAATAAACACTGATGTCTACGGTAGCAACCAAAACAGAGTAAATCACCTTTTGAAAGTCGCTTCAGAATTTACAAAATGAGCAAGTACATCATGAATGCCTTTTTTCAAAGCCGTGTTTTTGTCTTATCCTGAATCACTACGGTAAGCCTGTAATAAGCGTTTAGACTCGGACACTGGTCGGTTCGGCACCGCTGCGGAGTAGCCCAGTGCCTGCGTGACTCACCCGCGTCATGTTCTGTTTATTAACTGCTAGAGCGCTGATTCATCCAGTAATGAAACAAGTGAAGTCTTTATGAATCAATCATTCAAACTGATTTTAAAAATATTATGTTTCACCTGTCTGGATCTTACATGTGTGTTCAATTCTAACCCTTCTGAGAGGGTATTATCCACTGCTGGAGATACAATAAGCTATAGGAGAGGTCCCAAATTATCCTTGAGAATGCAGAAATGTTTATTTTCCTTCAGAAAAAAATAATTATTTTTGCAAAAATTGCTAAATAATAGAATTTGTTGACATTACCAGTCTGTTAAACTCATTTGACAAGTATCAGAAATAAACACAAAAAAGGATTGTGTATTTTCCCCTTACTACTATTTTTTATTAGTTGTTTTAATAATTTTTATTGAATGGGAACCGGAACCGAAACCAGAATCGTTTGCCGGAACCGGAATCGGAACCGGAAAATTTCTTACGATTCCCAACCCTAATCCCTTTCGTAGACAAGTCTGTACTTCCTGCTCCATAAACAGAGCCTGCTCGGGGTCCACCACCGTAGGGAGGACCCCTAGAAAACTGGGCGGACGAGAACCGAACTGAATTCTGTAACCCTCTTCTATTGTATGCAGGACCTAATGAATTATATTTGCCAGTAGTTTCCACGCTGCCAGAAAATCTACTAAGGGAACCAGTCTTTTGAGACTGGCCTCTGATGTTGGTCGAACAGCCACTTCGGTGCCCTGTAATGGCGAACCGGCAGGGAACAACCGAACTGACTGTTCTACGACCCTCCTCGGAGGATCGTTAAGATGTGCAGGCACCTCTGCCCCCTGAAGCAGCGAACCAGCAGGGAACAACCAAACTGACTGCTTTAAGAACCTCCTCGGAAGATCGTTTGGGGACACTGACACCTCGGTGCCCTGAAGCGGTGCCCTCTTGCGTGACGCAATTCTCGAATTGCGTCAGCGCTGACTTCCTCACAATCATCCATGACCCTAAGCAGATCAGCCTGGTATGCCTGCAAAATCGACATTGTATGCAAGCATGCCGCAGCCGTCCCGCTGCCGAATACGCTTTACCCACCAGCGCTGAAGTGGCTTTTAATGGCTTGGTGGGTAACTCCGGGGTTTTTAATGATGACGCTGACTCAGGAGAGAGATAGCTCGTGAGCGTCTCTTCAGCCCGAGGCATTGTCACATAACCATAATTTTTAATACCCATAACAGTACTATAGATAGATGTTTGTGGATTGAAAACATGATATGAAACCGGTTTCCTCCATGACCTCGACACCTCAGTGTGTAGGTCAGGAAAAAATGGTAAACCCCGACGAGGAGGCTGTGACCTAGATGGTAAATATCTTTCATCTAGTAAACTTTTCTTTTTATATTAATATTGTTCCTCGGCTGGCCAATCTATATTTAATTTGGCAACAGCACGAGTCACAACCTCCAAAAGCTCCTCATCAGCAGGGATATGAGATGGCGAATCCTCAAAATCCCCTGCATCAATGCTGACGACATCCAGTTCCTCAGAACTGGATAATCGCAGCATTGGTGCCTCAGCCCGGGCACTGGATCTGGCAGGTGAAGGCTGAGATAGGGCTGGGCCCGACTCAAACCCCGCTGTCAGATCCATTTGCGAGCCCCAAGATGTGCGTTGACACTCACCAAACCGCCCTCCTCGAAGAACGCCCGGCGAGAGTGGACATCTTGTCGCAATGCTCACAGTCAGCCCCCTCGAGAACATTGTCAGCACAATCCACAAGAGAAACATATATGTATTTATATATATAATTTTTTTTTTTTTTTTTTTTTCACAAGAGAAATATATATATATATATATTTTTTTTTTTCACAAGAGAATATATATATATATATATATATATATATATATATATATATATATATATATATATATATATATATATATATATATATATATATAGTTTCTCTTGTGAATTGTGCTTGCAATGACAGACAACACCAAATAGACAGAGACAGTATACAGAGAGCGCTCGCTGAAGGCACAGAAGCTAGCGCAATCTGTTTTCAGGTGTGCTTTATAGTTTCCTAGTGTATGACGTCACCAGCCTATGACGTCTCGTCACACCATTGGACTGATTATACACGTGCTTCACGTCGCAATCACGCAAGGGCATTCAGTTCCCTTGAAAGGGAACTATATTTTTCTGGGTTTGAAGAGCCAATAAAGAAATTACAATCTTAAAATATGAATTCCTAAACACAGCGAGGAAAGGAGACCTTTTCTACTGCAGATTGAGTAAAGGCAAAGCTTCACACATCTGCAAGTGGCAAAAAGTATTTAAATTTCCACATGTTTTTAAGTCAGTCCTCTGTGAGTACTGTGATCTAAATACAAAATACAAAATAACAGAGCTGGCTTACAAACAGCATCAGCTGACCTTGATGGGTCATTGCGGAAGAAACAAAATTGATATAATAAACACGTGAAGTGAGGACTGCCGGCTCGCACGACTAGCCTTAGAACAAGACTCATATAAGAGTCCCAACTACACTGACCTGGTTAGCAAGCACCCTTGGGAGGATTAATTAGCATGTGAATGCAGTTCAGGCTAGAACTAAATGAAGATTGGTTTGGCAGAAAGAACAAATCCTAAGAGACTGCACTGTAAAAGACTCCTAAAACATGCAGCCTGAAGAAGGCTAAACCAAAACAGCCACGACACTCGGAGACACTCCATGACAGTTCCTCATTTTATGCAAATGATTTCTGATCAGCACTCTTTAATTAGTTGAGGAGAAAATGAGAGCTGAGGAATTAAATTGGCTGTGTGAAAACAAGGAGCTAAACACCAGCACCACTAAACTGAAGAATATTTCTGTGCACAGTTTTCATCAAGGAAGATAAACCTGGAGAAAGCTAATCATTAGCATTCCTATTTTAAGCACTGTCAACAGAAAATCATAAAAAAAATTTAAAAATTAAATTAAACATTAAACAATTTGAATGCACTCCACAGAAGCAACCGCCTCCACATCATGCATTAAAATTGTTTAATGCACATACATACATATGTATTGACCAATTACGCTATTGACCAATCAGAATCAAGTATTCCACAGAGCCGTGTAATAAACCCAAAATAACTAACACGTAGGAGCTCAGGAGAATACAAAAATGCAGGAAAATGAAAACCGCTAAACAAAGACAAGAACAGACAAATCAATCAAACAATGAGTCACCATAGAAACAACTGGGAACATGCTTTAAACCATAGAAAAAAAAAGAAAAACACAGGAAACAGAGCTACAAACTAAAACTCCAGGAAAACTAAACTGAAACTAAAACTATGCGTAACAATATAATATAAATAAAATATCTAAAAACTGCATATAGTACACATTACAGGTCAGCAAGTGCTTAGTCATAAAAGGGAAAGCCCTAAGAAATTAGCACTCTCTTTATAGGGTGAATTTTTGTCATTTATTTTTTATTCAAATTAAATTCTGTTTCACTTGGCCTAACATTACACTATCACTCTAAACTTCATTTGAATGTGTTGAAATGTACGTTATGTGTTAGTATGTCTGTATGAGACTACATTACATTAGAATATTAGAACATTAGAATAACATACAGATCATATTCTAACATTTTATCATTGTTGAACTATATAACATTGATTAGTTTTATGTAAATGTGCTCACCTGTTTAATAAAGTACATGTTTATATACTCTCGTTTATATACAGTCTATGGGAGCTCTAGGCATCTCGAAAACACTGCGCTGATATTGATTCTTGTTTTAGTTCTCCTTTTTTATCCAAAGTCTGCTTGCCATGGTCCATAATGTTTGAACGAAACAACAACAGCGTGCAAATAGACATTGCGAACTCCACAGATGTCTGCGTCTGTCGCTTTGGTTACTATCAGGGCTCTGGTTCATAGCTCTGGTTGCTATGGCAGTATGAGCGGAAACCAGGGACAACGCGGATATGACGCCATTGACGGCGACAAAACGGAAATAAAGAAACTAAATTCTTCGAATTAAATGACAAATTTCTCCTGGTTTGAAAGTTGTTGGAAACAGTCGGGATAATGTAAGCAGGGTTACCAACTCTCACGCATCTGGCGTAACACTCACGCTTTCAGCATCAATCTCACGCTCTCACGCACACGCAAGAAATGTCACGCCAAAATCCATTTTTATCCCCTCTCAATCCGTTCATTTTCTGTTGATGGCAGTATATTCTGATCGTTGATTCGCTGAAAACCTTGCACCTGATACGTCAGTTGCGTGTAAGAAGTTCAGACAAATTAGTTTGTTATGATTTTTTAACCGCACGCCGTCATCGCCAAAGAGGAGCAGGACCGAGATGGACACAGAGAGCCTACTTGCGTCAATGCGCGCAGCCGCGTCCAGGAACGTCGCTTGCACACACTAAAAATACCTCACTGAAAGTTATAATGAGCAGGTATCCCGCTGTCTGTGAATGTCCTGACGCACACACTCACACAACGCACAGAAAGACTCGCGCCATTATTGAGCGCACAGACAGCGCGTCAGAATCAGTTGTGCTGGGCAGTTCTCTTTCGCGCTTGAACGAACAATAACACATGCCAAAATGTCAGTTTTGTCGAGTATAATTTATGCAGTGCAAACTGTTTGATAACCTAATTCAATTTCTGTATATTTCATACCTGTTAGACAGGAAGGGCACATGTAAATATTACATTTATTTTGGGGTTTATTTGAGGAAAGTTTTAAGTTCACTTATATTAAAAGTTGTTATAATTTTCAAAAGTAAAAAATTATTTTGTCGAGTATAATTTATGCAGTGCAAACTGTTTGATAACCTAATTCAATTTCTGTATATTTCATACCTGTTAGACAGGAAGGGCGCAAATGTAAATATTACATTTATTTTTGGGTTTATGTGAGGAAAGTTTTAAGTTCACTTATATTAAAAGTTGTTATAATTTTCAAAAGTAAAAAATAATTTTCATAGAGACATCAGTAGCTAGCAAAAAACACTTTCAATAAACTAAACAAAACCTATCCAATGATGAAATGTTTTCTGTGTTGACAAATCTTGTGCGATGTCCTAAAACTGCCGGGATAATCACACAACCCAACGCGTACAAGTCTGCTAATGATACGTCCGATTCGCGAACTAATGACTCCTTTGAACCGATTCACTTTAATGAATGGTTGAAACAACTGATCTGTCCAACACTGAATCGGTTCGGTGTATAACAAAATCGGTAACACTTTACAATAAGGTTCCATTTATTAAACTCTAGTTAACTAGATCAGTTAACATTAACTATTGTTAATGTTGTTAACTAACTGCACTTCTACAGCATTTATTAATCTTTATTAATGTTAAAGCTCCAGTATGTGACTTTGGTATTTGACCACAAGAGGGCGCAGTTTCCAACAATAACAAAGGCGAAGCTTGATGACGCTATGAAGGAGGTGACGATGGGAGATGTGGTTTATAATGCGTTTTCACCATCTAGCGATGTATCTAAATGGAATTAATGAATCATGATCACGGATGAGGTAATTTATTCGTTTTTGTATTACCTGTATGTCTTATCGTATTATTTTATGTCATCATAATTAATGAACTGCAAGGGACGTGAAATGTTATGCTATATTAGGCTATCCCGTTACAACATACAGCTATTTGTCAAATGATTTGTTTGGTTAATGTTGTGCAGTTTTACGTTTTTTATGGTTAATGCCGTGTTGTGTAACGTGTTCAAACCAATATCTAAAAGTAAATTTGAACGAACATTTGCAAGTAATGACTAAATATTTTTTTTAACATCATCTCCGATTGTAATTGTACTGCCATAATCTCGGTCACCACACGTGATAAAAAGCCTTACCAAAGTACAAAGAGCAATATAACTTTGTTTATAAGTGCTATTATTGACAGTTGCATGTCTTTCCTGTCTCAATACACTCGCGAGAGAGTCTCTGACAAGTCCAGACGCGCAGCTCTCTCCATCTCGAAAACGCCTGCCGATATTTATCCGGGTTTTATTCCTCCGTTTGTCACACAGTCCGTGACTCCGCGTGTATCCGAATATGGACGCTTTCGTTTTGTTGGCACTTCAATACTCGCCAAAGAGTTCGTGATCCATAACAGCTATAACCATACAGTCTATGGCTATAACGCTTTAACCACCACTTCCGCATTTTACCATGCGATATTCCGGTGATGTGGGTCATATTTTTTATTTTATTCCTTTTTTTATTCTTTGTCAGATGTCTTTATTGTTTATTGTGATAAGAAAAAAACCTCAATAAAGTTGTAAAAAAAAAAAAAAATCCGGTGTGGTGGAATATCCTATCACATGGTCCACACCGGAAAGAAGGATAGAGAGAGCGGACATTGCGTCACTGAGGCGCGACATTTCTTTTCCGGGACGGCCAGTTATTTAAAATCGGAATTTCTCTGAAATAAAAAATCTTTGGAGACTTTTGAGATATTGTAAGTACATAACTGGAGGAAATATATCACACTGTGCAAGTTATTTTTGGAAATTTTATTACAAAATCCCTACATATTGGAGCTTTAATTTCACCATTTAGTAGCCTACATTATTTAAATGAAAAGTTGTATTTGTTAACATTAGTTAGCTTAATGCACTGTGTGAAGTAACATTAAAAATACAGGGTTAGGGTTGACTAAGATTAACCCTTGTGTGGTGTTCATATTTTTGTTACGCAGCCAGTGTTCGTGGGTCTGGTGGACCCGCTGCGTCTTGGGGTTTTTAATTCAACACAATCAAAAATGTTATGTTAAAATACTCAACAGATGTTTACTTCATCCCAATTACAAGCAATATAAACAGCATATATAGTTAATATTCTCTCTTTACCTTTGTTAGATCACATTTAAGAATTGCAATCTCGTGTGGGAATGGCAGGAGTAGAAACACAAAACTCACTCTTGCACTCTTTCAGGCTTACACACAATCTCTCTCTCACACGCACGCACACACACACTCATGCACACACATACACACACCCACAACACACACACCCACAACACATACACAGAAACACACAAAACACCCCCCCCCCACACACACACACACACACACATGCACACACACTCACTTGGATATGGTGTACGGTCACTCTCCATAGGCATAATGGTTTTTCTAATGTACAAACTTTATAATCTATCCCCCTACACTAACCCTACCCCTAAACTTACCAATCACAGAAAACTTTTGGCATTTTTTGAATTTCAAAAACACCATTTAGTATGTTTTAGTATGAGGACACAGATGTCGTCATAAACCATGTTTACGTTATAATACCCATGTTATTATATACATTTGTGTCCTCATAAACCATATACAAGAACACACACACAGGCCCTGACAGGAGGAGGACAGAGTAAAGGTACACAGGACCTACAATTTCCACACTTTTATTAGCCCCGGGTCCAGTGGACCCGAACATCCTGTGTGTAATATAAATGTGTAGGGGGGGTGTACAGTGTGTTTTCATTGAAAATGTGTTCTGATATATATTCCTCACAGAAAATGAGCCAAGGCCAATGAGTCTCAGTTTGAAAAAATAATTAATTGTATCATTTTTCTTTTGATAAAAAATGAAAACGGGTCCAACAGACCCGAACACCATACAAGGGTTAACAAAGATTAATAAATACAGTAACAAATGTATTGCTCGTGGTTCATGTTAGTAAGCCTAATACATTCACTAATGTAAACAAACCAAACCACATTTAACATCTCTTAAAATTAGAATTTTGTTTGTTACCTCAATAAATTTAGGGTCATTCCTATTTTATTTGTGTACGTTTTAATCATTAACATTAAAAACACTCTTTTTACGACTAAAATTACAGTAAAGGGTAAAAAAAAACCTGAATTCCCAAAAATTAAAACGGAAAAAACGGAATTTGCAAAAATTAAAACGGAAAAAAACGGAATTTGGGAAAAAATAAAACGGATTTTATAGGGCCCTACTAATTCGGATCAGCACAGAGGGGCCCTCCCTGGAACTGTCTGATCCTACAAAATGTGCTGAAAATTGGCTGTCTGCTGTAAAGAGGTCAAGGCGACCAGGCTACAAAGATAAAATGTGAAACATACATAGGGCCTACATACAATGTTAAATGAAATCTACATGACGATAAAATAGAATTAAATGAAAATCTTTTGTTTGAAAGTTTTGGTCTGATGTTCTTAACCTTACAATGAGCATTGTAAATTTAATTGTTGAATAATTCTAATAATAAAACTATAATGATAAACTTATACAACAAAAATGACTGTGCCCCCAAATATTTGTCTGTGCTCCTAAATTTTTTTATTTAGGCGCACCAGTGCTCCTTGTTCAAAAAGTAAGTGTAGAGCCCTGAAGGGTCTTTAAATGTTATACTTTTAACAGCCAAATTCCCCGGACACATCCACCTACGCAGTCTTTATCATATTCTGAATTAAGAAATCATTATAATGCAGTCAAAAATAATTTACAGGGAACATAAATAATTACTTTCCGAGTCTTTCGTTCATTTGTCACGTGACAGACGCAATGAACGTTCATGAACGGATTGAACCCTGCTTCAGATACGAGCCTCCTGCAGAGGTGGTGAAGCAGGCCAACACTGCCACTGTGGCAAAACAGGCCTAATGTGTGAAACTTGTGTTGTGGTTTTCTGGGGAGTTGGAGTAACTATTATGTGTCCCTTTTGTTTTGAGATTTTTTTATTGTTTTGATGTTGTTGTTTTACATGTTTGTTATTTAATCACCTCTATCTTTATTTTTTTTATAGTGCAATCAATAAATTAATTGTACATTTTGAAAAACCTTTTTTTTTTCATAAATTAGGGTTTAGGCTATATAAGTAAACAAGGACTGATGTTTTTAAAATTAGGGTTAGGGTTACGCGCGCGCACTGATGTTTTACAGAGTCTCACTCCAGCCAAAGTCCCAAAGTTGGCAACCCTGATGTAAGTGCACAACAAAAAAAAAAAATATAACATAGATATAGTGATTTTTGCTATTTTTAAAGCAAAAAAGTTACATATTGTGCCTTTAAAATGAAGTCATTGTACATTTGGGTCAATGCCATGATGTGCATATTTTTGTGTCCAAGAGCATTATCTCCTTTTAAAACAATTTGATAAATTCATGACATGTATCATTTTATTAAGGTTTGTATCTCTCTCTCAACTACTAATAAAATAGCTACTTTCAAGTGAGGGTAGTTTGGTACACTTTCCATATCAGGTGGTACAACCAATGTAAAACTAAAAAAAATGCTATTTTATCATAAACTTCTTTATTGTTTTTAAATATTACACATAGGTGTCTTTAACTATAATGTACTTGTCACAGCTGGATGAGTTTGAGCAGGATCTATATGCAGCAGTAAAACTTTAATAAACAATAAATCAAAATAAACACTCAGGAGATTATTAGCACACAGGAACAGAACAACCAACTTAAATAGACATAAGAATGGACAAGGAACTGAACTGAACAGGGAATATATATACAGACTAAATGAGTGAAATAAGGGGCAGGTGGACACAATAGGTTGCTAAGGTAACTAACAGGCACACACTAGGAAATGAAGGCTGCATCCGAAATCGCATACTTCCCAACTATATAGTAGGCGAAAAAAAGTAAGTGACAAGAGTAGTATGTCAGAATTCCCAGTACTCATAAGAGAGTAGGCAGAAAGTACCCGGATGACCTACTACTTCCAGCGAGATTCTGAAGTGTGCATTTTATAGACAATTTACTATCCCAAGAGGCCATGGGAGAGGATTTGTGGAAGGGAGAGGATTAAGGACGTAACTGATGCAGGTAGGTTACATTATAATGTCCGGATTACATTCTTACTACACACATTCATTCTAGAAAATTATTTTTAGCAGTCACAAACTAAGTACTTGTTCAAAATAAGTACCAACACAAGAAAGTATGTAATTTCGGAAGCAGCTTAGGTCAACTAAGGAAGATAGGAAATAAACACAGGAACTGGGAACACATAAAACTAAACCAAAACAGAGCAAAAACCTGACAGTACTCAAATAAAAAAATTGTTAGGTACGATGTACTTGTCTGTGTTGTTTTGCAAAACTCTTGTGCTGCTATTGAGGTGAGACACGGGTATGGTTAGGACATGGTTGGTGGTGGTATGGGTAGGTTTAAGGGTGGGTTAAGGGGTAAGGAAAGGGTCAACAGTGTAATTATGTGTCATTACAAAACTTAATTACAGATGTAAATTGCAGGCATTTTTTAAATTTAATTACAATGTAAAACATATAAGTGCATCGTATAAAATTATAAATTTAAATATTAGTACATGGTAGTTAAAGACACTTAATATAAAGTGGAACTGAGAACGACATAAGGAGTAGATTAAAAATGATCCGGCTGCAAGAGAAGCATATCTTGCAAAAAGAAACGAGAGGTGATGAATCTTGTTTAGTAGTCTCAACTGACTTAAGCTTATGATTCTTTTCGTATCAATATAAAACACAACTTTGTTGTTATTCAATCACAATCGATTACAGTGTATCAAACCAATCCATTGCACTGTAGCCTATTCAAGTTCCTAAGTTTTGAATGTGATTTATTCTGTTCTTTTTATCAATATACTTTTACTTCAATATAGACTGTTGCGTTGACTTAAACTCTTGTTGTAGGCCTATTTGTATTTTATATGTAATGTAAGTGAAGAAAAAAATCCAGTATTCAGCATTATCTAGTGCACATAAACACATTGTTCCTGACTTAAAATATGCATTATATCAATTTTGAAAAGATTTTTTTATCCTTTTTTTAAACTTTATTTGTCATTAACCTATTTGCATCATTATCTGATTTGCATAATTCCATCGGTGAATCTTACTCTAAAATAACACAGAGAGCACTGCACCCTACATGCATTTATTTGATGTAAAACATCAAAATGCAATCATTTCTGGTATCCATGTGTTGAATTGTGTGCCAGTGTCAAATCTTATTGTAATGCCTAAAAAATGAACTGATTTGGTTTGTGATTTGTGGCTTGTGTTTTAAGGGAATCAGAATCCCCTTAAGTACACAGAGCATCTGGCTGTTAGCGTGCAGCATGAATGAGCAGCCTAAATACAGTATCCCAACAGTACTCAGCAGTGCGGCGATGGGTTTGCCGTGTGCTGTGACTGTGATTCTCACATCTAGGTCAAGAGCGTTTTCAGTGTGAGTAAGACTGGGTGGAAATTCCCTTGATTCCTGACTGACTGTAAAAGAGACTGCTTTTGTGAAGTAAATTTTAGAATAGTGTAGAGACATACAGTTGACACAATTTCAGCTGTTTATGTTCATATTAGCATGTATTGTGTAAACTGACTATGAAAACACACGTTTGAGAAACAACCACTGGAAATAAAACAAAATGCTAAAACTGCTAATAAAACATGTTTGCGGTTATTTAAGGAATATTTCACCTTAGATGAAATTATACATATGTGCATATTCAAATGCGGTGCATCACATTATAAGACTTGCAAAAAGAACCAATGCAGTTTGTTGTCATTGACATCAACCTTTGCCTGATCTGAAAATGCACATAAACAAATTGGATTGGAGAGAGCCATGTAAACATCCATCAAATTGTCTTTTTATGTTCCAAGCTAGAAAAAAAATAAAAAAAAATAATCCGGGTGTGGAACGGCATGACTGAGATTAAATAATGAGAAGAATATTGTTATATGGGTGAACTAGGAAATAAATGCTTAAATATAAATAACCATCTTGATGTTGATTTGTTTCTCTAAGATTAATGAAGGCCACAAAATTTGAAGTACACTTTCACCTGAACACTGATATGCTGGACAACCACACACATAAACACAAAATCAATCGCCAATTCTAACCGCTCAACATCAAAAACTAGTAATCATCATCCTGTCCATCAGAAAACTCTTCAATAGTGTCTGGGTATTCAGGAACCAAGACCTGAGAAAGACATAATTTATGGACAATGGTGGATCTCAGGTGACTCAATCAATGCCTCAATGACCGAAACCTAGACTAATATCCTTCAAGAAACAATTTTAAACAACTATAATGTATAAGCAATTCTGTACAGTTAGCATATAAAATACAAATAACTGGTTGAATCGCACAACGAGTACACAACTAAAAAAAAAATATAACATAGATATAGTGATTTTTGCTATTTTTAAAGCAAAAAAGTTACATATTGTGCCTTTAAAATGAAGTCATTGTACATTTGGGTCAATGCCATGATGTGCATATTTTTGTGTCCAAGAGCATTATCTCCTTTTAAAACAATTTGATAAATTCATGACATGTATCATTTTATTAAGGTTCGTACCTCCTGCCAGGATCTGCTGTTCCAGCTCAGCCATCTGCTTCCTGTAAGCTCTCAGTGCTGCCTCTTTGAAGGTGGGACGTATCCTTTTTTTGGGTGGTGCTTCCTGCACAGGAACCTCTGTAACGTTTTTGTTCTCGTCCTCTTGTTCTACAGTCTTTTCTACCTCATCTGCTCCCTTCGTTTCTGATGTTTCTTGAACCTCTTGCACCTCCTCTTTGCCTTCCTCCTGTTCTTCAATCTCTGCTTCTGGTTCCCCGGTTTCTTCCACATAATCCACCAGACTCACCTCATATTCTGCTGTGTCTTCAGTCATGGGATTGTCATCATACTCCTCACTGAATTCCTCATCATATGGTTCATCAAGGCTGCAATCATATTCCAACACAAGGTTACCATCTTGAGAGATGTCATATTCTTGCGAGACATTGTATTCCTCTTCTTGGTACTGTTCCTCAGCCTCGTTGGCATTTGTTCTGTTTTCCAAATTGGCTAGCACTTGTTCCATCACCTCAACATAATGTGTCTCATTGTCCACAGGTTGTTCAGTAGATTGATCTTCATCTTCTGCCTTGTAATAGAAAGGTTCTGTGTAGACGTCAGAGTCAATGGTTGTGCTGGAGCTGTTTGCTGTGGACTGGGACATGGTTCTGAACCTGCCCATGAATGAGGTGTTGCTTGGTTCTTCAACCGGGGCGCTGGTACTTTGGGGGCCTTTATTCCATACAAAATCCAAAGCTGACTTTGCTCTTTGCAGGGTGGATCCAAAACCTCCAAAGCCAAAAGATTTTTCACTAAGGTCTATGCTAAGCCTGCTACTCCATGATTTGGGGACGTCCTCCACCTTCTCATTTCTGATTTCACTCTGGCTCCGGTACATGGCTGAGGATTTCTGGCCTTGCTGGAGGTGGTTCACATCTTGCCGCTGCAAAGTTTGTGGAGCTGATTCAGGCTTAGCTTGGATCTTCTTAGTCTTGGGCTTCTTTTCAGGTTGCGGTTCAGCCACAGGTCTAGGTACTGGTTTTGCTATGGGTTCAATCACAACCTCTGGCTCTGGCTCTGGCTCTGGCTCTGGCTCTGGCTCTGGTTCTGGCTCTGGTTCTGGCTCTAGCTCTGGTTCTCGTTCTGGTTCAGGTTCAGGTTCAGGTTCTCGCTGTGCCATTTGTTCTTGTTCTGGTTCTGGTTCAAGATCTAGCTCAGGTTCTAAAAATTCAGGTTCAATATCTATATCTTGGTATTGGCCTGTCTCAGGAGTGCTATCTAGTGTCAGAAAGGTCTCACCTTCAAATTGTAAATCAACCTCAAGGCATTTAGTAATTTTCTCAGGGAAACCAGGGTTAGCTGCAGGGTCAAAGGGACTACTGATCTCAGAGATTATGTTCTGCTCAGTTGAAGCGTCCAAACCTGAATCAGTACCTTGTTCAAGGTGATGCCAATCTTTCCATGGTGAGAGGTCACCCTGCAGCGACAGCTGAGAGCCACTGTAATGGCTCCTGTCCCCTGATATACAAACGAGACCATTACTCACACCACTGTCAATTGTCTCAGTGGTTTCAACTTCATTATGCTCCACATAAGGTCGTTCTTGGCTCAGAGTTTGACTAGGAGGACTAGCGTACCAGGAGGATGCCATGTCTTCTTGCTTCCGTTGCCAAAGTTCCTGATCTGAGGAGGAAAGCAAGGAGCAGCCATTGACTCTGCTGAAATACTGACTCTCTGAGAAATCCTCAGAGTAAGACTGGCAAAGTTTAGAGCAGTCAGATTCAGACCGACTGAGTTTGGGAGTGGAGTAGTCGCTTTGAGAAAGCCATCCAGGTGTTAAATCAGAATAGTAGGACTTACTTTGCTTGTCATGGTCATCGTAGGCTGTATTATCTGCATAGTGCACAGAGTAGGCCGAGTCATCGGCCATCCTTCGGTGATCGTGAGACTTTTTTTTGTCAGATTTACTTTTTGGGGGTGGTTTGGACACAATTGCATATTTGTTCTTGTTTAATTCATCAAGCTCTTTGTCGCTTTCCATGGAGTCCCAGTCATCACTTTCAGCCTTGTCTTTGGCTGAGAACTTGATGTCCATGCTTTCATACGTCTGAGAGGAAGCCATTGGCTTGTCTCTCTTTTCTTTTGAATCATGTACTAGACTATCAGTCGAGATGGATATTCCAGTTCCTTTAAGCTTATAACACTTTTTCAAAACTAAATCCCTGTCTTGTGGGCTTGAAAATATAACTACAATTGGTCGAGGTTTAGCATTGTAACATTCTCTTTGTTGCCCTAGTCGATGGGCCAGTTCAATTTTAAATGTCTTGCGTGCTTCGGCAAACCCCATTTTCTCTTTCAGGATTTGATAAATAAGCTCTTCTGTTTTTTCATACTTCTCCTCAGGCACATTTAGAAATCTCAGAGCAGCTTTGTTGGTCTGTTGGCTAATCTGTTTGATGTAATCATGGATGTCTCGAGTCTCACGTCTGGACTGCACAAAACCTGTTCGGAGCTGCTCGATTTCACTCTGCACCACCTCCACGCTGCTGGAGATCTCATCAATGGAGCTTTTGAGGGCGTTAACATGCCCTCGCAGCTCTGAGAGCTCAGACTCAATCTGACTGATTCCCTGAAGTTCTTTGAAGATCATCTCCATCACATCCTGAGTCTGACTGATACATCCCGTCGAGCTGGATCCCGGCTCTAAGGTAGTGGTTTTCTGCTGTCGGCCAGCCCGGTCTAGAGATTTGCTTCTGATGCCAAGAGTCTTTCTCCAGTTGCTGGCCTCTGAGTCTGAGGACACACATTCTTGGCTCTTCTTCCATTTCCTCAGCTTTTTCAGAGCGCCCAATCGAAGAGTTTGGAGACTGCTGCGCTCTCCCCGCTCTCCCTCCGAGCTGCCATCAGAGGGTGCTAAACTAATCAAACTCTTCCTGTTCCTTCTTACTGGCATTGTATAAGCTTTTTGTTCATCGAATCTATGGACAAGTTTTGCCTCGTTTAGAGAGTCAGAGTAATCACTATCAATTGACAAGACCTCATGAAATTCATTATTGTTCAGAAAGAGGGCATTTTTTGGCAGACCGTTGGCAATTGCTACACGGTAACTGAATGTTGGCGAGAGAGAAGAACAGTCGTTTTTTCCATCATCCTCCTCAAGAGATATATTGCGTGCCGACGAGCATTTGGAGATTTTTTTAACTGTGCTTTTCAGTGTGGTTGAGAACGTTGGGTTCCGTGCTTGCAGGTCAGGGGACGTTTTCGGTTCTTTTTTGTTTTCGCTGCTCTCTTTCTTCTTTGTGGCAGTTGCCAGTTTCTTTGTAAACATTCCTTTGCAAATCTTTACGATGTAAGACGATAGCTTCTTGAAATGGGCAGAAACCATGGAGGGCGATGTTTCAGCAGTTTTGCACTCTGGATGCAGTGAAGCAAAACTGGTCTCAAATCCAGCGGTGCTCAACGGGAAACACGCAGACACTTATGAATTTTGAAAGTCAACCCTGAGGTATAAGAGGGTCTAGAAAAGAAGTGACCTCAGATGTGGTTGTGCTGAGAAGAAATGGTTGCACATCCTCAGTGAGGGAAATATTCAATGGTGTTCTTCAGAAGAGGCCTCATATCTCTGAAAAAAGAAAAAGAAAAAGAAAAACATCTTTTCAGTTAGTTTGCACTGAAGGTCAATATGTAAAATGCATAACGTTACACTGTATGTACTGCATGATGAATCACTGAGCAATTCTTTTAGAGCTCCAATTTAATAGGCCGTTTCTCATGAGGCTGTCAAATCCAATTCAGCTGAGCTAGACATGTCACGTTTTGTGAGTATTGAGGGAACTTTCTTATTTACACAAAAAACAGAGCAGACTCTGGGCCACAATAGTATTGTTTTGGAGAGCCCTAAACATGAATGCCTGTGTTTATATTATTGTATAAATCTATGCATTCCTAAAAACAAGCTTCAAAATGAGAAAAACGCAGTTTGTTAGCTGTATCATGATCAATGACGTGTCTGTTTGGTATGGCAATATAACCATTAATCATCAAGTTACACCGCTGTAAACTGGCTTTTGCCACATGTGGTATTCCAATAATCCCTACTACAGGCAAAGTTCCAACATAATGAGCACAGCTGAACAGTGCAGTTCAAATGCACTAGAAAACACAATATGATTATTAACCTGAACAATAAACTCAATTGTAAAGGACAAGACCCTCTATGCAATGGGAAAGAAGTGGCATATGTTTGAAAATCAATAATTCAGACAAGAATGGTTTTGTCTGGAAGGTCATGTTATTCATAAATGGAGGTAAAAGGTGAGTAATAAAGTCATTATGCATCACTCCACTAAAGGCTCCACTTGTTACATCTAATTAGATAAAGTTAAAAAAAATCTATAGTTATACATGTTAATTTATAAATATCTGTCAGTGAAAATAGCAACACAAACACAGCAATAGTCCTATAATATAAACCTATAATACAGAACAGACCAGCCTCTCTCTGTGTGTGTGTGTGTGTGTGTGTGTGTGTGTACGCGCACATGTGTTGATGGCATTGTTGACAGTGTTGTGAGTCGGGCACCTTGATGTTTACATACCTCTCTCTCTCTCTCTCTCTCTCTCTCTCTCTCTCTCTCACACACACACACACACACACACACACACACACCTTCTAAAGCAGCTTTCACTTCACAAATGTAATTAGAACCAAACAAAGCTTACACTCACTCAAACATTACTGATCCAATCACACATAATTTGACCATCAGTACTTTTGTCTTGTTTTTGACAAAAAAATATCTAGGCCTAAACATCCTTAAAACAAGATATGTATGCTTATCAGGTAACATTATGTAAATAAGATAAAAAAAGGCTTATTTTTTAGAGAATTTTGAATCGGAAGCCTAATCTTTTCAGTTAGGTTTAATTTGTCCCCCGCTGGTGAAAACAATCCCGTTTTTTCTTCTTGTTTTAATCATAAATCTCAATATATTTTCTTAGATTTATGCATAGCCCAAGAAAGATAATTTCAAGATCAAAATTCTTTGCTCACTCCTTACACTATTGTCTAAAATGTTTTGCATAATTTTTCATGAAAATAAATAGTCTTTCAGTAAAAAAAAAAAAAAAATGGAGGACCTTAATTGTCTTGAAAATGTCACAATTAAAAAAAATTAAAATTGGTTTTCTTTTGATTTTAAGGGTAAATTTTGAAAAATTATAGGATAAAATTCACTCATCTGCCACGCATACTGTCTATTCAACAAAACCAAACCACTCAATAACAGACGCTAGAACCTGGAAGCCAAATGTCACAATCACCAGACTCTCTGATTCTTTTAATTAAACTAAGTATTTGGCTGGTAAAACTCCAGCATCCGGCATGATTAAGACTTTGGCCCTAACGATATTTCTCAAGTTAATTTCTGATGTCCACTCAGAAAAAGTTTAAACTGTGCAGTGGAAGCAAATGCTGAGACCAGAGGTTTCTAATTTCCTTTTCCAATTAATTTATTAGCTCTTCTGTGATTAATGGCTAAAATCACTGTCTCTTTATTAAGCTATTACAGCATTACAGTGCTCAATCAGTCAATCTACTGAAAAATACAGATGAGACGATTAAATCTGATTAGAGTAACCGCTGTATTTCCACCACACCCCCAACAGGTAATAAACTTCTAATTTACAGTGCTAATCAAATTTCACTGGATATGGCGTAAATGAAAAATATGTTTTTGAAACATGAACTGAAATTCATGTTGATTCAGAGATATGGTTTACTGACTCTGGTGTGGAAGAACTGAACTGATTCACTAATGCTCTCATTCTGAATTCTGAAAGGGAGCTAAACCCTGCATACATGATCCAAGATCTTATGGAAAGAAGAGTTAAGAAGAGTTAAGCTCTTAGAGATGACCAACACCCTACTTATGCCAATGGTTTTGATTGTTGATCAACTCAATTTCTCAAAAAAATGATCTTAGCTGCTATCGACATTCATTTTATAGCTCAATAGGCTTC
Source organism: Scardinius erythrophthalmus (assembly GCF_964197995.2). Taxonomy (NCBI): domain Eukaryota; kingdom Metazoa; phylum Chordata; class Actinopteri; order Cypriniformes; family Leuciscidae; genus Scardinius; species Scardinius erythrophthalmus. Next base: position 22,697,394 of record NC_138228.1, on the reverse strand, counting down.
TTATTAACTAATTTGTATCTATTTTTATTTCATCTAAGCAGTTTAACAAGGTTTTATTAGTTCTGAATTATGAGCAATAACATTTCATTTTCAAGCTCCACAAGTTAGAATACAAATTCATGTGAATTGCAAACTGTGCTATTCACAACAACCAAACCTCAAAACAACTTTATGCAGATCCACATATGGAAAATGGGTTTCAGAAAACTTATTTCACTATCCAAATGAACGGAACTATCAAGTGAAACTGACTCGGGTCGTCGACAAATTCCTGATTGTGAAAGCGCCCTCTGAGGTATAAGCATTTATTTATAATTTATTTTTTTCTGTCATTTATTAGTTTAGTTCATGTATTATGTAGCTGCTCCAATTTCATTGCGCTTGACAGCGTGTTGTTGAATGCTTCATAAAGACAGGCAGCTCATTAGCTACTCTCGCTTTCTTTTTCCCAAGGAAAGGCGATCTCATGTGTGGCCGGCGGTGAGCTTGAGATGCAAAAGACATGGATTATCGATCCGATGTAGACGCAGGGCTCTGACCCCATACCTCACATACAGACACTCCTCTGACAACCTCAGCCCCTCATGCATATTTAAGATAGAGAGAGAGGGACGAGAGACAGCGAGAGAGTGAAAAAGAGCCCCACCCACTAACACAATTACAATCCGTTGCTCATCTCACATTCAGTTATTACCCCGCTAAACCTCGGCATGCACAGATCCCTGTCCACATACGCTCTTTAAACCTTAAATTCGCATTCATTTTAAACATCAGCACGGCTGACTTTGATGCCCCTTGACCGAGAACATGCTGGATATCACTTCACATCAGGGCTTCTGTCCCGGCATGCATGCATGCATCCATGCATGCATGCATGCATTAAACAAACGCTGAGCGCGATGCATGCCCTCAGTGCAAGCTTTAGCCGAGAAACGCAACAAATCAGAGCTGCAGGAATTTGAAAGCTTTTTTCGATGATAATCCAGCGAGTGCTTCAATCTTCCCTCTCTGCCCGCGAGAACATGCCACCAGATGTTAATCAGAGAGAAATGCGCTGATAGCAACAACGGGCTGAAAGCATCGGACGTACCCCCGCCCCCTCTTCCCAGAACAACGCACAAAGTCTAATGACAGAATGTTAAAAAGTGATCCACGGATGCATTCACATACGATGCAGCAAGCAAATGCATGATCCGTTCAAGTGCATTTTAAGGTTCAAGATGCAACAGCTTAACTTAGTGAAGTAGACATACATACCCTCTCTGACAGCGCGTAAAATCCATCCACTACAGCACAGGAGCATCCAACGAACTCTTAAACGTCCTGCCGTGAAGCACAGAGCATCCTCTGACATCAGAAAAGCCCTCAGTTCCACGTTCTGCTCTCTCCACGATCCATTCCTCCCTCGTCGCCTGCTGCAGCGGCTGTGCTCAACTCAACCTTGGAATGAGTTCTGGCACGGCGAGCGCATGCTGTTGCAAATCATGGAAGAATCCTGGGTAAAAATCCCCTCCTCTCCGTCAGGCTCTCCCAGACGGAAGTCGCAGTGCTCCGCTGGGCAGCAGACGGTGTGTCTGGGATGGTGAAAGCCCCCTGTCTGGATGAACGTGTGTGAATGTGTGCTGAGAGAGAGTACGAGAAGCCCTTAGAGGAGTGCAGCCCTGAGCCTCTCTCTCGCTCACACAGAAAGAAACGCACAAAGCCGCTGCTGCGATTCACAGACCTGCACACGTGACACGAGAGAGAGAGAAAGAGAGAGAGAGAGAGAGAGAGAGAGAGAGAGGGGGGGGGGGAGGATGGGAAGGGATGGGAAGGGATGAGACGACGCACAACAGGAAGGCGGTTTGAATGTGTGTGTGTAACAGAATCTAAGATTGACTTGCAGCTATTAAACCTGCACTCAACATCTTGCACTCTTTCTCTCATTCAGTCCATTTCATTCATCCTTTAACTTGTCATGTTTTCTATGGTAGGCATCACTTATGCTGGTGCTCATAGGGATTTGAACAAACCTCTAACATTTAAAATATTAAAGTTGAGCATGTGTCGTCCCGCAGTTTTTGTGCTCCAGACATAGGCTAAATTATTGCTCAAATCGTGTGTTGTTGAGGAGAGTGTGCGGCCACTTTACTCTAGGAGTGTAACGATACCCTAATGTCACGATTCGATAACATGATCCTGAACTCACGATACGATAATATTCATGATTCTGAAGCTGAAAATACAGAATTATTTTAAACGAATATGCTTGCACTCTGTCACTGACTAGATATATTTAAAATAATGTAGGCCACTTTTTATTGGTAACATAAGACATTTGGACCCACAAATATCCCCCATTGCATTATTATACATTATATTTAACGCCTATAGCAGTTTCCCACATAGCAAATTTTTTCTGGACCAGCTCCGGGCCACACAATCACTTTTCCCTCGGCCCAAGTACCGCAAAGAATGACAGCCCTGAAGTGGCCCAGAACTGGATTAAAGACAAGGGTCACACATGGGCCATAACTGGCCTGAATCTCAGCCAGTTAGTCACCCTTAACTGGCCCTGAACTGGGCCAAAACAGGTTTTATTATTGGTACCAATTCTCAGCCATAAGTTAACCATATCGACACCACCCTTTAACCAGAAACCCCAAAACTGAGCCATAAGCCAGCCTAATCTTACCCAAACCATAAGGCACAAGAAAATTCAATTCTCAAAAATAGTTTATTTAACAATAGGCACAAGCCAATAATAATACATTATTATTATTTTCTATTGTTTTAGTACATTCAAAGCCTAACATCTTATTACCACCTCAAAGTGCATTTAATTTCAAAATGTTCTGGTCTGTCTTAAACAGAAGTTTACTTATTGTAGTAGTGCACAAGCAAAAAAAATAATAATAGAATTTGTGAACATTATTTTAGTTGCCTGAACAGCCAACTATGTACAACATTTTTCAATTCTAACTAAATGAATCTATCAATGAATCTAGCACTGAAATTTAAACATAATTATAATGTAATTTTACTCTCAACAAACATAGAGCAAATTAAAAAAATTATTTAAAACAAATTTGCACACAAGAATGTCTGTATGTGTGAGGGAGAAAGTGATGCTATTTAGGACTGTCCTCAGGAAGTGAAGTACAGCTCTGCAGCCCCTCTTTTCTCCTCAAGCGCTCTCCCCAGACAGCAACATAGTGTCGGCCCAGATCCGGCCCATCTGGACCGTGTGAAATCCACATGAACCAGATTTGGGCCAGATCTGGGCTGATACTATCAGGAGCAAGCTGAATCCATCTTTGTATTGTTGATCAGTGGCATGTGTCAGACGATTTTTTCCTCACAGCAGCTAAAAGACAAAATACTAAATTAATAAATAGGCTACATATACAAATATTCATCCACCTACTGTAAATAAATTTAGGTAGCTTAACAAATTAAAATAAGGTTGCTTCGGTTAAATTTTATACAGGAAATGATTGCTTATAATGTGGCACTATTGAATGACCCGCAGTCCAGTCATCGCTACCCGGTCGCGTCAGTCTGTACTCGCGTTCTCAAGTTCAGGGCAGTGAATCAGCTACCATATAGGCAAAAGTTCACTTCAATAAAGAACAAAGTGACATCCGAGTTTGAATTCAGGTATTTAAAAAAGCTCCAAAAAGAGATGTTCTTCTATTTTTTAAAGATTTCCATTACATAACCTGCCAAAATAACCTTCATACCCGCCACGGTCGATTTTTAATCGAGGTTAAGGTTAAATAAAAATTCAGCATGAGTGCAAAAGAGAACCCATGTGGTTGCATATCTTCTGTATGTGTATTACTACATCTAATGTCGTACACAATATAGACTAAAAAAAATAGGGTCGTGCACAAAATAGCTTCACTTACCTGAACAGCGGTTCGGTTGTCTGACAGATGTCTTCTTCACCCTTCAGCGGGAGAAATTTCAAACGACGCATCACGTGAAGACATAAATATCCACACAGGCTTTTAAACTGATAGCAGCACCTCCTCATTTACCGCGTCTTCTACGGCGTTTTTTGAGAAGAATAGAAGGCCGCCGGCACAGGTGCTCCGGGATATTCATCCGGAACGATGAGGAATACGAGTAAAAACCACTCCATAAGTCACTGTCAATGTTAATGACTGAAGTTTTTATATCTAGCAGCATTTGCCGATCAGACGAAGGTTGTAGGCCACGTATTGATCACAGAGAAGCAGAAAATACTTAACAGAGTCCACAATAGGAAGAGCGACAGATGGCTTGCCAAACATATTGGCGCCATCTTGTCTCACCAAGTAACTATCAAAGTAGGCTACTATATGATCAAACTCATCTTTGATCACAAATTACATAATTAAACTTTTTTTCCTGTGAAATAACAAACAAACAAACAAACAAACAAAAAACAATATGTATCATGATAGTTCACCCAAAATAACATTTCATATTCAAGTTTTCAGAGTTTTAGTGTCAGTACTACATTAACCCACATAGCAAACAGACTTGGCCCAAATGTGGCCTCATCATGGCACTGCTGGCGTGTTGCCAGCACTGGCATGCATCATGTCAGCCAACTGTGGGCCATGTGTGGCAATGATGGCACTGCATGCATGATGGCAGACAACATTTGGGCCGATTGTGGATGGGAGGTGTGTGGCCCAGATCATGTCAGCCAACTGTGGGCCAAGTGTGGCAAAGATGGCACTGAAATGACGGCAGACAACATTTGGGCCGATTGTGGAAGGGAGGTGTGTGGCCCAGATCAGTGTAGCGATTATGGGCCATACTTTGTGTACTGGACAATTATAAGTATTTAGGCCGCTACTATATATTCAAGGTCCCCCACCACCACAATTTTTCACGGGAGAAATAAAACAGTTTAAAGTGTTGTCCATGGATGGTGCAGTTATCAAAACTATGAAAGAGATGTAATGATTTTAATAATTAATAACAATAATAATATGAATTGACTTATGAGTCAGTGAAAAAAGCTATGTCCAGAAAAAATGATAAATAATTAATAAATATAGCATTTAGTTTTCAGCAGTGTTCACAAAATTCAATAATCATTTAAAAATCCATTTGACCTGAACAAAATATACATTTTCCTAACATGACAATTGAGTTACATTTTTTTAATTGTTTATTTTAATTTGTTTTTATGAATTTCTAATAAAAAAAAATAATTCACATACAAAATAGTCTAAGTTTTCCATACTCTTTAGTTTAAGCGCCATAAAATCATGTTAAAACTTACTATATATATAAATATATTCTAAATAACAGTTTATTTAAAAATATATACAGTTCCCAGATAGCACACGTACGTCGGGCCGACGTTGGCCCAACATCGAGCGTCGGCCTCCCTCCCTATAACATCGCAAAGGCGTCGGCCAGGCGTAGGCAGATCTCTTGTGAAGCCGCTTGTCCACCAGCGTCCGATCAATTTTTGTTCCGACGCGACGCCTGTGACGTTTTCGCTGCTTGGGGGCGGGGTTTGTGGGCTGGACATTGTACGGACATAATTTGTGAAGTTTTGGAGGGATAATTTCTGTATAAATACTTTTTTATCATTTATTTATCATTTCGCAATGGATCGACGACGACGACGACGACTCATCGCTACCAGGAACCGGGTGGTCAGCATTGCGGTGTTGTACCTGCGTTGGAAGAGGGGAAGACGGCAGTTCTGGGTCCATCTCATCCTGCTTGGCCGGCAGCAGAGTGGAGAATATCACCGTCTCGTCCAGGAGCTGCGACTGGATGATGACCGGTTTCAGCAGTACTTCAGGCTGTCGAGGGAGCTATTTGACGAGCTTTTGGCGAAAGTGGGGCCGCAGATCGCCAAGAGAGATACGGTTTTCCGACTGGCTATATCTCCTGCCCAGCGCCTTGCCATCTGCCTTCGGTAAGTTGCACATTGAAATATGTTGCCGTAGATTCGTTTACTCCTGTTGAGATAGCTAGCTACATTTGGCCCCTTTGTGGGTGAAAATTGTCTTCATTTTCTTTTAATTTAATGTGCTTTGTAGGCCTATGTAATGTAAAACGCACATAGATTAATTTTATCATTTCTAGTGTTTTATAATATATAATATCCATAAACTTAAACAAAGATGATCCTATCCCTGTATCCAACTTTATTTATTATTCTAATAACTCTTTTTTGCAACTTAATTATCGGATCTAAATATGTTTTATATGTGTTCCCCCACATTTCCACACAATATGTCATGTAAGGCAAACAAAGAGAAATGTGCATTAAAGGAGAACTCCGGTCAATTTTAACATTGAGCTCATTTTTTTGTACATTTGGAGTGCTGTCAATACAGAGAACAACGACAAAAATCGGTGTTGCCTACACCGAGTTATTCTATTTTTAAAATTTGCACCCTGTTGACTTCAATGGGGCAAGTATTAAACCTACTTTTAGCCTCTTAACATCCTTGATGTGCAAGTGCACAGAAAATGTGAGTGATTCCTTCAGAGTGATCACGAGTGAATCTGACTGCAGTAGATGTGAAAGATATGTATAAAAATGATGTTATTTAAGCCAGCGCAAATACCTGTGTTTACATCCTGTTTTCGGTTGAAGCCCAAAGTAGTCGATTGCCGAGTTCACACGCGTGATCATAGATAACTAAACCTATGCGCGTGAACTCGGCAATCGACTACTTTGGGCTTCAACCGAAAACAGGATGTAAACACAGGTATTTGCGCTGGCTGAAATAACATCATTTTTATACATATCTTTCACATCTACTGCAGTCACCGATTTTTGTCGTTGTTCTCCGTATTGACAGCACTCCAAATGTACAAAAAAATGAGCTCAATGTTAAAATTGACCGGAGTTCTCCTTTAAGTGAAGGCAGCTCTTATTCACAAAATCTCTTGTTTTGTAAAGAATAGAAATAGACTTAGATAATTTCAGTTTCACATATTCAATGTGAGGCTTCCAACAAAGTTTGTAATCAATTACTACTCCTAAAAACTTAGTCTCATGAACTCTTTCAATTTCAACATTATTTAAATTCAATTTTACTTCAATGCTACTCCAACTACCTCCAAACAACATAAATTTTGTTGTACTTTCATTTAATGATAGCTTGTTCAAAGCAAACCATCTACTTAACTTGTATACACTAACTTATATGCACTTGGAATAAGCCTCTGATAACATATGTTTGTCCTACTTTTTCTCTCTCCCTTTTCATAGATATCTTGCTACAGGTGACTCATTTTGTAGCATTGCTTTCAGCTACAGGGTGGGTCACTGCTGTAAGATATTTTTATTTGTAGTGATTCGTCAATTTAGCTCAGAGGAATTATTAATTATTTATAGGGAATTCGAAAGAGTCACTTATTACAACCGAGCAAATGACTCGTTCGCGGTTCATTTGGACTGGCTGTAACTATCAACTCTGCAACGGATATAAATATCCGAACTATAGTGAAACACTATAGTTAGCAAGGTAACTTAGATCAGAAGTTTAAGACATTAAATTTGCAAGCAGATAACACAAGTAATCTCTTTTTAAATACAAACAATACTTTATTGATTAGATACTAACACATAAAGCTAATATCTAACACAAACACACGCGCACGCATACACACACATTCATACAGGTTGCTGAAGAAAGAGAGTGAGAAAGAAAGAGTTTGAAAAAAATGAGTTTAAGAGTGAGATGATGAAATCTCAAGATTCTATGCACTTAGAAGACATAACCTGAACGAACCATCAAGCATTAATTCAACCCTTCTGTCGTTTTAGGCAGGTTATTAAATTTATATCAATGCACCAGTTCAGTTTTAGTCTGGAGGTACTTGCGTCTTTGCTTTTGGGGATTCCCTTGGGTTTCCTGTTCGTTGGCTGTGGTCTCCTCGTGCCTGGATAGATGTCTGTGGCGTGGATGTCGGATGGTTGAAAAGTCTTTGAAGTTGAAAGTGGTGCGTTGCAGCCGTGAATCGTGGACCGAAACTTTGCAGCAAAACTTAACTTAAAACCGAGACTTTCAATCGGAAAAGAAGAATAACACTAAGAAAGAAAGAAAATGAGATACGGAAAGGAGCTAGATGACTGGAAATGAATCTAACCCATCTGATCTTAATTCGGGTTGATCTGGTCATCTGTTACATGGTTAGGCTATAACCATCGTCTGCTCTTCTTCATCTTGGTTCTGCCCCCGTTCTGCTCAAGTTCTGCTCACTTCTCTGCCCAACTTCTGCCTCTCTGAGCTGGGTTTTTAAAGGGTTTCCTTTTTAAACAAAAAAGGTTTTGTTACTCCTACAAATATGGAGTCCTGACTGCTGTTTTGTTTGCAAAGTCATAAATCATGTCTTCCCTGGGGGTTTCTCTAACTCTAATTAGAGACCAGATGCAACAGTTTAGGCGTGATTTCTTATTATCAGAATATGAAACATTTTACACAGATTTAATTCCAGCCATCTTGCTAGTGGTGTTCGTAAGATAGCATTGATATGAAACAGTACACACTTTCATTCACACACCTAGACTATACTAGTTATAACAATTACATGAATTATATTGGATCAAGGCATATTAAATGGACACATATATCGTAGAAACACATAGAATGATGTATGATGTTTATAAGTCCATTGAAAATTGTTATTGAATGAGTTTTATGTATACTGTAGGGAGAATCTCAGTTTTCTGGTTTAGAGAGAAAAGAACTCTGTTTGTTCGTTCAGAGGTCCCAACGGGGGAGGGGTCAGGAATGTTGTTGTGCCATCTCTGAACCAACCCTTCTTTTAAAAAAACCCTCACATTGACAAGCTTTTCCGTTAGTTTGGTCATTAGAAGGGTCTTTTGCCGACTCTCTGGCGCCGGGATGGGTGACTTATGGCTCTGGGTTTGGTGATTTGACCGTGGAATGTGAGGACTCTGTGTGGGACCTTGGTCTCTGTCTTTCTCTTAACCAGTCAGTATACAAAGCTAGCAGTGACCAGTTATTTCGTTGGTGCTGGGGGGCTCTTTTAAATAGCCAGAATGCTGATGATCATGAGACGTTCTGAACAAATCTTCCCCCCTTCATTCGCGAGAAGTGGAGAGTTTGAATTAATTTTCTGGAAGAAGATTAGCTGGTGTTTGGTTCATACTCGCAGTCGTTACAGGGCAATTCCGCGCAAAACTGTCACATACATAACACCAACACAATGCCATGGAATTTAGTTGGCGTTATGGATGTGACATTTTTGCGTGGAATTGCCCTACACTGCACTGTAGCAAGGATGGTGAAGGAGGTGGCAGGTGCCATTTGGGATGTCCTGGTGGAGGAATACATGCCCATGCCGGACATGCAGGAGTGGAAGGCCATTGCACAAGGCTTCAGTTCCCGTTGGAACTTCCCCAATTGCCTTGGAGCAATCGATGGGAAACACATTGTCATCCAGGCCCCCAGCAACTCTGCGTCGTTATTTTTTAACTATAAAGGTACCTTCTCGATTGTGTTGTTGGCGGTAGTTGACTCCAACTACCTTTTCAGGGTAGTTGATGTTGGTGGGTACGGCAGGACGAGCGATGGAGGATCCTTGCATAACTCGGCCTTTGGTGAGCGCCTTCGCGACGGTACCTTGGACCTCCCAGCAGATGCGGTCATCCAGGGATCGGAGCACTGAGGAACGATGCCCTTCGTGTTTGTTGGTGATGAGTCTTTCCCCCTGCGCCGAGACCTGATGCGCCCCTACCCTGGTCTGCATGCTCCTGGACCACAGAGAGTATTTAACTACCATCTCAGCCATGCCAGGTTAGTAGTGGAGAACAGCTTTGGCATACTAGCTTCTCAGTGGAGGATGTACCGGCGGATGATGGGTGTTAGCCCCACCACTGCAGAGCTGTGTGTCAGAGCAACGTGTGTATTCTCCACAACTACCTGCGTGTGAAAACACTGCAACAAGGGCAGCGGCCCTCCTGTGCTGGTGATCCTGGTGGCGACTGTCTGAGGGAAATCCGAAGATTGGGGGCACGCAATGCCACACGGGAGGCCCTGAGACTGCGGGAGCAGTTTACCTCCTACTTCTTTGAGGAAGGAGCAGTCCCCTGGCAGGTCCGTCCTTGATGACATCGGTGCAACCCACCGCAAAAAAGTTTTTTTTTCAAACCAAAAACGGCTCTTTTAAGAGCCACCTCACTAGCTCATTAGAGGCAAAATTCCAAAGTTGCAAAAGCATTTCAACTCTCATTTTCATCCTCATTTTATTTTACCCCATGAAGCACTCTCTAAATGTTTGTGTCAATAAACATTTAGAGAGTGCTCTCAGCACTCTCTAAATGTGCTGATTATTATTATAATTGCATTATAATTATATTATAATTATTATTGATTATTATTATTGCATTAGGCTTAAAAGGTAACACTGTGGTTAAACACTCTCTTATTCATTCTTCAACAAGATAAAGATAAATTATAAACACGCAAATTAATTAATTTATTGATTGAACAATAACAAAACAAACAAAGCATTGAACACGAGGCCAAACAATAATCTAAACCATCCTCTCAAACAGTGAACAAAAACAAAAGTCAAAAAAACACAAATCAATTGCTGGTAACATTTCCACCCTCTCTCTCCTGCCTCTTGCCAGCCTCATAAATTAATTTATGGATGTTAAATTTTATATCGGCCTTTGCCGACTCCGTCAGTCGGATGAACTGAGGGAGTATGCCCATAAAAAACAACTCATCCTCATTGTTAATGGACAAAAGACGTGGCTGAGGTGCTAGGGGCTCCTGAGACACCTCAGCAAGTGTGTCCAGGAGCTTGTGGCGCTTCCTCAGTGGCGCCTGGTAGGATGGTGATGGCGCCGCTGCTGTTTCCAAGACGTCGACAGCAGGTGGAGGTAGAGGTGTGGCAGGTGGAGGGGGCGGTGTGGCAGCTGGAGGGGGCAGTGTGGCAGGTGCGGGGGTGCGGACAAGCCGTGGCGTATTTGACAGGCCCAGCCTCGCATCCATAGTAGGGGCCAGGAATGACATTATAGCCATAAATTTCCATGGCTTCCGGTTTACCACTCCGGCCCCACTCCGCTTCTCCTCCTTCTCTCGCTTCCTTAACCTCACAAACGTGTCCCGCAGTGACTTCCACCTGTCCCTACAGATTTGCTCTGTAATGAAGGTAAAATGAAATTTAGGTTACCATAATTCACAAGTGTGACAGTGTAGGCTAATGAAGGTAACTGAAAACAATGTGCTATGTAAACATTTTCCAGTGTAGCAGGTAATAATTAACATAGGGATCTAGGTCGATAAAAAAATTATTTGTTATGCATCACTACTGATCAACCAGCGGTAGGCCTATACGTAGAAGCTTGGACACAAATATTTCTCTTAAATCCTAGACTGAATCAGTATGCTGGATAATCTTTGATCATTCAGTAAGAACATTTAATGTATGGAAATATTATGCAATTGTTGTGTTATTAAAAAACAACTTAAATGTTTGGTTGATTGCTTTTATTCTGTACAAGGATTGGTAAATGGTAAAATGAACAAGAAACACAAAGGGCAATGCACATTGCATTGGAGTCCTCATTGAAAACTTGCCTCATCATATTCAATCATGCTTAAAACATTAAAATATTTAATCTGCACTTACCATCGCTTCCGACAATCTGGACAACATCCCTCCAGGCATCATTTTTTACCATGTCCAGGCTGGAATCATATATTATTGGAAAGTTTGAGACAGCAATAATCAATTTTTCCTCCATTTTCGCGCCAGGAAAAATGTACTTTAAATATGAAACCATAGCAACGTCCATACACAAATTCGACCCATCATGCTTTGCGGGGACGTTTTTGCTGCCTGACGTAGTTCCATAGGAAATGAATGGGCTTTGGCGTTGCGTCAGAAATCGAGACGCTGGTGGACAAGCGACTTAAGTCGACTCAATCTGCCAGACTTGCCGACTTAAGCTTTAAAGTTTATATACACCTTGCAGTATCTGCAAAATGTTCATAATTTTAGCAATAAGAGGGATCACAAAAATGTATATGTTCTCTTTTTATTTAGTACTACCCTGATGAAGCAGTTTATTCTGCAAAGCGTACGTAAACTTTTGACTGCTAACTGTTGATGAATGTGTGATGAATTATCTCAGTCATCAGGGTCACATCGTAGTGCTGGGCAAGGTTCCTTCTATTTCCCACAAACACCAGGATCCCACTGACCACACCATCTTCACTGACACTGGGCTTAAAGTGATTAAAAATAGAGAACATTTGTATTGCAACTTAACAGGGAATTAAACATAACTTATCAATTACACAAATATAGATAAATGACCCATGCAAACTGAGAAAGGTAATCTTGAATTTTAAGCTTGCCACACATAGCTATCTTCATGAAGGATGTTCCTGTAGGCTATTTACCACGGTTGACACAGCAATGCTGCAGCCTTCTTCCTTTGGTTTGTTACCTGTAAAATACATGGTGATTATAGGGGCATATGTAAATGCACAGGTGGAAAAGATTCAAAGCATTAAAGCTATAGGAATAGTTAGTGACTTGATAGTAGTGTTTTAGCTTGATCAAGGTGTGCTGTCTTGGCAATACATTTTGTACAGACTCTTGTACATCTACTCAAATAAGTCAAAAGAATATTTTATGCATATAACAATTATGTTGACTGAACACGTTATGCATAAGATCTTTATAAACATATGTAAACCATACATTTTTAACATTCATTTTTCTTTCTGCAGCGGCAGGAAATAACACAGTAGGCTATTACATCAGCTGAATGTATATCTGAAACATTTGCCTGAGAAAGTGCATCCGATCTTTATATGTATACATAACTTAATAAACCAAACACAATTTTAAAGTAAATTCATAATGAACACTATAACCTTGTAAATGGAGTCAATTTGAATCGAATTAAACGCATTTCACAATCACCTCGTGTTACAGCGTTCACAAAATGGCGGACAGTCTGCATATCAACATATTCACAACCCTGAACGTCATTACTCGAAATATCTGCGACATATACATTTGCATTACAGATCTCGTGTGCATATTATTAAGTTGTTGTAACAATAATACCTGCAAAATAACAGGAAAAATTGATGAGACAGGAGCCACTGTGTCACGTCGCACCAAATCCTTAGCAGAGAGAGCAGATGTGAGGGCGTAGGCGCACACAGCTCCTAACAGCGCATTTTTCAAACTCTAGTGAAGTAGTGCGTCATCATGACGTAGTATTTCCGGCGCATGCGCATTAAACAACATGTTCGTATATTTCCTACTGTCTATGTATATTTCATGCATGGTTAAATGTTATTTCCATAGACAGTATATAAAAGGGTTATTTATTTCAGCTTTTCTGTTTAAGTTGAAGTTGTTCTAACTCATTGTGTTGTTCGACTCTGTAGCCTAAATTCACAAAATCTGACTCTTTCACCTAACTAAAAATCAATATTTTTGTTCAGTGTAGTGTAGTCTGATTACTATTAAATGTGTGTTTAATTGACTAAGAACAACATAATGATATTGAAAGTATTCTGTTCACAGTTGTAAAGTACAACACATTACTATTATGCTAAGACTCCTCTCATAAATTACATTTTATTGTCAAATATTATGTATAAAACAGACAAAAATGTCAACAATATGTTGTACTTGATTATAATGTACAAGCAAATGTATTGGAAAAATACATTTCAAGTGCATTAATGCACAAGTATATATTATAGACTAAACATATTTAAAATACATTAACAAATTATTTTTGGACAACACACCTGAGTTGTAATTAAAATCAATTATTTTCTTATTTTATTTAGTATATTAGTCAATACATCAAAATAAATTTCCTTTAATAACTTATAACTTTAACTTTAATAACTTTAAAACACTATAAAATCATAATTATTTAAAATGTTTAAGTAAAACTTAAGTGGACATTATTAAAAAGTGCATTTTTTAAAACATGCACTTAAAGTCCACATGAAATCAAAATTGACCATATTTACTTTGTTTGCCTAAAATGATCGTTTTGTGGTGAACAATTCATCCATGCAACTCAATCCACACAAATATTTTTTTTGGCCTCGTAATCTTTAATCAAAATCTGAAAATGCCCCTCCCCTCTGCTTTGGAGGACCTTCCCTGATGACCTATGTTTGACGGCTTGGTTTGGGAAACGCTTAACCACTCCCCTCAAACCGTTAGTCTGTTATGAGCAGAGATGGAGAGGAGGAGCACTAGAGTAAAACCCTGCCCTCTGTTCAATATTCCTTTTCACTGGGAAATACGTCACAACACTGGAGAAAAGTCGTTTGCAACTTCCGGTTCACGCGGACTTTAAGTGTGTTTAGAAATATTATCATGAAAGTGTACTTTCTTTAAATAAAATTAATTAGACATTATTATAATGTGCATTTTTAAAAAGTACACTTAAGTGTGTTTAGAAATATTGTGATGAAAGTGTACTTTCCTTAAGTAAAACTTAATTAGATATTATTACAAAGTGCATTTTTAAAAAGTACACTTAAGTGTGTTTAGAAATATTGTGAGGAAAGTGTACTTTCTTCAAGTAAAACTTAATTAGACATTATTACAAAGTGCATTTTTAAAAAGTACACTTACGTGTGTTTAGAAATATTGTGAAGAAAGTGTACTTACTTTAAGTTAAGCTTAATTAAATATTATTACAAAGTGCATTTGTAAAAAGTGCACTTAAGTGTGTTAAGAAATATTGTCATTAAAGTGTATTCCATTTAAGTACACTTAAGTGGTCTTTAATTTTAATTATATTATATTATCTGCAATGCACTTTTTTAAAAGTATACTTTTATTATTTTAAGCACACAAAAAGTACGCTTTCAATACAATTAAGTACACTTCTTTTTCACAAGGGTAGCCTCACATACTGACTTTATTTGTAGTTCATACTGTTTTAATACCCTGTATTTTCTTTCTCATTTTTAGGAAAAGCACTTATTACCATTGCATTGTTTATTTCTATACCAAATGTCATACACTTGCAATGAAGCTAAAAATATAAACAACTACATCATTATGTTTATATCCTATATTTTTACAATAAAACTTACGACAAATATGTCTTCTAATATCCTCAGTTGTTGCGTATACCGAGCTGCATCGAACTAAATTAAATGTAAATTACTTTCCTTGAACCCATTGTGCGAGTTCACTTTAATACCGCGTGCTTTATATACATGTTGCTGCTGATTGGACTGCAGTTCTGACACACCCACCAAACAAGAGAAAACGTATCTCAAACCCCGTTGCACACTTTCTTTTACTGTCTATGGTTGCACACCGGTTCACGCCGTTTCCAGGAAACATGACGTTCAACCCGGAAACCGTAGCAAAACGTTGCGCACCGTTTTGAACTTGAACGTGCCCCTGATGACGGGACAGTTTGATCTTCAGCTGAAAAATAAGAAAGGGGCGTTTCATTCCAGCCCACCTGTAGAAATCGAATATTCCAGCTGTTTATTTTTTCTACCTCAGAACGAAAAACGAAAAATCAAGCTGAATTCTTGTTTTTCGGGTTTTTTGAGGAAAAAAAAAAAAAAAACGAAAAAGGAACCATTTACTCATTTTTCTACTTTTAAATATTAAATCAAAAAACGACTGAACGAATGATACACGGATTCTCTAGCAACTATTTATTAGCGTCATCCACCTAAAATCACCCCCCCCCCACACACACAAAATGCCATTATATCATACTACATATGTGAGAGGGGGTTCAGCGAAAAATCGGCAGCTGGCAGCAGGAAGTAGCTGCCACTGGCAGCAGGAAGTTGCTGCCGTTGACAGCCGGAAGCCCTGCCATATTAGGAGGGACCTGCCATTTCGTGGCAGCCAATCAGTATCGTCCAACGTAGTAGCAACCAATCACATTTACCTGGAAGTCAAGCGACAGCAGCCAATGGTGGCGCCGGCGAATCTTCAGTAATGGCGGCGGTATTTGGCTCGGTAAGTTCGTATATTATCAGATTAATAAATAATTGTTGCTCTGTACGTTGGAGTTTAACTTTATGTTAGAGACAGTGTATCTGTGACTACTTAAGTTGAATTGGTTAATTTAATCATTTGTAGAAACGCAGCTTGTGCACCGTGTGCTCCTGGTTTGTGAGGGGCTATCATTAACTTCAAATACTAACTTACGTTACCATTATCATTAAATATTAGCGTTTGTTAACATGTTAACTTAATCTATTGATTAGAATAAAGCTCATGCTGATTTATTGGAATTGACAAGCTCAGCCTTGATGATACATGTGCAATGCTAACAAAACATATCCCAAATGATCTAACTTATGTTTTAATACAAAACACCATTTTAATCAACATTACTTCACCATATTCTAAACTTCTGTTTTTTTTTGTAGTTTCACCAAGTTCACCACAGCCTGTCACAGATTGCTGGGGATGGACAAACATATGTGCCAGGAAGGAAACCCCATATTTCCAGTTGCAAAACCAACCAAACTCACTGGTATGTTTTCACATAATGAACATAATGTTCAAATGTATTATATCCTGTCTTGATCAAAGCAGGCAAAAGGCATTGTTTTTATCTTTTTTTTTTAATACAAATTCTAGATTGTATCGAAAATTTGACATTTCAGTGTCTGTTTATTTTCTTAGTTTGATCATGTTTTGGATGGGACCCAATCACCAGATGAGACCAGAATATATATATATATATATATATATATATATATATATATATATATATATATATATATATATATATATATATATATATATATATATATATATATATATATATATATATATTCATATTCTGGTCTCATAGTTTGAGCCTTGTCTGTGAAACTGGGGGTGAAAGTTATATGGAAAAAGTGAACAGTTCCAGTATATTTTGAATAGATATAAAATAATTATTTTATTTAATTTATATATTGTTTTATATAATTATTTTATATATTCCCAGAATCCACCCTATGTCTATGATCTTCGTTACTTAATTTATATTTGATAAACCTTTTTAAACCAATTACAAAATAATTACAAATTTAAGTAATTTATTTAAATAAGTACTAAAATTATATCTATACATTGATATAATCATTTATTTGCCTTGCTAAAAGCGGCATCCACCTCCGACTTCCGGTTATTAGCGGCAGCTGACATCAGCTGCCAGTGGCAGCTACTTCCTGCTGCCAGCTGCCGATTTTTCGCTGAACCCCTACTGACATATGTGTCACTCACAACTTGCATGAGGAAAAATGCAATGATACCCTAATACTCTACACCAGCGTTTCCCAACCGGGGTGCTGGCCCTTCTGGCGAGAGCAGGGGTGCCGTGTAAAAACTCCATCAAACATTTAAAAATTGCTAAAATGTGTAAAAAAGTAAATAGAAAAAGAAAATTTACCATCAATCTCGGATCGTCGGAAGTCTCTAATAACAACAAATAATGCGCTCAAATTTATAATAAAAATGCAAATCATAAGTTTTCGGCGTTGAATTGCGGAGGTTGTGCTTGCGCGTGATTTTATTCCCGTGCCTCATTATGCGTCCACATAAACTGCCTATTTTTCATTGTTGCGCTTACGGTCAAATACACACGAAAACACAGTCACAACGTCCGTCTTGTCGCGTATTCACATAAAAACATCGGTGTCCGTGCGGCTGTCAACGGTAACGCGTGCGATTAATGTTTTTCAGTTTAACGCGTTAAAAATATTTAAAGCAATTAAAGCAGCATCCGTTTTTTTTTTTTTCTGTCATCCTTTGGCTAGCGTTACATTATATAATCACGTTCTTCTTCATGCAAATGCTTTTAAACCATGCAAGCGAGAAAATACAAAAGAGAATGCGCTGTCTGTGATGCTGACACACACGACGCACAGAACGATGCGCACCAGAATCGACTTCTCTTTCGCGCTTTCGCTTTGAGTATTCTCATGAAAGCAGTCTTAAATTAGTTAAATAAAGTCTTAAATGAACGTTAAGAGTTGTGAGAAAATGGGACGTGTGTGGGATCCACATGTGCAGCAGTGACATCAGAATCAAATAAACACTTCATTCATAAAAAGATGCCATTAAACAATTATTTGAAATATACTGTCTTTATGTCGTTTCTACATTAATTTGGAGATTAACTGTGAAATTGTTACATAAAATATATTAAAAAACAAGCTATCTTGTGCAATTATAACAAAATTATCTCAATATAAAAACAAATACACGGAGTGAGCAAACATTTACTGTAGGTGAGCTTTGCAATGGTAATTGAGCAATGTTTATATATGAATAAAAACCTTAATTAAATATGTCATCATGTAAAGTGATCTCTTCAGAAGAAATTAATGATTTCCTAGACTTTAAATGGATGGACATAAAAAGTGATAATATTAAAAATATCTAAATGTAGTAGGCCTATACGGCAGTTCTTCCCTGTGGTATTGAAAATGTATACATTTCAAGGTATAGTATCAAAGTAGTATCGTGACAACACTAGTGTAGGGTGCCACACATTTTTTTAAATTTTCAAAGGGTGCCTTGACTGAAAAAAGGTTGGGAAACACTGCTCTACACAATATTTGAAACTCACCATCTGGACTTTCCGTAAGTCTTAGATGTGTATCTTTTAGTGATCTTTTACATTCTCTCTCATTTATTGTGTCCTCGTGGAATATGATTATAATTTATGATTCGTTTAGAGCCAATAGCTGAGAGCTCTGCTTGCTTAATTTAGCCTCCGCGCTATTTCCAAAGCTTTTATTATGATTTCTGTATCACTCAGGAAACCGGGGATGTGTCATGTAATCCCACAAATAGCTACTAATTTGTCTCGCCTCCCAGCTAAATTGCCTTCCAGACTATTTTTCCCTGTGTTACAACAGAAAATGGATGTGTGAGTGAGAGAGAGGGAGAAAAAAAACCATAGGAGAAAACAGAAAGAAAATGGAGCTGAACTGGAGCCAGAGGGAAGGATGAATGGAGACTGAATTTGGGATGTTACTGCAAAACACGGCTCTTTGTCGCCCCCTAGTCTAGACACAAATAATCGTAAAACATAGGGTAGAACTAATCCACAGCTGTTAATCTACCAAAGGTTCTTTTTCTGGCACAAAATAGCTAGTTATTCAGGCTTATGCTCTGCTTTACTCTAAAGGTGATGTTCGATCAGTAATAATCTCTGTGGTATATGGACATACCCATACAACACACAATTTCATAATCCTGTTCATAAAGTCAACATTAAATTACATTTGCAAACCATTTTACCATTTGTCAGAAAATGTATTGGACCATGAGAAGTGTTTCACTATAATAAGTTATTGACAAATAACAAGAACTGACAACAAATATTTTCCCCCTTTAGAATATGCACAGATGAATCATTTCAAATAAGACCAGAAATGTACTTTAAAGTACATCAAGATTTTCTATCCCACCAAGTCCAAATATTCAGCGCAAACAAGACTTTAAACTTAAAAGAATCCGTACAAACCTATTCACACCAAGGACAAAATTCATTTAACAAGTGCAGAGGACATGTAGGTCCTTTACAACTTTTTCACCTTTTTCAACTTTAGTTAGTGTGTAATGTTGCTGTTTGAGCATAAAAAATATCTTCAAGATTACAAAGCTCAAAGTGCACTCAAAAGTGAGATATTTTATTTAATAGAATCCACTTTTCAATAACTACAAAGAACAGCTCATTTGGACTACAATGCATTTTTTCCGGATCTTCACAAGTCACAATGTTACTCATTTAAATAATCTCCACCCATGAAATAAGCAAAAAAGGGGATGAGGCCAGGTTGAGCTGCGCTAGGGAAGATGAAGGGTGTTGTCGCTGTTTTTTCAACCCAGGAAAATTATTGTCCTGAGGTGGACAAACTTAGAGTGCTTAAAATGTATTTGTTCCTGAACATTATAACCCTAAGCGTTGTCTGTGCGCTGCACATTTTATAGAGGAAAGCTTCCAGAACATAAGAGAGTACAATGCCAGCTACGCACCAAAGCTTCTCCTGAAAGATGGAGCAGTTTCCACTTCTAGTTGTTTATGGATCACAACTTGTAAGTATGTCTTATTTTTTGTAGTTGTGTTTTCTATTAACATTTCCAATTATAAGTTTTATGTAGTTGCTATGATGTAAACAAAGGTCAAAGCTTTGCCTCCGCTTGCCTGATAACTAACATTACAGTATTGATGTGATGTTTACTGTAGCGTTTGTAAGCTCTCGCTTTTGTAAGACTGTTCACTGCCTCTTAGGAAAATTATCCATGATTTTTGTGATTGATTACTGTTTGTATTACCATAGTTTTCTGACAAATATGAATAAATGGTGGATAACATTGTAATCTATCAGAAAATTTCAAAAAAAGCATACCACTCTGAAACATCCTTTGAAATCCATGCTTGCAAAGTCTGTGCTTGAAATTCATTCTGCATGATCCTCTTGTTCGTTATCATTGTCAGGGTCTGAATCGGGCTCGAATTGGTTTGAAATTGATGGCATCCTTAAAGGTATTGTTCACCCAAAATTGAAAATTAGCCCATGATTTACTCACACTCAAGCCATCCTAGGTGTATATGACTTTCTTCCTTCAGACGAATACAATCTGAGTTATTAAAAAATGTCCTGGCTCTTCCAAGCTTTATAATGGCAGTGATCGGCTGTATATATTTTTGAAGTCCATCAAAGGGCATCCATCCATGATAAAAGTGCTCCACACGGCTCTGGAGGGTTTAATAAATGCCTTCTGACGTGAAGCAATGCATTCGTGTAACAAAAATATCCATATTTAAAACTTTATCGACTAAAATAAATAGCTTCCGGCAGACGACTGTACGCATCGATTTACGGCGAAAGAGTAACCTTGACCTTGACACACAACATAATGACGAACACGGAAGTACAGTCTAAAATGATAGTTTTTAAAGGGATACTTCACCTCTGGAAAGATTAATGCGTATTTAAAATGGGTCATTTATGTAGTAGAAATGTGAAATTATTTTTGAATTTGGAGCCTTCTGGACTGAGAAAAGCCAGAAAATTTATTTTTGGCTTATGTGGATGACAGACAACAACTCCCAGAATGCACTTGCTTCGCTGCTCTACGAGGACACTCCCAAGCCACGCCTACTGGTAAGAGCGCGCAGTTAAACAACAAGACTAGGCTACTAGTGAGTCTCCGTGATGAGTCTGCCCGGGATTTCGAGATCACCCAAAACGTCCGGGATTCGGCTTTTGCGTTCTACAGTCGCCATTCATTATGTTTACTGTGGCGAGCAGGACGAGGCTGAGGGGCGCGGGAGAACGGCGCGAGGCCGGTGGCGTGATTACTGATGAGCGACGGAGGAGCGGGAATTTTCTTAGCAATGTTAAAACGCACATCAACCGATCACTTGTTTAGCGTTCATGTAAACTTTACATTCAGATTCACCAATCGGAATGAATTCAGTTAACGTTAGATTGAAACAAAAGGTGTGCATGTAAACAATGAATGGCGACTGCAGAAAGCAAAAGCTGAATCCCGGACATTTTGGACGATCTCGACGGCCGGACATGTCCGGGAAAAAGAGGATGGTAACCCCTACTACTCAGCTTTCTCCACAGAACAAGAGCCTGCTAGCTTAGCTTCCAAAGAAAGACGGCTGACACTATGTGTACATTCTGTGAGTGAGATCCCACCCTCTGTGGGCGGATTGAAAACATGCAGAACAGCCCCTACTACTGGCTGTAGTCTTTAGCCTCTGGCCAAAAAATCCTCCGATGACGCAAAATGACGATTTATGCGTCATCGGAGGATTTTTTCCAGACAAAAAATACATAAATCTCTCGTCTCAGGGGGACATGAGGGAGGAAATCACGGTAATTCGAAAACACTACGGGTTTTCTACTGATACAAAGCTTGATGCTAAATCCTGAAGTATCTCTTTAAAGAGAAATGGAGGACCTTGAGTTTGTTGCCCAGCCCTGTTTGTTTGAACCGCGAGAGTCATCAAAGCTTACGATACTCCTACATCCTACGTCATACATCGTCAAGTGTTACTCTTTTGGCGTAAGTCGACTTGCGTAGGCAGTCTGCTGGAAGCTTGTTATTTTAGTCGATAAAGTTTTAAATATGGATATTTTTCTTACACAAATGCATCGCTTCACTTCAGAAGGCCTTTATTACCCCCCTTTCTGGGCTTTTTGCTGATATTTCACCAGTATCATCGTCTTCGTCTCTGTGCATAGACAGGCTGTCACTCAGCACGCAGTTACATTGTTATGCCACTAGGTGGCGGCAACGGACTGTCTTTGAGTGAGTCATTTAACTGTTCATTCAACGAACACGTTCAAAAACATTGATTCATTAAAAGATGGATGTAATGAAACAAGGTGTTAATTTTTTTTTTACTTTGGGCTCCACTTTTCAAGGCTCAGCTGACCAGCAATGCATCGCATGGGTAACGCTGAAGCTGATGCTTCACTTAATAGAGATCAATGGCATTTATTAAATGCATTGACCAGAGCTGCAGCTGATGCCATTCATGGTAAATACCCTTAAACGTTAAAAGGATGATGCTACAAGTATTTCGCTTTCCTTGGACAAGGCAGTCTTTTCACTAATACATTTTTACCTCAAAGACAGACGCAGGTAATCGCATACGCTTAGTCGATCTCTCTCATCCACTGTCTGTTTAGGCTTGTTAAGTGCAAATCCATGAAGCCTCTGTACAAATCACCATGATAAACACAGCATTGTTATCATTCTTAATTAATTTAACATTTAATACACATGCACGAAGTTCAAAACAAGAAGAGTATAGCCGACGAGCCAAGGCGATGCTGAGGATCCCGAGGGACATGGCGATGCCGGAGCGACAGAGGACCAAGGTGGAGCTGGAGGGAGTGAGGAGCCCAACAGAGCCAGAGGGACGAAGGGACGAGGCAAAGCCAGAGGAGTGTGGTACCGAGACGAGGGCAGGCCGACGAACGACCAAGGCGAAGCCGGAGGGACGAGGGAGCCCGGCGGAGCTGGTGGACAGATGGGCTTGGTGGAGATGAGGGAGGTAGGAGCCAAGGTTAAGCTGATGGATCGATGGGCCGAGGTAGAGTCCTGGTCATGGAGGTTGGAGGCGGAGACCGGGGATCCACCGACCAGGATGGAGCTGCAGGCTGGCAGACCCACGGCAACCCCACCTCCCCGAAGGTGGTTTGAGGAGCTGAGGGGCTGACAGGCAGTGGCGGAAGAAGGTTTGAGAGGTGATAGATGGGAGGAGGTGGCGACAGCGTGGTTGTGAGGCTCAGGAACCATCTTTGCCGAAGACACCGGCACGGCTAACCTGGTGTGAACAGTCTCTGGCTCAGCAGGCTTGACGTGAACAGTCTCCGGCACGGCAGGCATGACGTGAGCAGTCTCTGGCTCGGCAGGACTGACGTGAAGCTCAAGTTCGGCAGGACTGACGTGAAAAGGCTCTAGAAGGGTGGTCTTGACAGGACAAGACTCTGGAGGGGTGGTCTCGGCAGGACGAGACTCTGGAAGGGCGGTCTCGGCGGGACGAGGCTCTGGAGAGCGTAGGGGAGCAGTCTCTGAAGAGTGTAGTGAAGCAGGCTCTGAGGGGCAGACTGAGACTGACGAAGACGGTGCAGGGACAGGTTCGGTTGATGTGGCAATGAAGACCCTCTAAGAGGGTGCGGAGAACGCCCATCTTTTAAATTTGTTAGTCCGATCTTCTGTCACGGTGTGGTGCAGGCAGAAGAAGACGAAGAAGAGTCAAAAGTTCCAATGCAAACTTTTACTCACAATATAAATCATACAGGTACATCGAAGATGGGCAGAAGGTAAAATCGGACAAAGACTGACTGAACAGATGGAACTTAAATACAAACACAGATGAACAGAACACAGGTGATACAAATGACGATGATGACTAAACAGGTGACAGAACTGACCTGATAATGACAGTAACCATGGATACAAAATAGTGGCGGGAAAAGAACAAAGGAGAACAGGAACCAATCAAAACTCAAACTGAAAGTCCAAACAAACACTGACACATGACAGCGACAGCCCTACTTCAAAAAATATACAGCCGATCATTGCCATTATAAAGCTTGGAAGAGCCAGGACAGTTTTTAATATAACTTCGATTGTATTCGTCTGAAAGAAGAATGTCATATACACCTATGATGACTTGAGGGTGAGTAAATCATGGGCTAATTTTCATTTTTGGGTGAACTATTCCTTTAACTATTTACACCAGAGCAGAACTGGCTGTTATGAAGGGGCGTAAAATTTCTGAACATGTGCTAAGCGGTGAATATCCCAACACACTGAGCCAGATAACCAATCACAGCATATTTTGTATTTCGGAGCATCATCAAAACAGAAACTAAGCGCCACATTCAAAACACACTGGGGAGTGAGAAGCTGTAATAATGTAAAATATGTGAAAAATAATGTGTTTTTCAAAAAAATCAAGCATTAAAGCGTATTCTAGTACACCCCAAAAACAAAATCAAGACTTCGTAAAAGGGCATAATAGGACCCCTTTAAGATATTTTGTCTTTTTGAAGCTTGACTTTATTTGACAAAAGCTTGATTTTAATGTAATTGTACGGAGAACAACAAACATTTATTCTTTTGTGTTTCCACAGAAGAAAGAAATGAACATAGGTTTGGATGGACTGAGTTTTCCTTTTCGTGTGAACTGTATCTTTAAGAACTGTAACGATTTGCTCTTGGTGTTCATAGACTTTTCATCTGCAGGTTGTTTTGTTCTTGTGAACAGGCCTTAAAAGAAAGTTCAACAAATAAAACAACTTTTACACAACAACAAGTGTGCCAAACCAATTAAATTGCACATTTGTTTAGGAAAACTGGACAGGTCCTCTCACTGCTGTTCAATTGTAAAGTGGACCTTATGGTCTCTCTCTCTTTCTCTCCTGTGATATAGCCCATCATCAGTCTTCCTGTGCCTCTTGTCCGATCATGTATCTTTGCTCTAGATGAGTCAGAGACATTTAGGCATCAATCCTGGTTCACAGTGAGTCCCTCCATGACCTACATATATGACACACAGGAGAATGACCACTGCATGCCACATGACTTACACATACATGTGTAGTAGTCATAGATCATTCAGGACATATCATACAGTCTCTCCACAGTAGGAAATTTAAAGTAACTGGAGGCAATTCATCATGAGTGCTGTGATGTTCAGAAATATCATAATATTCTTAACAACATAATAGAAGCTCGCCACCAAGGGAATATCCAATGGAGTATGTTGTTTGACAGTAATTGACAATCGTTTAGGATCATTTCTTGTTTTTCCTCCTCCAGTGAATGCAGGTTCCATTAAAGGCTGTGATGTCTCATTTCATTCTGTAATTTTTCAGTAAACAGAGTTAACCTGTTATTTGCCAAACGCATGAGCATGGGTTACTCATGGAACATAAAATGCATCATATTCATATCTCAGTAATTTGAAATAAATATTTATATTTTTTCAATGTTTTGTTTAATGTTACTTCGTGACTGATGCATTGACATGCTCCTCAAACATGCCTGCATGTGAGAAATGCATCTCTTTGGCATTTGAGAAAATTGTTTTAAAGGTCAAAGCAGAGCAGAATGATATGAGACACCTGAGGTTTCATCCGCACATTACTGGAAACATTAAGAGGAAACTATAATAATGCAGGAAATATGCATTCAGAAAAACAAAGTGTTTGGATGGGACATGGGTGTCAGTGTCTATAGGAATAGATCAGTCAGAAATGAAAATTCTCTGTTTATTTATTCTCCTCATGTCGCTAAAAACACATGAATTTTAATTCCACGTAATGTGAATTTTGAAAGAATATTCTACAGTTTTTATTGTAGATAAAGTAAAAAAGACTGGGGCTTTCAGTTCTCAAAATGACAAAAATGTTTGGGTCAGTATTTATTTATTAGTTTATTTTTAAAGAAATTAATAATTTGAATCAGGAAAGATACATTAAATTACCAAAATTGTCAGTAAAGACATTTATAATGTTACATAAGATTTATATTTCTAATAAATGCTATTTCTAATTTCTATGCAATAAATAATCCCGAACACAATGTATATCCGTCTCCACAAAAATATGAAGCAGCATAGCGGTTTTCAACATAGATAATAATAAGAAATGTTTCTTGATCAGCAAATCAGCATATTAAAATGATTTCTGAAGGATCATGTGACGCTGAAGACTGAAGTAATGATGCTGAATATTCAGTTTGCATCACAGGAATACAGTATATTACATTTTAAAATATATACAAATAAAAAAACACATTTTAAATATGTAATATTTCACAACATTACTCTTTTTAGAGTATTTTTGATCAAATAACTGCAGCCTTGGTGAGCATAAGAGACTTTCTTTCAAAAACAAAAAAGTCTTACCAACCCCAAACTTTTGAATGGTAGTGTGTATTTTTATATATAAAAGTATATTTTGGCATATACGAGTCACTTTTTTGTGATGAACAAAACAAAATATAAGCCATTATACATTGAAAATCTGTAGTTCTCAAATCAGATATGACATCTTGTTAGACGTGTTGCATCAGGTTTGATGCTCATGAAGTCAAGGTGCCATTTTTGTGCCAAGACCATTTTCAGAGCTTCGGCGAAGGGAATAATTTAATAATTTATTCATCACACAAAGCTATCATATGGCATCATCATAGTACTTGATTCCATGAAAGAGAGAAAATCATATGGGTTTGGAATGACACTAGGGCTTGTAATGGATGACAAAATTTAATTTTGGGATGAACTACTCTGTGGTCAATAATGTTATCCCTTAAAACTCATCTTTGATCACCAAAATGACATATTTGAGGGATTTGTCTTGTGTCTGTTTAATTCCCTTGTGCAGGTCTGGATTGCTGCATTGCAGTTGAGAGATGATGTACTACAGCCCATCAAACCCTGAATCTAAAATGCTGAGGAAGAGAATGACACAGGGGAGAAAATACTCAAAACACATCATCACTCACTTAAACATTCATAATCACCAGAACAAACACATTCTGTTTCTTATCAGACTGAAAAATACAGCACGGCCCTCTGCTGCTGCTCGTTTGACGTTGTTAATCACAAACGAAAGTCTTAGATTTGCATAAACGAAGCTGATTCTACATCAGTAAACACAAACCAACTGTACTTGCCTCCTTATTTCTGTAAGAAAATGGAAAGCAGAGGCAGTTGGATACCAACCTCTAACTGAATCTCAGCTCCATGGTCAAAGATATGATGGGCTGAACCATTGATGTCTGCACTGACTGACTTCATAATTCCAGCTTTGGTTTTCAGTATCTGTCACAGTCATCTTCTTGTCCCATCCTTCCAGATTTTGAAGAAATTCCAACTGAACTTTAACTCTGTAAGTATCTCTGACTCACATCTCTGAACGCATGTGAGTCTATCAGCTAGTATTCGTGTGAATTGGCACACATTGAGTCTCGCTATCTGTTTCTTATTCATATTTGCTGATTAAAAGGGTAAGTAAGTAATCTGCTTCATGCAGAAAATCTGGTTCAGGTAAATATGAAATGGAAATCATGCTGAAAAGTGAGTAGAACATACATGTTCAAGTACATGGGTGAATCTCAAAATCTGTCAAGAACAAGAAAATCTGTAAGCTAATTTCCTCAAATACTCTTTATCAGAATGGGGGGGTGGTGGGGGGGGTGCTGGAATTAGTTAGTAATGGTACATTATTTAAATTGAAAAGTATAACTTGGAAGTATATGTTGCACTGATTTCTGTTGATTTTTTTTTTTAATTACAGTAGGATAAAATACTATATTTACAGAAACGAGAATCATAAAAAAATCCTAATATTTTATAGAGTCAGGAAACTAATGCCAAAATATTAACATTTTCATGAGCTTGACCCAACTGTCTAAATCAAAACTCTTGAATACCTTGAATACTCAAAGATTTGCTACAAACAAGTTGTAGCATCAGTCTGCTAAACATTAAACACAACTAATGGTGACTGATATAAACCTGTAGTTCCTCGACTCCCAAAAATTGCATATAGCCAATCAGATTGGAACAGGTGATTTCAGCTTGCCAATTTAGTGTGAAGTATGCATCAGTGTGCAATATGTGATGGTTTGTGAGCGTGCTGAGACGAGCCGTTCATTACCATCATGACATTTAGGACACCTATTAGCATGCAGTCTCATGCACACACAAACACTCACCTCAGTCATTGTGCTCTAGTTCCCCAATCAGGGCCCCTAGAGAATTATGGTGAAAAAGCACTGATTCTTTAACGTTTTTTGAACATATGGCAGCTCTCTTCTGTAAAAACAACACCGGAAAAACTCCCATAAGATCCTAAGAACAAACTCTCCTGGCTCCGACAGACACCATCCACTGTAGAAGTAACTCTTTTAATCTCACCATAGACGACAGGATCCTTTCAGGGCCACTGAGACCTTTCAACAGCACAATTGTCTGGCGAGTTCAGGAAGAACTCCTGTGGATTTATCTAGTCCTCCAGAGGACATGATAGTTCGTTCCTGAAAGCCTGTGAAATCAGCAAACCAGCATTTGAGCATAATTACTCTAGCATTCTCTTTGCACGCCCACAGCTTACAACAAAACAGAAGAAAGAAAATTGAAAGTCACCGAAACCCAGAAAAGAACTTTAGAGAACATGAGCTGGACGTGCTGCTGCTATCAATATTGCTCAGACTTACAACAACGCAGTTAACCAGATGAAATATCCTCAAAACAGATTGTGTTTGAACACTTGCACTTTTATAATTATACAGTATTTTCGTTGTTTTAAGTGTTCAAAAATCGCAAGTTCTATAATGAGAACTAGTCGAAGACTAATCTGTCATGTTATTCTTCGCTGTTAATCATTCATTAGAGAGGCTTTCAACCTCTCTAAAATATGGCAGCAAATAGAATAAACTACAGTAAAGGACATAGTGAGGACCGAACAGGAAAAACAGAACGGGAGTTTTGGTAACACTTTATTTTACAGTATCATTGTTACACATGTGACATGTAGTTACTGTAGTAGTGACTATAAATTATGCATAATTACATGCAATTAACCCTAAACCAAACCCTCATCCTAATCCTAACCCTATAGTAAGCACATATAGTTGATTATTATTACTCAGTTATTAAAAGTATAATTACACTGTTACAGTGACAACTTAAAATAAAGTGTAACCGAGTTTTTAACCACATCTCTTAAAGGATTACATTTACGAGAGTAGTCAAAATCTCAAACAATTTAGAATATAATTGAAAATAAAATGTTTCTGCTTAGCAGTGAAGTTTTATTATCATGCCTTTTTATTTTTCACAAATATGATATTCGAGCATCTGTCTCACAGGTGTACAATGGTCTTGAGACAGTGCTTGAGTAATTGCCAGTGAAAAGCTAAATTCTTTTTGAATTGCCACAGTAACTGCCAGTGAAAAGCTAAATTTAATTACCTCAAATAGCCATTTACACCACAAGTACCTTTTATTTGTTGTCACAATGGAATTAAATGAGATTTTTCACATTTAAGTGCCAATTTTCCCTCTAACAAGACACTGCTTGTCAGTAATCCATCAATGGGACAGATACAAGCGGCTACTCTCGTACTGCCTTCATCCGTCTGTTAACCAGCAAGACAGCACAACACAATGACCGGTGCTTTGCGTCAGTATTGATCCGCCCGGCACAGTATTCCAGGATAATGGACTAAGCAGGAAGTGCTGGTACACTGATTAGTGATCAGGATATTTTTTTCTGTTGTAACGCTGAAGGCTTTTAAGTGCCACATCTTGGTGAGCATGCACAAGATATGTAGAAATTTGAGCTTCAATCCACTCTTAGAGAAAAAGGTTAAATGGGGCTCTATATAAACCCTAGGTTTCTTGACTAAATTTCAAAGAACCCATTATGCCAAAAAGGATACAGTAAGGACAAGTGTCTTAAAGGTGCTGTAAGTGATTAATTTACATGACAATGGTGTTTTGGGGGCCTGAAAACACAAACTTTAGAAAACGGGTTTCAAAGTTTTTGAAAACGAAACCGTGTAAACTACAAATTTGAAAATGGTGATGTCATGCGAATGCGTATAATGTGCTCAGTCTATATGCGTGCAGTTTTTCTTTACAAAGCAACCTTGCCAACTACTGACCTAGCCTGCATAATACAGCGTTTAATCATTTTCACAGATCCGTGTGAATCGGAATCATTTTGACCAGAAAAGGAAAATCTTTTCCGTTTTTAGTACATCGTTGTCGTGTAAATGTGCCCTAAGATATTAACAATGAGGAAAAGGTCAGAGGAATACAATTAGAAAAACAAGAGTTATGATCAGGCAAGGACCCACATTCATATTGGAAAAGCTTTCCAGTGATGGAGAGATGTTAGAGAGTGGGAAGGCCTAAAAACTGACGCTGGGGTTGCTTTCTAGTGGTGTTTGATTAGCCATTTATGGAAAAACCTAGAAAGAGGGTCCTCAGCCATCTTTCAATTTTATTTTATTTTTTTCAAAAAAAAAAAAATGATGTTCAACTCCATTTATTTCATTTATTTCAAAACAGGGTCAGGAATAATACACTATAGCAGTCATTATTACTCACTTAATTAATTGATTTTGTCCCTGACATGAAGCCCTCTAATTAAAACAACACGTCCAGATTAGTCAAATTTAGAGATGGCATTACCTTGACTTGTAGCTGTCAATGTTGTTAACTAGCTGTTGCCAACATCTAATTTTACAGAGGGAAATGTCACAAGAAACAGCCGTGGTTGAATATTATGTCAGAATTAAATAAACGAGAAACAAGTATTTTTTAATGAATCTCATTATAATAGGTGCGGTGATGGTGCTAAACGCACACGATCATTGTCTTAAAAGGTTATTGGACAGGAGAGTTAAAGAGATTAAAAATAAATACATTGTGTTTGTTTGGATGTCGATTTCAAATATCAACAATGTTGAAATCCTCACCTTTATTTATAAGAATGTTATTTTAATTTTTTTCTGTTTATAAAGTATGTTTACAAGCTGTTTAATTCATATAATTCAATAAAAATAAAAATGTATTAAAAATAAATCAATTAAAACTAAATCTATAAAAGGATCCCATTATGGGAACCCCTAAAACGTTCTGTGTGAAGCGCCTGACAGAACTTTTTAAGATTTTAATTAGAACCGTTTCTTCTAAGAGGGTTAAATTAGGGTTAGGGGGTTGTGTAAATCATTTCCACAAAAAAAAAAAAAAATACATTCCCCTGCATTAGCACAATTCATCTTGTGTGGTTTCATCCTCCTCCAGAGATCCTCTGGCGTGTTGTTATTGTGCGTGGGTCGAGACACAGAGTAGGTGGATCCAGCCTACAGCCGCATGAAAGACTGTATTTACATTTGCATCAGACTCAATGTGGCAGCCGAACAGCCCCAAGAGCAGAGAAGAGAAACTGTATTGTGGGAATAATTGTCTAAGTGGGAAGATGGACTCAGTTCAGTCTACCACATGAAACATAAAAACAAACAAATCTCACCTGCTAGATTGTTTATATTATCACAAAAACCTATATTATCGCCCAGCTCTTTATAAGTATAGTATACTCATGTAAAGCTATACTTTATAGCAAATCTCAACAGCTTGATTGCTTGTATTGTTGCAAAATATAAACCATATTATCACTCAGCTCTAATCTGCTAAATGCAACCAAGACATGAAGATATAAAGATGTTTAAACATTAAAATCATTATTTTCTGTAAAGCTGCTTTGAAACAATGTGTGTTGTGAAAAGTGCTTCACAAATAATTTGACTTGACAAAGGAATCATTCAACTGAAAACGTCTTGGTTACTGATGTAACCCTCGTTCTCTGATGGAGGGAACGGGGACAATATGTCAGCTGAACTTGGGAGCCCTAATCACCTCCCAGTTTTAAAAAAATGGCCAATGGAATTGGCAAGTGGATTTGCATGCCAAACCACTCCCCGCACATATGGGTATATAAGATGGCGGAACACATCCACTCATTCAGGTTTTATGCTGAGGAGCTGAGACAGGATCCTGGCCATTTAGCAGTGGGGTGGTTCAGGTTAGTGGCAGGAGGGACATAACTTCTCCGTTCCCTCCGTCAGGCTGACAAATGGGGTCTCTATGGAAAGTGCCACAACCACTGAACTGAGTTACGAGTGTTGGAGACACAGATGATGCAAGTTGTAGTGTGCCCTATTGGCAACTGCTCATGTTAAGTCGTAACCTACCCCATGCACTGGACAGTACTGGGCCTGGCATTGGAAGCCTCCACCATGTCTGGCTACCCAAGGATGCTCGGAGGAACTCAATCCAAGGTTCGCCAAGTGGGGAACTCACCTGGAGAGCAAGAAGGCACTCATATCCCCCCCTTTAGAGGGGAGTGGCGCTGCAAACGAGACACCGAACCAGATTTCCAGTACCATACCTGCTTGTATCCAACACATGGGAAGAAACCGGCTCCACCCAGAGCTTGTCGAATGTCATGAAGGTATTAGGTGTCGCCCAGCCCACAGCTCTGCAGGCAGTGTTGGGAAGGATACTTTCAAAAAGTATTCCGTTACAGAATACAGAATGCATGCCCAAAAATGTAATTTGTAACGTATTCCGTTACGTTACTCAATCTGAGTAACGTATTCTGAATACTTGGATTACTTCCACATTGAATTGCATTTTATAAGTGTTGGCCATCAAATTCTGCTTAATAAACAGGCCTGGTGATGCGGTGGTGATGCATATGCCAGTAAAGCACCTAAAAGCTGTCACAAAGAACCGGCAAAAGTAATAATTATGAATAGCCTATATGTCAAATATAGAAAGGAGATATTTTAATTGTTTATTAATAAACAAGTGTTTTCTTTGTCAGTGTCTACAAAGATGAAGTTGACAATGCTGACTCACGATCTTCACAGTAGCCTAGTGAACGCGCCAGAGAGAAATGCACAGTTCATACGGATTACATATGCAGAGAGCAGTTCCCTTTCGTTGTCACTCCGAGTTACGTCGGATGACGACGAATGGGGTTTCGCTTAGAAATCCTATCATCTTTGAGCATATAAAACGAGCCAATGGCAATGAAATGCCATGGGTCTGCGGAATTTGCATAGCGTAACTCCGCCCCACCCTGGGGGTATATAAGGAAGTGCGCTGGCAACATGCAGATATGTTTTCGCTTCGGAGCCAAGTTGATGTACTTCACTCCACAGCCAATCCTGAGATTCATCTCTTCATTTCTCTTCGAGACGAGCCTCTCT
Organism: Scardinius erythrophthalmus; assembly: GCF_964197995.2. NCBI lineage: Eukaryota > Metazoa > Chordata > Actinopteri > Cypriniformes > Leuciscidae > Scardinius > Scardinius erythrophthalmus. Next base: position 22,664,091 of record NC_138228.1, on the reverse strand, counting down.
CCAAGTGTTGGTGTGACAGCGAGTTCCAGCGAGTGCACATTCCCTGCTTATCTGTGCAGTGATTTGCCAGTGTTTGTGTGTTCTCTCCTGGTCGCTTCAGCATTTGTGGAGAAATCTCCTTTCTAAAAGAACTTGCACGCGGCACGTCTTTTTAAAGATGCCTCGCCCGTGCACTTCTGGTTGTGGTCTATTTGTTTCTGACTCTGATGGGCACAATCGCTGTCTTGTGTGTCTGGGCTTAGAGCACGCTAAGGCAGCGTTTGTGGATGAGTCATGTTCCCATTGCGGGAACATGCCCATCGCACGGTTACGGTCGAGACTCAATGACCTTCATGGTAGAGTCCCCTTATCCGCACCCCGATCTACGGCTCCGCGAGAGCTAGTACTTCGGCTGGCGGCCAGGGTGACCTGAGGATTACGGTGTGGGACAAAGCGCCGACTATTCCACGCTCCACACCGTCCTCTAGTGCCGTGCAACCCGCGAGTGGTTCAAATGAGCCCGCAGTACAGTCCTCTGACTTGCCGCGGATCTCATTTGGCGCTCCAGCTGGACGATTGTTTTTTGGGTGCCGCCGCTGATCCTCGTCAGCGCGCGTCCCCAATGCCTTTCTTCCCGGACGTGCATGAGGAGGTCACGAGGTCCTGGAAGGCACCATTGTCTTCTCGTGATCGCTCGGCGACCTCCTCCGCCCTGCCTCCTCTCGATCAGGCGGCCGCCAAAGGGTACACTGGGGTTCCCCAGGTTGAACGCTCTGTTGCGATGCAGCTGTGTCCTCAGAGTGCTTCTTCCCGTGGTGACCCAAAGCACCCCTCCAAAGCCTGTAGGTTCTCTTCCACGCTTGTGGCGAAGGCCTATAGAGCTGCGGGGCTGGCGGCCTCTTCACTGCATGCCATGGCGACACTCCAGGTCTACCAGGCCCAGATGTTGCGTGACATGCACGAGGGGAGGACTGACCCAGCGCTCTTTGATGAGCTGCGTGCTGCCACCAACCTTGCTCTCCGAGCGACGAAGGTGACCGCACGCTCCCTGGGTCAGGTGATGTCCACTTGCGTGGTCCAGGAGAGACATCTGTGGCTCAACCTGGCCGATATGCGTGAGGCCGAGGGGACCCGGTTCCTCGACACTCCCATATCCCAGGCTGGCCTCTTCGGCGGAGCGGTTGAGGACTTTGCCCAGCAGTTCTCGACCGCCCAGAAGCAGACTGAGGCTCTCAGACATGTCCTGCCCCGACGGCCAGCTGCTGCCTCCACCCAGCCGTCGGCACAGGTGCCTCAGTCTGCTCACCGCCGAGGGCGCCCTTCTACGGCTCCCGCCCCTCCCGCACGGCCCCAGCAGCAGCCTCCATCCGGATCGCGTCGTGGAGGACGCCGTAGGAAGGCGCCACAGCCCTCTCCCGCCCCGTGCCCCGCTAAACGCCAGGCCAAGCGGCGCTCCTGAGACGGGCTGCTCAGAGATGGCGTTGAGTTCTTCCCAGGAGCCGGTAGCAGGGCCGCTCCTTCCCCCGGTGGAGGGCCGGGGGAGAATCCTTGGTTTTTCCCACCCCGCTGCTCGTCCCATGACGGGCAGCACCCTTTTGTGGTCAAAGAAAGAACTCACTCCCCCATCTCTGAGCACACAGAGTGTCCGGATGACGGTGCGCGCCGCTCACGAGCCTTGCCACTCTCGTCCCCCTCTGTCGCCAGTTCCCTGCCAGAGATCGCCCCAGTGGGACGCTGGTCCTCCCCTGGCCTCCTCTGGCAGGACGCGGCTAATGACCGTGCCCCCGCACCGGGCCGCTATGCCACCCACGCCTGGGCCGGTCATTCCGCCTCGCTGCACCACCGAGGGTACGTCTGTGGTCCGTATGATCCCGCTGGTACAGTTCCTGGAAGCCTGGTTAGAGCTTCCCAGGCTGTCCCGCTGGGTCGCGAGGACCATCAGGCTCGGCTACGCGATTCAGTTCGCGCGGTCTCCTCCCTGCTTCAGGGGAGTCTGCTTCACTATGGTCGGTGGCAATGCCCCGGTTATGAGAGCGGAGGTCGCTACCTTACTGGCGAAGGGTGCGATCGAGACTGTCCCTCCAGCCGAAATGAGGTCCGGCTTTTACAGCCCTTACTTCATTGTACCGAAGAAATCCGGTGGGTTACAGCCAATCCTCGACTTGCGCGTCTTGAACCGCTCCCTTCACAGGATGCCGTTCAAGATGCTCACGGCCAAGCGCATTTTCGAGTGCATACGGCCGCAGGATTGGTTTGCAGCGATCGACCTGAAGGACGCCTACTTTCATGTCTCCATTCTTCCTCGACACAGACCGTTTCTACGGTTTGCTTTCGAGGGGCAGGCTCCCTTTCGGGCTAGCCCTGTCTCCTCGCGTCTTTACGAAGGTCGTCGAGGCAGCCCTTGTTCCCCTTCGGGAACACGGGGTTCGCATCCTGAACTATCTCGACGACTGGCTGATCCTAGCTCACTCTCGAGACCAGGTTTGCGAACACAGGCACCTTGTGCTCCGGCACCTAGCTCGTCTGTGCCTTCGGGTCAACTGGGAGAAGAGCAAACTCTGCCCCGTGCAGAGGATCTCTTTTCTCGGTATGGAGATCGACTCGGTCGCCATGTGCGTGCAGCTTACGAGCAAGCGCGCGCAATCACTGCTGACTTGCCTTCGTCAGTTCGAGGGCAAGAGTGTGGTCCCACTGAAACTATTTCAGAGGCTCCTGGGGCATATGGCATCCGCAGCGGCTGTCACGCCGCTCGGGTTGCTTCATATGAGACCACTTCAGCTTTGGCTTCGCGATCGAGTCCCGAGGTGGGCATGGCACCACGGCACGCTCCGAGTTCCAGTGACTCCGGCCTGCCGTCAGACCTTCACCCCGTGGTCGAACCTCAGTTTTCTTCGGGCCGGAGTGCCCTTAGAACGAGTGTCCAGGCATGTTGTTGTGTCAACAGATGCCTCCACCACGGGCTGGGGCGCCATGTGCAATGGACATGCTGCCGCGGGCTCCTGGACAGGACCCCAGCGCCTTTGGCATGTCAATTGCCTCGAGTTGTTGGCTGTATGTCTTGCCCTGCACCGCTTCCATGCGTTGCTCAGGGGTCAACACGTACTGGTCCGATCGGACAATACCGCGACTGTAGCGTACATCAACCGTCAAGGTGGTCTGCGCTCCCGCCGTATGTCACAACTCGCCCGCCACCTCCCCATATGGAGTCAGAAGCATCTGAGGTCGCTTCGTGCCATTTATATCCCGGGAGACCTGAACCAGGCGGCCGACGAGCTGTCTCGGCTTCGGCCTCTCGCTGGAGATTGGCGACTCCATCCCCAGACGGTTCAGCTGATTTGGGATCAGTTCGAGGACGCACAGCTAGACCTGTTTGCCTCCCACGACTCGTCCCACTGCGACCTGTATTATTCCCTGACCGAGGGCACGCTCGGCACGGATGCACTGGCGCACAGCTGGCCGCGGGGCCTCCGCAAGTATGCGTTTCCCCCAGTGAGCCTTCTTGCGCAGACCTTGCGCAAGATCAGGGAGGACGAGGAGCAGGTAATTTTGGTTGCCCCGTATTGGCCCAACCGCACCTGGTTCTCAGAACTAGTACTCCTCGCGACAGCACCTCCCTGGCCAATTCCTCTGAGGAAGGACCTGCTTTCTCAGGGACGGTGCACCTTATGGCACCCTCGTCCCGATCTTTGGAACCTCCACGTGTGGCTCCTGGACGGGATGAGGCAGGTTTGAGTACCCTACCACCAGCGGTGGTGGCTACCATCACTTCCGCTAGAGCATTGTCCACGAGACATGCCTATGCGTTGAAGTGGAACCTCTTCGTCAACTGGTGTTCTTCTAAAAATCTAGAACCCACGAAATGCCCCATCAGTGTCGTGCTTTCCTTCCTGCAAGAAGGGTTGGAGCGAAGGCTGTCTCCCTCCACCCTGAAAGTGTATGTTGCCGCCATTGCCGCACATCACGACGCAGTTGATGGTAAGTCCTTAGGAAAGCACGACCTGATCCTCAGGTTCCTGAGGGGAGCCAGGAGACTGAATCCTCCTCGTCCTCCCCTTGTACCCTCTTGGGACCTCTCAGTGGTTTTAACTGCCCTGCAGAGTGCTCCCTTTGAGCCTCTGCAATCAGTAGAGCTTAAGTTCCTGTCTATGAAGACAGCGCTCCTGGTTGCACTGGCCTCCATCAAGAGGGTAGGGGACCTGCAGGCATTTTCGGTTGACGAAGCGTGCCTGGAATTCGGGCCGGCTAACTCTCACGTGATCCTGAAACCCCGGCTTGGATACGTGCCCAAGGTTCCTACCACACCCTTTCGAGACCAGGTAGTGAACCTGCAAGCGCTGCCCTTGGAGGAGGCAGACCCAGCCTTGGCACTGCTCTGTCCAGTACGCGCCCTTCGTGCTTACGTAGACAGAACGCGGTGTTTCAGGACCTCAGACCAGCTCTTTGTCTGTTATGGTGGGAAGCTGAAGGGAAAGGCTCTCTCAAAGCAAAGGCTATCTCACTGGATAGTGGATACCATTGCTTTGGCATACCAGCAGCAAGGTCGTCAATGCCCCCTTGGTGTGAAAGCCCACTCCACTCGTAGTGTGGCTTCCTCTTGGGCTCTAGCGCATGGCGCCTCGCTAACAGACATCTGCAGAGCTGCAGGCTGGGCGACACCTAACACATTCGCGAGATTCTATAATCTCCGAGTGGAGCCAGTTTCTTCTCATGTACTCGCTTCAACTAGCCGGTAAGAGATTCTGCTCAGGTGTCTTTGCTTGCTCGCCATTCCTCTCCACGGACGGGATACGTGCGATATTTTCCTCAGGTGAGCCTAATAAGCCCTGAGTCTCCTCCAGCACTGACGACGTCAACGCCAGAGTTATGCCACCGGCAGCTTTCGCGCTTGGCTAGGTGCCTCCATGTGCATGGTTCCCCTCCGGGCGACCCCCACATGTGTATTCCACTGTAAGCCTCTTTGAGCATATGTCTTCCCTTGGCAAGCCACCTTGCCACCCCTGGGGTTGAAATATTCCACCTGCGGCTGGACACCCCAGTGTTATTCCGTATGCAGCCCTTCGGGGTCATATGTGTATTCCAAGTCCCCCCTCGGGTTGGGCATGATTGCATATTTCCACTGGATATGCTTCCCAGTGTACCTTGGTATTCCTGTGTTAAGTAGGACTCCTTCGTCCGTGCTAGTCTCACGACAGGGAGCTCAGACTTACGCAGGGCACTGGAAGACAGTCGAGAGGTGGCGTGATTACACTGGGAACCCCATTCGTCGTCATCCGACGTAACTCGGAGTGACAACGAAAGGGAACGTCTCGGTTACGTATGTAACCCTCGTTCCCTGAGTAGGGAACGGAGACGTTACGTCTCCCTGCCACTTCCGCTGGAACGCTGGAACGCCTGAGTTCAGTCTCGGCTCCTCAGCGAAGACATATCTGCATGTTGCCAGCGCACTTCCTTATATACCCCCAGGGTGGGGCGGAGTTACGCTATGCAAATTCCGCAGACCCATGGCATTTCATTGCCATTGGCTCGTTTTATATACTGGAAGATGATAGGATTTCTAAGCGAAACCCCATTCGTCGTCATCCGACGTAACGTCTCCATTCCCTACTCAGGGAACGAGGGTTACATACGTAACCAAGACGTTCTTTCGTGTTGAATTGTTCTGTTTAAAAGTAGACATATCTGTGAGGCAAGTAGGGCCTCCGTGTGCAGTGCATATATACGGTGCAGGAGCAGCACGCGCTATAGTGCTTTCACATATGCTGCATTTGCAGTGCGTAACTGATCTGCGGCTGTACCACAAACACATTCACAATATTTGTATTCCAAATCCAGAAGTTATCAGGAACTTTTATTTTAAAAAGTTTTGTCACCGGTGCAATTCTCTTTGTAGCCTACACATATACACTCTTTAATAGACGTATTCAAGTTTAAACAATTTAAACAAATGGCCTACTGGAATACAATACATACAATTGGAATACATACTAGTCAGAACCGAATAGTTGATATCTGAATGACAGATCCCCATAGAAGTCAATGGCAAAAAAAATTATTTGTTACTAGTAACAAAAGAATAGTTACTAGTCACTACTGAAATAAGTACTAGTATCTAATGAATAAGTACTAGTATCTATTTAATAGGTACTAGTATCTAATAAATATGTACTAGTATCTATTGAATAAGTAGGCCTACTAGTAGCTAATTAATAAGTACTAGTATCTAATTAATAGGTACTGTTGTCTAATAAATAAGAACTAGTATCTAACGAATAAGTACTAGTATCTAATGAATAAGTACTAGTAGGCTACCTAAAGAATAAGCACTAGTATCTAAAGAATAAGCACTAGTAGCTAATGAATAAGTGCTAGTACTTAATGGAATAGATACTAGTATCTAAAAAATAAGTACTAGTAGCATGAAAATAGATACTAGTCGGTTGAAATGATTAAATGTTAAAACGGCTTGCCATATAAACGGACTGCAACCGCGTGCAGTGTGAAAGCTCTAAAAAACGAAAACGAAATTCACTTCAAATGGGGTTGCAGAAATAATAACTGGTTTCAAACAGCTTTTCCCATACATTTAATAAAAATAACACTGTAATAATAAAATAAACACTGTAACACTGACTGTACATTCAGCTCACTGTAAGGAGCAGTAAGGCTATGTTCACACTTAGCGTCTTTTTTGACAAGAAAAAGTTGACAACGGCGTTTTTTTAGCAAAAAAAACCGCTGGCAGCATTCGGTTACAAATAGCAGCCGAGCGCGTCTTTTGTTGCTATAACAACAGCTGCAACAGTAGCCTAGTGCTGTGTGATGCAAAAAATGTTGAGAAAGAGAAAGTTGGCTCTTGCGTTGGCTTTTGAAGTTACCGGGGAGGAGAATGTCGGTTCACAAAGATGTTTGTGGGTGCACGACATTATACGGGGAAGGAAACTGTATGGTGCTCCATATTTATTATACCACATTATACCGTCTCCATTTTTTCTTGTTGTTCTTGTTGTTATGGAAACGACAGGTCTCGCTACTCGCTTGTCATTGGTCAGCTGTCAAAAAGGCGCTTGACGTAGGGCGTTCTTTTCAGAAAAGTTGAACTTTTTTCAACTTAAAAAGACGCTCTGAGGTGCAGAAAAAGACGCCGGCGGTGGCGTCTAAAAAAGCGCTCAGGACTTTTTTTGAAAAAACGGTTTACTCCATAGGGTTATAATGTAGAACAGACGCTGGCAGTTTGAAAAAAGACGCTAAGTGTGAACATAGCCTAACTCGTTTCAGGAGTTTGGGAAGGGACTGTCTTTTTGAGTGAACAATGGCACATGGGTGAGTGTGCGGAAAACCTGTTTGAAACCAGTTATTATTTCTGCAACCCCATTTGGTGAAGCTAGTGGCACATGACAATATGTTTGAACATGAATATGAATGCAAATGAAATTTTAGATGTTCAACGGAGGGGAAGATTTTCAGCAACTAACATCTTAAAGGTGCTGCCAACAATTTTAGGCAATTTCAAGAAAAGATTTCTGCAATCTCAAGTAATTATAAGTATGATAATATTTTATTTATTTATTTGCTATAACAAAGGAATAAAAAAAGGAAAATAAGCAAAAATTGGACAGAAGTGGCAACAGGAAGAGAATGTTTCTTTAGCAGGCAACTCCATTGATTATTTCATTGTATGTTTCATTGCATGTCATTGTATGCATGGGGTTGACAAATAATATAGAACCATTCAATTTGAGTCTCCTAAAAAAAAACTTGAATTATAATTAAGTATACACCATGTGGACTACTTGAAGACTAAAAGTATGCGGGGACATAACATGGGTTGGGGTTCTTTTTTGTTTTCCTTTCTGTTTCTCTTCTTCTGTCCTTAATGTCTATTTCTTGGTCTGCTATTTCTCCTCCTCACTATCACTTCAATAGGTTGGCCACCTGGGAATGATGGTGTGGAACTGATGGCCATATATCCAGTGGAGGGAGATGAAGTCTAAAATTGTATCTTTTAATATAATTTAATTATTTAATATTATGTATCTGTATTATTATTCTTTATTAATATCCATAATCAGCTGTACTATCTTATGGAGTTTTTAATGCATGTGTTTAAAATGCATGGGTTAAACTATAGACTATAGCATGGATCCATGTGTGAGGATCACATGTCAGACATAGGGAGGGGGACTGGGAGAAAGGAATGTTTCCACTGATGCAAATGTACCACAAATGTATACACTGAAGGGAAGTTTCGTAATATGGAAAGTGGATTGTATCATGTGTAAGCATGACATATACGTTCCATTTTTAAACCTAAGCAACATGTTTTCCTACCTTACAAGGAAGTTGTAAAGTCTCTCTGTGGTGTATATAAGCTCAATCTTACTGTACTATGGCAGAGAAACACGGAAACGCATAGACCTGGCATGAATACAACATCTTCTCAAGTTTCTCTCCTGACATTTAAGAATAAAGATTTTTCTTGGCAAGATAACTGGTGTCCGGTCCCATGAATCAAATAATAACAGGGAAAAGGATTATTTCCAAGTCTACACTACTTTATGGTCCTTTTTGGAGATCAGCCGTCAGTTCTCAAATATATCACAGAAGGAAATCATAAAGGGTTTGAACAACATGCAGGTGATAAAATGATTACATTTTCATTCTTTGTATAAACTATTCATCCATATCTCATGCAAAGTTACCTTATTTTTCTCTTATACCCAATTAACACATTGGCCTCCTTCCACACTGCCTCCTTCTTGCATGCAACAGTGCATAACCGCAGGCAGGAACGCAGGACAGCAGAGGTGAGGAACCCCCTGTGTTTCACCTGGCTGCTATATGCAATTACACACACAGTGTGTTTCCCCTCACTGCATCATCTCCTAAAACTGAAAGCATGAATTACACATGGCTCGTCTTGAAAAACACCATGTCAAAATCAAATGTTCAGTGTATTGTGACATGACAAAACTAGATCACTCCCATCATAATTAACTAAGTAGTCTGAAATCAAATTATTATTATTAATTTACATAAAAAAAATCTTACATTAAAAAACTTTAATTGATGCAATGAATTTTATTTGTTAAATCATTCTGACTGTCACAACCCAGCTTAGCTCATGATGTGTGGCTACATATTTGAATAATTTTTTCTAACTATGGACCGTTGGTACTAATACATTTATAAAAGTATAAAATTGTTATATTTGTTATAGTATACGATATGATGATACTTTTGTTATGATTGGCTGTAGTAAGCGCACAATGAGAGAGGGTACAAAGCAATATATATATATGTCAACTTTTGAAAAAACTTAAGGAAGATTTAAAAGAAGTTAAGCATATATACAGTATATATATATATATATATATATATATATACACATATACATATACACATATATGAATGTATATATATATAGTATATATATATATATATATATATATATATATATATGCTTAATTTCTTTTAAATCTTCCTTAAGTTTTTTCAAAAGTTGAGCTTCAAATGGAAGACCTGCATTACTTTGGTTCCCTTTCAAGGGAACTCGAGCTGCGTCGAAACGCTGTGGGAACGCCCCTGTGTGATTGCGTCATGAAGCACGTATGGAATCAGTCCAATGGCGTGACAGAACGTCATGGACGGGTGACGTCATCGACCAAGAAACTATAAAGCACACCTGAACCAAACAGCGTCAGCTTCTGTGTCTTCAGCAAGCGCTCTGTGTGTGAATCTGTGTCACTGGTGTTTTTTGTCTGTCTTTAGAAGTTGCTAGGCAGGAGTTTTTCACCATATATATATTATAAAAGAAAAAACTATATGATGGCGAGCGAACAACATTTTAAGAAGCGTGTTAATCCCTGCACTCAATATCTCATAGGTGGGGATACACACCAATTATGTGTTGTTTGTTTGGGAGTGCAGCATGCCCAGTCAGCTCTCGAGGGGGCTAATTGTGAGCAATGTGAGCAGCTACCATTGAGAACGCTGCACTCCCGCCGATCGCTCTTCAAGGAGGGCGGTTCGGTTCGCGTTCCTCACGGCTCGGGTCCCGCTATTGCCGAGGCAGAGCGGCGGCTCCAGTCGTGGGGTTTGCAAATGGATCTGACAGAGGGGTAAGAGACGGGTCCAGCCCTTTCTCTGCCTTCACCTGTCAGGTCCAGTGCCTCAGTTCAGGGTTTGGAAGCACGCATTGCGGTTACTTCCGCCCAGAGTGAGGCACCGGTGCTGCAACTATCCAGTTCTGAGGTGCCCAGCATCTAAGCAGAGAATGAGCAAGTGGTCGGTTGAAGCTGTCTCACTTGCCTATGAGTCGGCTGGTCAGCCATGTATAAGATGGCGTCGTGCAGCGGCTTCTCGAGCTCCCGGTTCAACTCTTAGTGTTTTGCCGGATTAGGAATAGCGAGTGTACATGTGCAAGAAGGTGTGTCATGCTTGAATGACTATCGCCCGGTAGCACTCGGTAGTGATGAAGTGCTTTGAGCGGCTGGTCATGACTCAAATCAGTGAGAAAATTGATGCCAGCATTGAGCAGAATCAGTACGCATATAGAAAGATCAGGTCAGTTGTACAGTTGTACATCTGGCTCTTACCCACCTTGACAGCAAAGACACACTGCTGACATATGATTGCTCCGTCAGACATCTGAGTAACCATATTGTCAAGTTCGCAGACGATACTGTTGTGGTGGGACTCATTTCTCAGAATGACGAGTCAGCTTCGTGGGGGGGGGGGGGGGGGGGTTACACCTCGTGTGTTACAGTTTGGTATGGAAACTGCTCTGTTACAGATAGGAAGGCCCTGCAGCGTGTGGTTAAGACGGCAGAGAAAATCATCGGATGCAGTCTCCCAGCAATCGGAGACACATACATCAACAGATGCAGGACTAGGGCTGCCAGCATTGAAAGACTTCTCCCACCCTGCCAATAGACTATTTGTCCTTCTCCCCTCAGACAGGAGGCTGTGCAGCATCAGAACCAGAACAACCAGGTGAAAGAACAGCTTCTTTCCAGAGGATGTCAGACTTATTAACTCTGCCACACTCCAGAACTGACAAACTGAACTTTTTGTCCTAAAGTTACACTGCATTTTATTACTATGCTGCAAATTTTTCAGGGTTTTTAGTGTGTACATATGGGTGTGTATGATTTGTTATCTGTATTTATTGTATTTATTCATGATGAGTAGTTTAGTTATTTATTTATGAGTGGTTTTAACCGGACCTCAGTACCTAATTCCGTTCCAGCTCATGTATCATGTTTTGGAATGACAATAAAAATCCTTAATCCTTCACCCTTGGCTGTATGAGCCCACTCTACTAAGAGTATGGCTGCTTCTGAAGCTCTATTGTCAGGAGTTTCCTTCCATGATGTATGTGATGTGGCATGCTGGTCCTCACCGCACACATTTGTGAGGTTCTACGACCTTGACTTTGGCTCCACTCCAGGGGCGCTGGTGCTTTTGTCTAAATGTGCGCACTGAATTCACACAAGCGGACACTTGCTCTAATGGCGGCGTGGGTATTAGCATTCCCACAGCATTTCGACGCAGCTTGTGTTCCCTTTCGCTGCTGCCAGCAGTGTTCATCAAAGTCTGCGGTCGCGTTGAGCCTTTTGACAAGAGACAAGGCTTTAAGAGCTAATCAAAGCTAATGATTGTGGCAACATACATATTCCTAAACTCTATTTAAAACGTTTAAGAGCTGTGAGTCATGCAATACCAAAATAAAACGTTAAGCTGACTAGGCTGTCTAATAGGTGGAAATTAATCGCAAAGTCGGCGGTCGTGTTGAGCCTTTTAACAAGAGAAAAGGCTTCAATAGTTAACCAAAGCTAACAACTGTGGTTACATACATCTTCCTAAACTGCATTTTAAAGGTTTAAGAGCTATAAGTGAAGCAGAACAAAAAACGATGAGCTGACTAGGCTTTCTAGGCGGAAATTAGCCTAATCCGCACGCAAACTTACCTTCCTGGCTCACAAGCTTTCTTCTGCACCGAAGCATTGCAGCTATCGATTTTTAACAAAACAGGCCGATTTTTATCTAACTTAAAGGTATAGCGGAGGATTTTCTTTTTCCGGGTGGGTAGTGTAAACTATTGGTCCACCTAAGTGTCAATCATTCTGGTGATATGTTTACGTAAGGCCGTCGTACGTGCTCGTCCCTTAGTTTTCGCTTTCTGCGCATGCGCACTTTCAGGTGTTTATGTGTGGTGGTGAGCTAGAGTTACGGTTTAAGCAATTCATTGAAGCTCGCCGTTTCACCGGGTCCTTTGAAAATGTCTGAGGGTTGCAAGAGAAAAAGTTTGTACGAACTGTATGAGAAGAAGAGAAAGGCCTCAGAAGAGAGAAACAAGATCAGAGTGTTTTTGGGAGATTGTTTCACACGATGGCGTGCGCTGAAAACACAGGTTGGGCTTCCCACTGATGCCTCAGTCGCGAAGTTTCTACTCGACAGGTAAAGTTTGGCATGCTATTTGGTGAAAAAGTGCAAATCTTCTTTTGGAAAGTAATCTTGTATGAGTGATGCCGACAGCAACTTGTAAACAGAGCGTGCACGAGGAGAACCTCGCACACGTTTAATAGGCGTTCCCTCTCGGGAGCAAGTAGAGTGTTGCGCATGTGCATTTTTTCAAAAAGTGGAGAGGGCGGTTCTTATCTAAAATTCGGAAAGATCCTCCGCTATACCTTTAACTATTTTCACTTGTTATTGTCTAAAAAACAGTGTTTTCCAAAAATAGGCTTGCTTGGCACCAGTAGACAGCCCTTTTTTCTCCCATAAATAAAAACCTTGCTACTTGGGGTATTTTACATGCACAGTGCCAATTTTGAGTCAGTAAAATACTAATAAAAACAATAATTTAATGGTGGTATCCAAAACATTTAATTCAATTCAAGTATTATATTAAGATACATTTTAAAACTTCAATGCACATGGCAAGGCAAGGCAAGGCAAGGCAAGGCAAGTTTATTTATATAGCACATTTCATACACAATGGCAATTCAAAGTGCTTTACATAGAAGAAATTAAAATAATAAAAAGAAATAAGAATAATTAAAACAGTTTAGAAAAATAAAAAAATTAAATAAAATTCAGTACAGTACAGTCGGACGAACATTGGCACAGTGCTCATTCGTTAAATGCATGGCTAAACAGATGTGTTTTGAGTCTGGATTTGAAAGTGACTACAGTAGGAGCACATCTGATCTCCTCTGGAAGCTGGTTCCAGCTGTGGCTGGCATAGTAGCTAAAAGCGGACTCACCATGCTTAGAGTGAACCCTTGGTATTTCTAGCTGATATGATCCTTGTGATCTGAGTGATCTGTTGGGTTTATATTCAGTGAGCATATCTGCAATATATTGAGATCCTAGGCCATTGAATGATTTATATACCAGTAATAATACTTTAAAATCAATCCTAAATCTAACTGGGAGCCAGTGTAAAGACCTGAGGACTGGTGTGATATGTTCATATTTTCTGGTTCTGCTCAGAATCCTGGCAGCAGCGTTCTGTATGAGCTGCAACTGTCTTATGGTCTTTTTGGGAAGGCCGGTGAGGAGTCCATTACAATAATCCACCCTGCTGGTGATGAAAGCATGAACAAGTTTCTCTAAGTCTTGTCTGGAAACAAAGCATCTAATTCTTGCAATATTTTTCAGATGATAGTATGCTGATTTAGTTATTGCTTTGCATGACTACTAAAACTAAGGTCTGACTCTAGTGTCACACCAAGATTCCTGACTTGATTTTTAGTTGTTTGACCCCTAGAGTGAAGGTATGCGTTCACCTTGAGAACTTCATCTCTGTTTCCAAACGCAATGACTTCAGTTTTGTCTTTGTTTAACTGAAGAAAGTTTTGACACATCCAACTGTTGACTTCATCGATGCATTGGCAATGGGAGTCAATGGGGCTGTAATCGTTAGGCGATAGGGCTAAGTAGAGCTGTGTGTCGTCTGCATAGCTGTGGTAAGCAATTTGGTTCTTTCTCATTATTTGGCTCATTGGGAGCATATACAGGTTTAACAGGAGTGGCGCAAGAATTGAGCCTTGAGGGACTCCGCATGTCATGGATGTCCACTCAGACTTATGATCTCCTATACTCACATAATAACCTCTCCCATCTAAGTATGACCTGAACCATTTTAGGACTATCCCAGAAAGCCCCACCCAGTTTTCCAGCCTGTCAAGAAGTATGTTATGATCAACAGTGTCAAATGCAGCACTGAGGTCGAGTAGTACCAGCACTGATAATTTGCCTGAATCAGTATTTAAGCTAATATCGTTTATTATCTTTATGAGCGCTGTCTCTGTGCTGTGGTGCGGTCGGAAACCAGATTGAAAATTGTCAAAGTATCCATTCGAGCATAAGAATTTGTTCAGCTGATTGAAGACAACTTTTTCAATGATCTTGCCTATGAAAGGAAGATTTGAGATCGGTCTATAGTTGCTTAATATGGTCTTATCCAGATTGCTCTTTTTCAGGAGGGGCTTGACAACTGCAGTTTTCAGGGAGTTTGGAAAACTCCCAGAGAGAAGTGAGGCATTTACCACTTCTAGAAGATCTGCTTCTAAACTGTTTAAAACACTTTTGAAAAATGATGTGGGAAGTGTGTCAAGAGCGCAGGTTGATGTTTGTTTGCAATGCAAGTTTGAGAGGAGCGCCCCCGACAAATCTTGCGAGAATCACGACTTGCTTTACAGCAACGACGTCACACACATCAACAACATATGAAGCACGAAGACACTTGCACGTATTTCAGACGTGATTCTTGGAAGACTCGACGATGGAAAAAACAAAGAAAGCGCGGTCAGTAATCTCTTCGGAGTCTATCTGTGCCTGTTCCATGCCTAACGCTTCTATCCTACCGAATAGGTACCGGTGTACAGGGTGGGGGTGGGTATTTACGACAGTGCAAGTATTCCACAGCGACTCTAGGGGTTGCTGTTTGACAAAAACACAATTTTGAAATAGTGTGCCTTTAAAACAGATAAAATCATAGTTAAGGCTTGCTTTACGTGTTGCTCGACGAGGATTTCTTAATCGTTGCGACTTTCAATCTTGAGGAGACAAAATGCCGCGGATGCTCCCGCCGCGGAGTGAAGAAGAGGTGGAGTTACGAGGATTCTCAGACAGTTGAAGTGTCCACTGGAGTTAAGAGATTTGCTCTCAAGCTATTTTCAACACTTTAGATTGGTTAATAATTTGTAAAAATAACAGACCCACGTGGGGACTGACCAACTGCATTGATTTGTGAAAAAATATGAAATTGACAATATTTGGACACAGGAGGTTTCCGCCCGATAGCGGCGATGTGTTTTCTTCAGTTGCAGCACGTTGAGCTTTCTCGGCCACCGTACTTTACACATTATCCAGCCGGATATACCAGACTACCTGGAAACAGACTAAACAGCATATAATCCTTAACATGGTTTCATAGGTCACTTTAAAATGGTAACAATGTTTTTTAAAAGAAGTCTCTTATGCTCACCAAGGCTGCATTTTTTTTAATAAAACAACTTATTTTACAACTTAAAATAACTGTTTTGTAATTTCATTTATTTCAAAATTTAAATTATTCCTGTGATCAAACCTGATTTTTTATCACCATTATTCCATTTTGCCATCTTGCTGATTTTTTTCAGGATATAAATTGCACAAGAACAGCTTTTATTGAAAATAGAAATGTTTTGTAATATCACTTTTGATCAATTGAATGCATCCTTGCTTATAGTTTCTTTCACAAAACTTTTGAACTGTAGTGAAAATTTATACTTATGATCAATTATGATGATGCTTTGTTTTCATTTTTGGAGCTTGACAGCATCTAGTCTAAATTCCATTTTGTTTACTGGATAAGAGCAGCTTGGACATTAATCATGCAGATTTTAAAATGATTATTTTTTCCTTGAAGCTCAGCACTGCAGAGACCTGAGGATCAGCCGTGCTTGTTCATTCACAGGGAAGCCCGTAAATAAATTGAAGACTAGCTGCTGCTTAGATCATGAACATTTCCCACAGCACTATGATGCAATTGCAGTGTGAATTCCCCGCTCTGGAAGGTCCTGTCAAACTAGGCAACACCCCTGGGCATTGAACCGCCTCGCTAATCGCACTCCTGCGGGCGAACTGAAATGAGCTTGGCCGCTTCTCCATTCTGAACGTGTGCTTTCTAATCTTTGGGCAGATTAAAATACGACCCACGTCTAAAACACAACACTGGAGGCAGGCGAGGACAAAAAGACTTTGTTCCGGCTGTTAGCATGGACAGGGAGTGAAATGTCAAGGGAATGAGCTAAATTGTTTCCAGAGCAGAATCACTATTGGCTTGCTCACAATATCAATGACACAAATATATATGCATTTTCTTAATGCTAAAACACTGTTTAAAAGCTAAAACAGTTTACTATATTCACTTTTTAGCATGAAACATAAATGTAAATACATAAAAAACACAAACTAGCAGTCAAAACCTGGGTAGTTTGAAAGTTTTAACTTCCAATTAACTCTGAACGGAAATTGTTTGTGTTCCTCCACGAAAGTGAAACAACTTAATTATGACTTTGCTGTGCGACAGTGATAAATGTGAACTATCATTATTTGCCTATAGAGCCAACAAAGCTAACATCCATCAGGAGCCCCTGGAGTTCAGATATACAGTATAATACACAGTAAAGTCCTAATTACCGCAGTACACAGGGCGCTAATGACAGAGGCGCTGCTGTTGACACCGTAGGTTTTTGGAGATGTTTGTCCCATAACAGCCTGCGGCCGGACCAAATAAAGCCAACTATAAAACTCTACTGAATGAATCTTTTTGCACTTTTGAGTAAAATACTCTTGTCCATATAAATGGTCCTAACTAAAATGAGAATTTTACAGCTTGATGTGAATCTTCCTTTCCAGCACATCCCAAAGGTGCTCTATTGGATTGAGATCTGGTGACTGTGGAGGACATTTGAGTATAGTCAACTCATTGTCATGTTCGAGAAACCAGTTTGAGATGATTTGAGCTGTTGCGTTATCCTGCTGGAAGTAACCATCAGAAGATGAGTACACTGTGGTCATAAAGGGATGGACATGGTCAGCAACAATACTCAGGTATGCTGTGGTGTTTAAATTATGCTCAATTGGTACTAAGGGGCCCAAAGTGTGCCAAGAAAATATCCTCCACACCATTACACCAACACCAGCCTGAACCGTTGACACAAGGCTGGATAGATCTATGTTTTCATGTTGTTTATGCAAAATTCTGAACATAACATCTGAATGTCGCAGCGGAAATTGAAACTTATCAGACCAGGCAACTTTTTCCAATCTTCTATTGTCCAATTTGGTGAGCCCGTGCAAATTTAGCCTCAGTTTCCTGTTCTTATCTGACAGGAGTGTCACCGGTGTGTTCTTCTGCTGCTGTAGTCTGTTTGCTTCAAGGTTGGACATGTTGTGCATTTAGAGATGCTCTTCTGCAAACCTCGGTTGTAACGAGTGTTTATTTGAGTTACTGTTGCCTTTCTATCAGCTGAACCAGTCTGGCCATTCTCCTCTGACCTTTGGCATCAACAAGGCATTTTCACCCATAGAACTGCCACTCACTGGATATTTTCTCTTCTTTAGACCATTCTCTGTAAACCCTGGAGATGATTGTGCATGAAAATCCCAGCAGATCATCAGTTTCTGAAATACTCAGACCACCCCATCTGGCACCAACAACCATGCAACATTCAAAATCACTTAAATCACCTTTCTTCCTCATTCTGATGCTCAGTTTGAACTTCAGCAGATCGTCTTGACCATGTCTACTAAATGCATTGAGTTGCTACCATGTGTTTGGCTGATTAGATATGTGTGTTAAAGAGCAGTTGATGTAGTAAAGCAACTATACAAAGGTTTTGGGCCAGTACGTTTTTTCTGTTCATTCTTTACTCACCAAGATGGCAAAAGTGATCAAAAGTGATTTTGAAAACATTTGAAATCTTAAAAAAGATTTCTATTTCAAATAAATGCTGTTCCTTTGAACTTTCTATTCATTAAATAATCCTGCAAAAGAATGTATCAGTTTCCACAAAAATATGAAGCAGCACAACTGTTTTCAACACTGATAATAAGAAATGTTTCTTGAGCAGCAAATCAGCATATTAGAATGATTTCTGAAGGATCATGTGACATAGCCTGATTACGTCAGACTTCATACTTCCGCTCAATTTCAGTTCGCTTCTGTACTCAGTCTGAGATTGCGACCTATCTCCCCGTTTTCCTCCGGCCTCAAAACAGCCTGCCAATCAACGAACAGAGGGCGGGCTGAGAGCCGTGACGTAGACGCTGATTGTACCGTGGATGCGTATTTACTTCACATAATCTGCAAAAGTCGTTCACAGCTATTTTCACTCCGGTATTTCGCTCGTAATAATATTTCACAACGTTACTGCTTCACTGTATTTTTGATCAAATAAATGTAGCCTTGGTGAGACTAAGAGATTTTTAAAAACGTTTTAAATTCTTACCAACCCAAAACTTGAAAGGAAATGTAGAATTTCGCCATTTAGGAAAATCATCTTCATCACCTGCTCCATGGTCTTCTTCATCATTGGCAACTTTTACACCTTTAAGAACTAACATTCATTCATCAAACAATCAAAACAATTAGCACTGCTAAGTGCTAATTAAATATGGTTAATGACGGAAGTGGCTTTTTCGTTTTTTGATTAAACTCAGCAAAGCATGCAAACACAGGAAACACTATTTCTGCAGAAGAATTATCTGTAATAAGTATCACTAAGAAAAATAAATTGCTGTTGTCATTTTTTCCCCACAAAACCATTTTTCTTTCACCAGAATTAGTAAGTTATTTAAGAAACACTCACTTATAAATTGGCTCGTGGCATTATCAGCGCTGCTCCTCTAAAGGCATCTGAAACAAACAAACATGTGACACGGGAATTGACACAAGAAAACAACTCAATTGTAACGGTATAATCAGTGCAAATAAAATGCAAACATAATTGAGTGATAAATCTAGAGCAGTTTTATCTCATGAACACACAAATTAAAACACACTGCTGGTTCTGTTTCAGCTGTCAAGTCTGATACACTATCAGAATGAGCAATCCTTCATTTCACCTCCATCTCAGTTGTGACACACACCACACAGGAAATTAACTGATCCCTAATATCACCCCTTCTTTTCACTTTGTTTTTCACCCAGGGAACATCGACTGTGTGTGGAATAGCATACTAGCTCTGACTGTTTCTGCAGTATGCATATTGTTCACAGTGTGCTTACAGAATAAGCCAAAATGTGCAGTATAAACTATAGTAATAAGATAAGAAAATCTCCCAATACCTTTCAGAGATGTTGCTATTCTTCTTCTGACATTTTCAGAAAGTTCATTCACTGACACACACACACAAACTTGTTTTAATATCATTATTTAGACTTTCCATCAACATGATTTTTATACTGTACAAGCTAATTACTAATTTAAAAAGACAATATTTTCTTTATTATGATTTATTCCCAGCATGGTAATTATAGTTAACTAAAACTAAAACCTTAAAAAAAGATTCTCATAATTAGAAATAAATTAAATGTTGACTTAAAGTCCCCCTGTGGTGAAAATCAAGTTTTTAATGTTGTTTATGTCTATGTGTTGTTTTTTTAATATGCTTTAAGACAAACCATGTGTAAATTCATAAGTCTACACCATTGCTGAGTATTTTCTCTTTAAAACTGCAGTGAACCAAAGACAAGAAAAAAAAAAAAAAAAAAACGCAGGTGTTTCTGACGTCACAAACTACCTTGTAACCAATCACGTCAATATGTGATCGTCAACGAGTGGATCTCTGAGCTGGTGTGAGTGAGTGGATATTCATAGAATATGCAAATATGGCAAGGGTGTAGAGTTACATTCAAGCTATTTTGAGGGAAAAACGTTTAAAAATGTCATTTTGGTCATCAAAGATGAGTTTTAAGGGATAATATTATTGACTACAGGGGGACTTATTAAAAACAGAAATATAAAAACTTAAACTCACTTTATTTCTCGTTTTTATTTAGTTTAAATTGATATATTAAAATAACTTAAACCAAAATATAAATGAAAACTAAATAGACATTAAAAAAAATCATAAAACCACAAGAACATTACTAAAATGTGTAACTAAAATAAAAATGAAAACAGAAAAAATATATATATAAAAACGTATTAAAATGTTAATAACAACTATAGTTTCTCAAAAACACTAAAATAACACTGAGTCCCAGACCGTGTGACCCCAGATGTCACAAAGTGGGTTTCTATTCTAATTAGCTCAATAGGGTTCTTTTGTCCCTATAGTTTAGCTATAGTATAGTAAATCTTTACACAAATGCAAAGTCACTCTTAGTGCTCAAACAAGGCTCTTGAAGGGCACATGAACTTTTAGTTCTGCATTGTTTCAGGGGAAAATAGGTTTTTGTGCTGACTATGAGAATATTATGACCTTCCTGTTTGATCAGCTCAACAAATATTTCTCTTTGTGTCATGTGATCAATGACACCTTCACACACACACACACACACACACACACACACACACACACACACACACACACACACACACACACGCAGGCAGGGGCTTCACTATTTCTCTCTTTTCTCTCCTCACCTCTCTGTCTCCTCTTTCATCTGCTCTGGTTAATGTCAGATTGATGTTTCTTCTCCTCTCCATTTCTTTCTCTCTATCCAATTCATGGATGACTCTGATATGTCCAAACACAACGCCTTCATCAACCAGGGCTGAGCAGATCGTAGAACCATTGCCACCAATGGTCTCGATCAATGTAGCTCACAATGCTTTTGGGAAAAGCAGCTTTGGGTGGTTTGGTCTGTATTTTTAATATTGAACTATTTCCCATGCTTATAATCTTGCAATACCTATACACAAACACTTTTCACTGATGATAATAATATGTTATGGTCATTTTAGTGCTTGAAATTCGTCTGTTTTTAAAGCCTGAGAAACTATAAATGTTAATAAAAATACAATTTGAAAATTAAAATAATTAAATAAAACATAAAAAGATAGACTTTTTTCTATTAAATAAAATAAAAACTATGAACTATGACAGCATCATCTTGCACAGTTTAAATAAATAAAAATGCATTTGAACTCACTTTCAATTTAGTCATTTAAAAAAAAAAATAATAAAATCATGTCTTCTAGACCAGGAAAATTTCATGAAATGGAATAAAGTGAATATACATTTTTCTAGTTATGCTCTGATGTAAAATACTGGTTAAAATTTGTTCACAATATCATGTGTAAATGAATCATTCTTTGAATCGGTTCATTTCAATAAATCGACTAAACTGTTTCAGAACTTTAGATTCATAAAATTATTAATCAAGCAACTTAAAAACTCATGGAAAAGTAACTAAATGAAATGGTTTCGCATTTGCAGACCAGTGGCAAAATGGGAGAGTTCGAAAAAAAACTGTTGGAAATTGTTTTGCAATTTTGCATACTGTAAATTATACACTTCAGTTTTACAACAGGGTTTTACAAATCTACATTGTGAAATATTCAAACCGAACTACCCAGGATCAGCGTGAAACATAGGACAATATAATGAGTCCAGAGATAAAAAAGGATAAGCTATTTCAAGTATAAAAAACTCAATATTGTGTCCTAAATTATGACAGTTCTGAAGAAGGCAAATGTTTATGATACTAACACACGAGCGGCTAGGAGAGTTGTGTACGTGGGCATTATCAGTGGCAGATGGTATCGCTGGCGGACGATGGCACACAGATGGTCCAGGTATCAGGTCGGGTGCCAGGGGCCCGCTGGGGAACAGGTCCATAAGATGGATCAGGCTGTCTGGGGCCAGACAAAGGCATAAAACAGGGTCAATACAAATGCTCTCCCTCCCATTCTCTCCCTCCATATCCATCCTCCACGATTCTTATAAGACTTTCTTTCTCTTGGGACGTGGAGAAAGCTTTTTTGGAAGGACCTGCGGGAGGAGGCAACACCTCTCTAACAAATGTATCTTTGGAAAGCACCAAGTCTATTTTTTTAGAACTGTCATACCAATTACAAACCCAAGACGAATGAACTTTTCTGCTCCACGGAGCCTGAAGGAGCATTCATGATGAATCAAACAGAAAAGGTGGCAGAGAACTTCACAGAGTATTTCTTCATTTAGGACAAGGAGAAACTTTAAACAGTGTTTATGCTCAATATCTTTGAAAAGCTTAGTGTATAAAATAAAATAAAATAAAATAAAATAAAATAAAATAAAATAAAATAAAATAAAATAAAATAAAATAAAATAAAATAGTCAATGATTCAAATAAAAAATTTGGTCAACAATGATAAGAACAAATAACAGTTATTTTCATGTATGAAAAACTATAAATGTTAATAAAATAAAAAATAAAAAGATATGCTTTATTCTTTCTGTGTAAATAAATAAAAACTAATAAATTTTCACAGCATTATAATGCACAGAATGAAAAATTAAATAAAAATTCAACTAAAATTTAATATTTCTCTTCTTCATTATGTAGTCATGTGTGTCTAAATGGCATCTTACAATGTAGTCGTAAAAATCCTAGTAATAATTTAAAAAATAAATAAATAAAAAATCATGTCTCCCAGACCAGGAAATGTATGTTAAGGAATAAAGTTAATATACATTTTTTTAGTTGTGCTCTGATGTAAAATACTTCATTGGTTAGATATTGCTCTTGTTTGGAGTAAAATATACTCACAAGAAATACAGTAGTGATGTCATTGCGATTTGTCAACAAATCATTTTGTGAGTCAGCTCATTTCAATGAATCAATCAAATTGGTTTGTAACTTAGTCAGAATGATTCATTACCAAATCCTTCTTCATCAAATTAATTTAAATAATATTCATCCTATTGCAAGTGACTGAAAGGCTCATGGAGAAGTAATGGTACCACACCACCTCGATCCAATAGTGTGTGAATGATGACAGGTAAAGCTTCCTAACACTAGTTTTCAGGAGCTGGGATGAACAAAACAAACACAATAAATGTCTCCTCTGTCAAATGCACAGCTTCAATGATTTAATGCAAAGCTAGTTTTCCATTAAAGCAATTGGAGAAACATTAATTACGCTTTTCCATTAATAAAGATGAGAATGTTTCCCTTTTCAAATATTGCTTAAGCTGAGATACATATACTGTAGATGAAAAATGTACTTTTCAAAACGGACAAAGACTTTGTGCATTAAATCTAGTGAAAATAGAGGGCAAATGACGCATGAAAGACATTAATCTCCTGCTGTTTGTCCGTGAGGGTTATTAAGGCCCGTACGGACCTATACATCGAGGGAATATTGCTGTCTGTAGCAGAAATCAGATTTGCTCCGGTACTTTATCCCCTGAACGTGTCGTGCCCACGGTGAAGCTCTTTATAATGTTCTTAGAGAAATGGTGATTAAATATTCCAGTGTGTGCTCTAAATGGTAGACTAGATGAGCAGCATCTATGGTTTTTATCATGTAAATCCTCTGGAGAACTGCATAATCCAACCATCTACCAACAGCCTGATTTAATGCAACACAATGATCGATATTACAATTTTGGCCAACAATGGTAAGAACAGAATTATTTTCATTTTATGTCTAAAAAAACTATAAATGTTAATAAATAGTAAAAAAAAAAAATATATATATATATATATATATTGGGTCATGGAAAGGTTGCAAGCAACTGAAAAGGTAACGGAAAAGTAATAGAAATACCTTGATCAAATAGTGTGTGCATGATGGCAGTAAAGCTTCTCAACATTTTCAGGTGCTACAAAAACAAAACAAGCACAATAAATGTCATAATTCATCTGTGTAATCCAACCGTAAGCCAACAACTTTATTCAATGCAACACAATGAAGGAGGTTTGAGAGAGAATGGTTTGTACCAGATTGTGTGGCAAACACACACACACACACACACACACACACACACACACACACACACACACACACACACACACACACACACACACACACACACACACACACACACACACACAGTCTTAGCTTTAATCAAGCTTGCATCTGGTGACCTGTGTGTGTCACTGGCTCCTGTGCCGGTGGATATTAAACACTCTCTTCTGACCAGCCACAGCTGGCAGGGAAAAGGAGGTCACACAGGGGTCACCGTCTGTGAACTTTGACCTCACATTACGTCCTCCCTCTGCACCAAAATAGTTATGTCTGTTTTGCCTGTTTTATCAAAAAAACATGAATCTGATCACTTAAAAAAGTAGCAGCGCAGCTCTCCTCAACGACATTATTTGAGAAATCATTCATGTCTGGAGCACAAATGCTGCAGGGCATTTCTAACTTTTGAAAAATTTGAATGCATTAAACAAAACTACAAAATACAGAAGACACATCTTCCCTAGCTCTGCCCACAGAAATGAGGAAAAGGAGTGTGTTTGTTTATCCTCTGGAGATCATGAAAGTTAAAGGGCTGCTCATCTTTGTGCTCTGTATAATCCTTTTGCACATTCAAGGTTGTTTAGCATTATAATAGAACTATATTTAATATGCAAATGACCTGGAGGATAAAGTATTCTCTCAGAGGACATTAGGAATTTCCACACCTGCATAACATTACTGTTACTAAGAGGCTTTCAAGGTAAATGGTGCAATTTCTGCACAACTATTGGCACCAAACTACAAAAATAATGTCTTCAAACAGGTTTGCAAAGCCCTCCTTCTGCCCCCTATCTGTTACTGATGGGATAAACAAGTAGTCCAGACCCAAACTTATTTACATTTATGCATTTGTCAGATGCTTTTATCCAAACTGGCAGCTCCAGTAGAAATGAAAATATTTATATTGAACTCTGTTTAATTAAGGTTTTGTAGTTTCCATGACAATTTAATAATCAATTAAAAAGGAATTATACCTCTATGATATAATATTACGTAAAAAAGTTTGTAAAAAAGATGGATGGATGATTCAGCTGAGGGTGCCATCTTCTGGCGGGACACGGGATTTCATTCGGCGCAACCCTCACAGTGCATTATGGGCATTCTCTAGCCGCAAACAACTGCGTCCTAAAGTTTAAAAATGCTGCCTTCAGAGGACGCATTCCATGGTAGAAAGGGTTGGGCAATGTTGCACACTTGTTATACTTGTCATTATGGGATTGAATAAGTGCACTGGATAACGCCCACTGTGGTTTCGGACTCCACTACAAATGGCTGTTCCCTCAAATAATGCCCTATTTATAGAGGGCGATTGCAAATACAACCAGAGTCCCACTAATGTATGTTTCTGTCGAAACGTGTTTCACGTGAGAGTGTCTGTCCAATCATCTGTTGGTATGTAAATCGGTTGCTGACATCACAGTTCCTCACGTGTTGGTTTGTTGCAGTTCAGCATGTCAAACGAAGGAGACAAGCTGCTAATAGAGCCTCTGCCTGCATCATATAAACCTCCTTATTAATTCTCTTTTATGTCTTGCACTTGAACTGACAAATTCACACAAAAATTATGTCCATAACATGCCCGTCTTGGTGAGTATCCTAGCAAACATAGTCGGTTATATCTTAACTGAACGTAAACAGTTGAGAAAGACAACGCATGTGTACAGTATGTTGGATCCGTGCATTGTCTTAAAGTGACAGCAACCTAATATTCCTGCTGCAGTTTTTGTTTTTGTTAATCAAACAACAAATGACAAAGAGATCACTCACTGCTCTTGGCTGAATAACTTTTGTAACTTTAATAAGGATTAATCTTTATTTAAATAATATAGTAAAGGTTCTCTGCAGTGTTATTTTACATGTGATTACTTTATTCAATTTCTGCACCTGAAAATTAGACCAACCTAAAAAACCTGAAAAGCACTGTTTATTTTATTTGCTTCTTTGATCTACTGTATTTATTTTTGCTATTGCCTGAAGTTTGATTATTTGCTCTTATTTTCTTTATTTTTATTTGACAGTAGTCATTTTTTTCCAGAACATATAGCACATACCAAAACTGTGACCCTAAAGGAGTGATATAGAATGAAGCATGAGTAATTTGAGCCGTTTCACCCCTAGTAGTTACATGGCTGCTTGCTCTAACGTTAACCTAGATAAATATGAGCTATTATTAGTGTAAGCTAAATTAGTCAGAATCAGAATCAGCTTTATTGCCAAGTACAGTGGGGTTTCATGAACATGGAATTTGCATTTGGTGTACAGGTGCTTAGAATTAGTAGGAAAACAAGGGGAAATTAATCATATTAATTATAGACATCTGTAAGGTAAGATAGTAAAGTGAAAGAGGAATTTTGAAATGAGAAAATTTTATAGAGTTGGAGTGCCTCAAAAGGTTTGCGTCCAGGGTGAGCGGGATCGGCCACAGTCTTAACTGCCCGCTTTGGTGTCCTGGAAGTGTACAGGCCCTGAAGAGATGGCAGATTTCAGGCCAATAACCTTCTCAGCAGAGCGAATGACACGTAGTCTGCTCTTATCTTTGGCAGTGGCAACAGCGTACCAGATGGTGATGGAGGAGGTGAGTATGGACTCGATGATGGAAGTGCACCATCACTTTCTTCAGTAGGTTAAACTTCTTCAACTGCCACAGGAAGTGCATCCGCTGATGAGCTCTTTTGATCAGACAGTTGATGTGCAACATCCACTTGAGGTCCTGAGTGATGATGGTTCCCAGGAAGCGGAAAGAGTTTTGCACTAAGTTTTGATTCAACTACTGTAACACAATGGGCCCTATCTGACAACCGGCACAATGCGGCACCAGGCACGATGCAAGTGTTTTTTGCTAGTTTCAGCCTGACGCAGTTCTCATTTTCACGTCCCGCGCCACATTGTTTAAATAGCAAATGCATTTGCGCCCATTTGTGCGCCCATGGACATTCTGGTCTGAAAACGAGGTGTGTTCAGGTGCATTGTTGGTGTGTTGCTATTTTCAGGCAACTGAAATTGAAATTGCAGTATTTTTTTATTTATTTTAAGGGCGCATTAGTAATACAGTATGAGCCTATAGGCGGGTGGACAGCGCATGTACACTCTGCTTAATACACACACAGGGACGTGCAGCAGCACACAAAAATGCCAAATATTAAAAATACATTTATATATGAATGAATGAATGAATGAGGCATTTATATAGCGCTTTCATATGTACTACTGTACACCCAAAGCGCTTTACAATCATGTTAGGGGATCTTCTCCTCAACCACCACCAGTGTGCCGCATCCACTTGAATGATGCGATGGCAGCCACAGTACAACGGCGCCAGATATGGTGGAATCCGGCTTGTCCCGAAGATGGTCTGCTCGCACGCTTTAACCTCGCGTACGAACAGATCCGTTTCCTCTCTGGAGACGCGTTCAGTCTTTCCGCTTGCAAATTACTCCATGTAAATAGTGAATCAGCCATGGCGCAAGCGCAATTGGCTTTTAAAGGGAATGGGAAATGAGACCCTGATTGGTTTCTTGCACAAACACAAAAACACACCCATTACTCATTAAGAGAATAGGCACAACCCTTTTAGATCATGCGCCGGGTGCGCAGACCATTTTTCCCGTCGTTAAACTAGCAAAAGTGGATTCGGACACGCCATAAGTGCAATTGCGCCATGCACTTTAGACTATGCGCTTATATCATTAGAATAGGGCCCTCTGCATCTTTACTATATAAAATGAGGCCATGTGTTAACCAAGCGTTCATGCATTTGCATACTACTGTAGCTTGGACCCTGCTTACATCCTTACAATTTTCAGGAAATCTGCCTCTACAGAACTGAAAAACACTTCTGCTTGAGGTTCTCATTTACAATTAAAATGTGAATGTGATGATCTAACAGGGTTGGATACTTGGGAGTGTCAAAGTGTTC
Source organism: Scardinius erythrophthalmus (assembly GCF_964197995.2). Lineage (NCBI taxonomy): Eukaryota > Metazoa > Chordata > Actinopteri > Cypriniformes > Leuciscidae > Scardinius > Scardinius erythrophthalmus. The sequence goes on along the minus strand of NC_138228.1, from coordinate 22,636,239 downwards.
CTGGATCAAGCAGGTCAAGTGTCTCAGACGGAAAGAAAATGAAAATCTCCAAGCCTGCATTCAAAGCCAAAGTTTCTACACATTCCCACCTGGATGCACCTGCAGAGATTCCCAGTCAGAGCCAGAGGAGGATCTGACAGCATTCCAGGCATCTTCATAAGTGAGAGACATCCGCCGTTCAAACCCTGTCTGACACCGTATGACATCAGAAATGCTAAAAATATATGGCATCACTGCACTGTGCACACACAACATGACACACACACACACACACACACACACACACACACAAGTGACATATTTCCTCTTAAATGCTCGTCTTTAAATGCAAAAATAATCTGAGTGGGAAATTGAATTGAAAGTAAGAATAAAAACAAGAAGTGTTTGATAAGCTGTCACACTGTGTTGCCAACTGGCTGCAGGAAATTGTTAGCGTGGAGAGATGTTATGTGCCCTGCATCATCAAAGAGCCACGGGACAGTTACATAAACACACATGACACAAATCAACATGTCATGTTTACATTACATATACTCAGTAGTGGAAAGAGTACTGAAAAAACATACTCAAGTAAAAGTACCATTACATTCCAAAAAATGTAGTGTGAGTGGAGTAAAAAGTAGGCTACTTGTCCAAAAAACTACTTGAGTAAGAGTAAAAAAGTAGCTAATTTAAAAGTAGTCACGAGTAGTGTGTACTGAGCTGCGGATTCTACCCCTTATAATAAACAATGTGCACTACAATTAATAACATAAAATAAAAACATTGTACATACTGTAATTCACATCATATTTTGTTCTTTGTCAGAAAGATTGCAGAATATCTATCATCCATTTTTTTAAATGCATCAAATCAGTACATTCATCACCATTTAAATCATATTGTTTAAAAAAAAAAAGCATTTAAAATTAGGCGAAAGGCCACATAGCCTGAGCATGCTTGTTGTACATAAAATATCAATGTTCATAACTGCAAAGAATTCAAAAATCTTTAGAAACTCATATGATAGATCAGCATCACACACCATGAGATGGGTTAAATAGAGAGATTAAAAAATACACAATTTCTCTCCAAAACGGTACCTCACCTAATGCACTGAAAAAGGCTAAGATAGTAGGCTAACACTAATTACACTGTAATTCCATGCCATTAAATATGTTACAATTTAAATGTAAATGCACATTGATCTAGAAGGGTGGCATCATCCCTTACATTTTACACAGCTACATTTACTCACATTGTAATGCTGATAATATAATTTTTTGTAAGGAAAATTGTGCATTAAATATGGAAGTTATATCCGGGAAACTTTTACATAAGAAACAAACACACACACACACACACACACACACACACACACACACACACAAACAAACGCATGTCTCTTTGTAGTCTCAGCGAAGCTGTTTTATCAGCAGCATCCATACAAAAAAAAAATAATTTGGACATGAAAAAATGTTTTTGCTTAAAGGTATAGTGGACGATTTTCCCGAATTTTAGAAAAGAACCGCCCTCTCCACTTTTTGAAAAAATGCACATGCGCAATACTCTACCTGCTCCCGAGAGGGAACGCCTATTAAACGTGTGCACGAGAGAGCATGCACGAGCTAATCATAGCTTACATTAACTTTTACTAGCAGTGATTTTAAATGGATTTCTCCAAATAGCATGCCAAACTTTACCTGTCAAGTAGAAACTTCGCGACTGAGGCATCAGTGGGAAGCCCAACCTGTGTTTTGAGCGCACGCCATCGTGTGAATCGTGTGCACGAGCACGTACGACGGCCTTACTTAAACATATCACCAGAATGATTGACACTTAGGAGGACCAATAGTCTTGATGATCCACCCGGAAAAAGACAATCCTCCGCTATACCTTTAAGTGCACTTGCCAAATGAAGGCGGATCAAAAAAACTTTGTTTTAACTTTGTATTAACGCGCTGTAGTAGTCACGCACTGACAGAAATGCAGTTCAAGTTAACGCCATGGTTCATAAGGTGCACTGCATACTGAATCTGGCGGCATGGCGAGCGCGAGATGCGGCAGTGCACAGATCGTGACGTCTCTATGATTGTGAAGTAAATGGGAGCGGGAATTCACCGCATTATGAACTCATCACGCAATACCCCCAACCTCACACCAAATGTCAGGCCCTGTTGATAGGCCAGGCCAGCCTATATAAATACAATAGTAAGCAGAAATGTGAAATGTACCTTAGCATATTAGAGGAAGACGCTGATATCTGGATTGAATTGGTGCTTGAAGAATGCACTTCCACAGCAGTCACTTGAACAGCAGGTATAGGCGGTTAAAGTTTTCTATGCTTAATTTGATTTGATGACAGTCACGAGACCGATTACTCGATCCAATCACGTTGATGGATAAAAATAAAATTAAAACAAGCATGTAACGAGGAACGACCACAAACAGAAGGAAAATAGCGGAGTAAAAGTACCGATATATCACTTAAAATATACACAAGTAAAAGTAAAATTAAACAATTTTTATACTACTCAAAAAAGTAAAATTTCTGAACTACTTAATTACAGTAACGTGAGTATTTGTAATTGTTATGTGTAATTTGTAATGTGTGATTTGTACTTCACACCCCTGCATATAGCCTACTCACAACCCACGCAGTCTCAAATGTGTTGTGTATAATATGAAAAGAATAACATTAGAACACTGAAACGTTTATCAGAACTCAGACGACATCACCCATTTAAATATGGACATACTACTACTAATTAGGGGTGCGCCAAAATATTGATATGGCGATATCTCGCGATATTTACTCCCGCGATCGATTTTCGATGCGCTCTTACCAAGTATCGATCTTAAAAGCCATTATAAAACGCTCTATTCATTATCCCTTGATGAGACCCTTCTCCAGAAGTAGATAGGGGGCGCGCGTTGCGAGTTTGGCTGTTGTGGGTGTAAGAAGACGTACACACACTTGAAAATGGCGGAGTCAAGCGAGGAAAGTAGAAGTGAGAGCAAGAAGTTAAAGGACGCTACAGCAACATTTAAATCCAAAGTGTGGACTCACTTTGGATTTTATAGCAGTGCGGACGGGGCAAAGCTAGAAAAGGACTACGCAATATGCAAGAACTGCTTTGCAAAAGTCCGCTACACGGGAAACATGACCAACATGCACAGCCACCTCACGCGGCATCACCCGGAGCTCTGTGAGAAAGCTGTGGTTGGTTGGTGCTGGCTCAAAGCCGACACACCCCCGGCGTAAACACCTTTTTCCAGGCAAAGCTACCACCTTGTTCTGCGAGGGCAAAGTCAATCACAAATGGGATCGCTGTTTACTGTACATGTGTAAAGGGCTCCGTCCGTACTAACGCCGCCTTCACACTGGCAGTTGAAATCAGCTCCGATACGGCAGCGAAACGACCGGAAGTCATTCATTTCCTATGGAGATTCGCAGACCGCATGCGAATGGGTCCGAACCAGGTGCGAACGAGTGCGGTGCGAAAAAAATCGTGTCCGTTGGCCATCCGGATGCGTTCAAAAAATTGAACTCTTGCGAAAGGCTACGGACGGTTTCTATCCGAAAATCCCAACGGAAGTTAGCGTTGCTATGGTACTGATAAACAAACCTGGATTCTTAACTTTTAATAAAATAAATAATGATTTTATAACGATTAGTTGTCATGTCATTTTTTATTTTCATGATGTTTTAACGTTATTAGGGCAGTTAATACAATTAAATAATTCAATATTTAAATATACTCACTTCCGAGGCTTCCGACCACTGATCTATATAATGACATTATATATATATATATATATATATATATATATATATATATATATGTCATTCTATATAGATCAGTGCTTCCGACGCTTTTCACCGTTGTGTACGACGTCCGCTGGGGGCGTATTGCATATTACGGAGCTGATTTCAACTGCCAGTGTGAAGGCGGCGTAAGAGATAGCAAATCTTTTCCTGGATTTTTTTTGTGCGTTCCCGAGATTAGTGTCACGGTTCATGAATTCGCTGTCTCTCTCTCGTCTAACGTGCTGTTGTGTGTTTGTGTGTGTGTCTGTGGGCGTGGTCACTAATCATTAGTGATCAGTAGCGCCAGCTGGTTTCAATTGTCTGTCCCTTTATAAGCTCAGTAACCGGTGTCTCATGTTGTCAGATCGTTGTGGTTGTTCCTGGTGTGTTCCCGTGCTTGTTCCTGTATTCCCCGTGCTGTTTGGATCTTCCTGTCTTCGTCGTGTTCTCCTGGATTTCTGCACTCTTCACGGATTCATCTTGCACTCACGAGGGATTACCACTGGACCACCGCACCAGCACCTGTTGCCCACCGAGGTCCCTGCGTCACCACACCATCAGCGTTTGTGTCTGCCCACCTGTCCCGCTGTGTTGGCGATCGTCTTTGTGCTGTGTTTCTGACCCACTGAGTGTTTTCAATAAAGAGCGTTGTTGCATATACATCCTGTCTGTCATCCGTTACAATTAGACCTTCCTTAACATAATGCCGAAAACCCGAAGTCTCTAGGTGGTCTGGTTGAGGAGTAGATAGAAGTACAAGTTTGGTGCGCACAGACAGAACAGAAATCATGAGTTAACAATCGCAATTTTGTCCGGTGGAAAATTGCGCTAAAAAATATTTTTATTTCTTAAAACATGATATATTGTGAGTTATTACTGATAATATAGCGATTATCGCAGTATCGCCATATCATGATATTATCGGTATCGTGAACAATGTATCGCGTATCGTATTGTGAAGTACCCAGTGATTCCCAGCCCTACTACTAATATTGGTAATTTTTTTATATCATTGTGAGTCGGTTTGTGACCGAGCGGCAAACTTCCAGTCTCTCTTGTGAAGCAAAAACAGAAGTGTATTAAACTGTAATTCATCGACTGGCCGCTAGAGACAGGCTCCATATATTCTCCATGTTAAAATGCCCAACTTTACAGCAGAAAAAAAAATGTTTACAGCCTGGAACAAAAATTGCTTTTGGTCTATATAGCTAATTTTGCCCTTCATGGCAATTCTGAGGGGGGTGAATTTTTAAACTCATCCATTTAAATTATATTAAGCCTTAAAGTTCTGCATAATTAAGGGTGTGGCCACTTGAGTGACAGGTGGATTGCCGCTGCTGTTACAGCTAGCCTTTTGTCTGCTGTTACAGCGGCAAAACGCTATAACGTCTCTGCTTTGGGGTGTGTCTGTTGCGAGTGTGTTAATCTATGTTTTTTTCAGCACACACACAGTATAATCATCAGAGATGCACGCGATTACATTCGGAAATAGACACGCTTCGTTTCCAAAGCCCCAAGCAAAGATATCCTGTCAATTTTACAAACTTTTATAAACCCAGCCAGTATAATCACAATGAACACATCAAAAATGAATTATTTAAAATATATATATAACAACTGCAAAGCGTCTAATTTGTAAACAAAATGATTTACGCACTAAATCCAGCATAAACTCCAGCACAATTTGCATATTTTTAAACTCTCAAGACAGACGTCACATCCCCGTTTTTCGCTTGATATTTGCATAAAGTGGAGAACTGCCCAACCTTTTGACGCTCTCAATGCTTTCTCCAGTCCACTGTCAATCCCAAAATGCACTGCGCGAGTGTGAAGCTCGACTTCCATAGGAATGAATTGAAAACGCTCGCTCCGTGCCAGTGGACACACACCGTTAGCCGTCACTTCACCTCAGATAATTCCAGCCACTGAACTTGGCATCTCTGCCATGTTTGTGCTTTTTTTGGGATTATTCCATACAATTTAGTTCATACATTATACCTACACCCACGCCGTTGAATTCCGTCATTGTCGAGTATCAAGAGAACAACCAGTGCTGTTTTTCAGTTGTTTTCCTCTGTGAACATGCACTAATGGATGTCTGACAATTTCGTTGCTTTTTGGAGTTTTCAGATTTAAAAACGTCTATAGATATAATAAGCATATATGCTTATTTAACTTTTTAGTGTTAAATAAAAAGTACCGTCAGATGAAATCCTGCAAGTGTCAGTGCTTTCTTGTCCAAGCAATAAATGCACATCCTTGAATGAGCGTAGCCTGGAAATCCAGACCTAAATCTGAAAGATTAATAGTCTGGCATCGACTTATGAAAATCGTCCAGCTCGAGGGGCGGCACCAAGCATGCATTTGAAAATCTCACTGCACGCAATTGGATAACACTACGACCAATCACAACAAGCCCCATACGCTTAACTACCAGCGGAGCCAACTGGCAGATTAGACTCTTGCCATATCCGCAAAAACAGCAATAAAACGCGTTTCTTGCAAAGGAACGATTCAACGCCAGAGTAAACTCGCTGAGCAAATTCAACTTGTGCTCTCGCGAGAACTCTGAATTTCCAGGGTAGAATTAGCATGGATTTCTAGCGCATTTACTTGAACTTCTTAGTTAATATCTTTGGTTTGACCCATTTGCGAGGTGGCCAAAATCAGAATTTAAATTAAAATGGACTGAATAAAGCTCTATACGAACTTGATGTGCGATGCGGAGCTGATATGTATGCGCATGAATCACTGTCACGCTCGCGCTCAGATTAATATTGTAAGAATAATACAGCATCACGACACACAAAGTCTCACTTTTAGCTAGGCTATGTCTTTTAATTATTATAGTATTTCTGAGGGCGTGAGGCCCTGTGCAGTCACACACTTGGCACAGCACTAGCGACTGTACTGCCAGTAGCATATAGCATTAGCTCCTTAGCCTGAGCCAACATGACCACGTCAAGCTAGGTGGGCGTGGTTTCAGCAACCAGGCTCTTCAGCTCCACCCAAATCCCGCCTCTTTGCCCATTTTCTGTTATCCGGGAGTGACGCGCTGCCAAGATGGCTCCGCCCACTTTAGGCTTCAAAAATGCTCTTCAGAAACCTACGGGTGACGTCACGGACACTACATCCATATTTTTTACAGTCTATGTTTGTGACATATATCCGTATGAAAGAACAAATTAGAGCACTTATTTTTTGTCAACAAAGGTACACTACTTATGGTGTCAGTAGTAGTTTTAAGAAATTAATCCTTAAACTCAGCAAGGACGTATTAAAAATGTATCAAAAGAGACAGTAAAGACATTTATAATGTTACAAAATATTTCTAGTTAAAAAATGCTGTTCCTTTGAACTTTCTATTCATTAAAGAATCGTGAAAAAAATTATCACAGTTTCCACAAAAATATGAAGCAGCACAACTGATTTCAGCATTGATAATAATAATTTTTTTTCTAGAGCAGCAAATCAGCATATTAGAATGATTTCTGAAGGATCATGTGACACTGAAGACTGGAGTAATGATGCTGAAAATTCAGCTTTACATCACAGGAATAAATTACACAAGCACACACACACACACACAAGCACACACACACATCAGTATATATCACATAGTTTATATATGTACTTTATATTCAAAACATTTTTTTCAATATAATTTCACAATATAATTTTTTTAATTATTATTAATTTTATTTTAAATAAATGCAGCCTTGGTGAGGATAAGACACTTCTTTCAAAAACATAAAAAATCTTACAGATCCCAAACTTTTGACCTGTAACAACAACAATAATAATAATAATGATAATAATAATGCAATAAGCCACAATAATGTTACACATTAATATTAAGAATAAAAAACTTCCATCAAGTAATGTCATCTGTTAGTCTAATTTTATGCTTTTGCAGTTACCAAAATTAGGGTAAAGGTTTTTAGAGTGATTCTCTGAAACTTGGCTCACCAAAACATAATTTAATAGTCAAAATAACGATCTGCCTTACAATAATACTTAATAATAAAATAATTTATAAAAAAATATATGTATTATTTTATTAAGAATAAAGTAATAAAATAATTTTAAGATCTTCTTACCAGTGAGGAATCACAGATTAGCTTTTCAAGTGTTCCCGAGGAGGAAAAGAAAGGTATCTCACATTTCCTGCTTCTGTGTCTCTCTCATCTCACTCAGACGGGTTTCTAGGGTTACAGGAAGGAAATGTGTCTCAGAATGTTAAATAATGGCTTTCAGAATCAAACAAATCAATTCTTTTTCTCTCTGTGACCCCAGGGCAGACGTGCTGGATGTATTTCAGTGAGTCAGAGCTGTGAGAATATGATGATGATGATGATGATGATAAGAGAATGAATCATGAGTTCAGAGGCTCTGACCCCCTTCAGCACCCGCTAATAGAGAATCATTACTGTCCGTTATTACCAGCATTATTTAATGTTATCCAGTATGTTATGACAACTATCATATTTCTATAACTAGATTTTCACATTTGTCAAAGAAAACGTGTGCGATTTGACTGATTTTTAGCATGTTGCTGTACGGTTTCTAGGGTGTTCTGGGTGGTTACTGCTGGTATCTACAATATAATTATTTTTTTTTTGTTGTTGATTATAGTATTATAAAGTTTTATAAAGTAAATAAATCAATTATAGTATGTTTTACAAGAAAATACTTTTTCAATTATTAATTAGAAATTACTTTTCTAATTCAGTTGTCATGTCTTAATTGCTGTTTCTTTTATTTTTATTTATGAAAATTTATGAAATTTGCTACCAATTTGTGAAGAGTGAAAATTGTTTCTACACCAATTTTTTTTCAGCGTAGACTTTTTTCACCTGTTGCATCATTCTTTCAGGAAAAAGAAATGTGTGCTTGATAGTTTAGAAAAATCAGCAACATAGTGTTGGCCCAGATCCAGCCCATATCTGGTACGCGTTGAATCCATATGTACCAGATGTGGCCTGGATCTGGGCTGACACTATGTTGCTACCTGGAATAGCACCCCTCTCTTCATCAAGAAAACCCAATTTTGACGTTTGAAGTTTAAAACCAATAGTAAAACCAATAATAATACTGATGCAAAAACACTAATAATGAACGTTTTAATGGTGGCTTTGCGAGTGTGTGGATCAAGCACATACAGGAACAAAATCTTCTGGAAAACCTCCATATGAGCCTTTATAATCAGACTTGTGACCTTGTGCCACAAAATTGTATATTCTGAGCCATATCAGCCAATATGCATTAGATATTTCACTTTGATCATACAGATCAGGATCTGCTCGTCACAGTACACACAAACACAGAGGCAGTCTGAACATTTACATAATCTGCTGTGAATGGTTCAGCTCACACGATCTTTACCTCTGAGTGACTTTCACCTCGTCTCTGTTGTTTTCTTCTCACTTTCATGTGGCCTGACATGCTTTTACAATCATCAGGGACAAACGCTAGCACCGCCGCTCTGAAAAGGAGATACTCTGCGTCTGTCTCGATATCTGTCATCACAAATTCTGTCTTATAATCAAATGAGCAAGATAGATCTGGATGTCAGGTTGCATTGCGTGTTTTTGGATATAGTTTAACATGTCAAAAAAACTGCTTGATGTGGTGATTGTGCTCTTGAAGCCTGTCAAGAACATCAACATGGCCTTGATCGGGTTCTCGATGTGTTGGTCAAGTTTCAGCTTTTGGTTCTGGTCTTGACAAATGTTGGGTGTAACACATAACAAGTAATGTGCCTTAAGTAATCAGATTACTTTTTGATGTAACAAGTAATGCATTACAAATTTACACATTAATATCTGAGTTACTTTTTTAAAAAGTAAAGAACGTTATTTTTCTGTTTAATCAATTTGCTTAAACATCTTCTAAACTACTGAATTAAAATTCTCGGTTACACTTTATTTTGATTGTAGACATTCTACCAATTTTAAGTAACTTTGTAACTACATGTCAACTAACTCTCATTGGAGTTTTATTAGACTGTTATGTAAGTAAGTAAAGCTTTATTTGCCTATAAGTGCTTTACAGAAGAGAAATTCACAGAAAAAAAAACATACACACATAGAAATAAGATACTAAAATTAAATACAATAAAAATAATAAAATACATAAAATATACATGTGCACATTCACAGAAAAACAAAACATATGTCTTATTTAGCTATAATAGCTCAAATATAATGCATGGAAGAGGGTTAGGGTTTGTAAACTAAGTTGACATGTACTTGAAAAGTTACTTATAGTCAGTAGAATGTTGAGGTGCCATCAAAATAAAGTGTTAGCAGATATTAACCCGACAGTCTATTAATACTCTAATGACTAGTTGCAAAGTTATAGTCAGTGTTATTACTTATAGTCTAAAGTGGTCTATCGAAATTGTTACCACATTCTCCCTCTTCTACATAACATAGTCACTTACAGGGCTGGACTGGGACAAAAAATCGGGCCGGGCATTTTGGCCCAGACCGGCCCACTATATGATCATAAACACCACCCATCTTTGCATGCCCTTAATTATATGCATACCAACTCCTATTCAGTAAAACCACTAATGCCATGTAATGAGTGAGTATAGGAACGAGTGAGAGTTAACAGATGAAATAAGTAAAAATCTGACATTTATTAATACAGTTGAACTATACTCCACAGTGATGAATCCTAAAACAAGCTATAAGCTGCATTTGGCATAGCAATACCAGTGTCTCTTACAGGATCTTTGTTAAAACTGTGGTGGTGGGACCTCGGTCCTTCTAAGGGGGTTCGGGGGTTCGGGGGTTCGGGGGCATGCCCCCCCCCCCCCCGAGAAAATTTTGTGCATTTTAATGTTAAATTCATCAATCTGGTGCACTTTGAGAGTTCAAAATTAAAAGCTCCAACCCATATTCAGTGTGCAAATTAAACAAAGAAAAATTCAAACCTCTTTTAGTTACAGTGTCTATTTACATTACACCTATTACATAATAATAGTTATAATATTAATCCAATGACAGTAATAGCCATATTTTGTAAAACAAATGCACTAAAAAATAAAGGAAACTTTCATAATTAGTTTTGTACCAATTTCTATACTTGAAAGAGATATAAACACATGATCTTTTATTTTGACGCAAACTGCATCAAGCTTTTATTTTGGCGGGAAACATGGTTTACAAACGCGTCTCGTTAAATTTCTAGTGAATTGCGGTAATCGTCAACTATGCAGATGTGGAAATAATCTGTAACTGGGTAATATGGGTTCCTACACTCATGACATGGCCTAATAAGTGTTTTGAAAGTAGTTCTGCACATAAAGTGTCTGCTTTAAGGGCCTGGTTCTATTTTTTCACGCTATTTCTCTGCACATTCCTTGCGTTTCTTCTCCATCTCGCTGACTATTCTGACAGATACACACTGACACTGCTGCACGCTCGCTCACTCGTTTAAAGTTGTGATTGGGCCAGCCCAGTGTCAATCAAGAAAAGAACCAATGGGCCGCTGATCTGCGTGTTTCATGGGCTGGTCTGTCAGAAAAAAAAAACTAACACTGACTTTTTTTGACCAATGCATTACACCGGCACAAACCCAGCGCCGCCAATTAAGCAAAGCAAAACAAAACAAAACGAATGGGCCGTCGATGTACAAATTTTATGGGCCGTTAAAAAAAAAAAAAAGTATGTATGAGTATGAGATGTATTGGCCCAAAAAGCACGTCGGCCCACCGGGAAAATGCCCGGTATGCCCGATGGCCAGTCCAGCCATGGTCACTTATACGTGTGCACAAACAAAAAGTTTTAAAAAAGTAACAAAATCCATTACTTTCAACTAACAACTCGTACTGTTAAGAGATCTTTTGAATGAAGGGGTCAGGAAAGTGCTCAGAATATAATAATATTCTAAATGTGTTTTTAAAAGAAAATGAAGGTGTATATTATATAGGCTATGTTGCTAATTACTGTGTTAAAAAATAATAGGAAAAAAAAACAAACACCTGCAAGGCCTGGAAGAGAGAGAGCCTTAGCCAGGTGAGAAAAAAGTAATGCAAAAGTAACGTAAAGCATTACTTTCCGTAAAAAGTAACTTAGAAACGTAATTAGTTACTTTTATAGGGAGTAACGCAATATTGTAACTCATTACTTCTTTAAAAAGTATCTTTCCCCAACACTGGTCTTGACTGCAGTAAAAACATGGATTGCTGTACTAGGCAAACATATGTGTTAGACAGCATCATTGATCACTCTCAGACTGATTCATTGACGGAAACAGACACAAACTCGATGCTGATGGAAGGAATTGGTCTGAAAAGGAACACACTCGGTTATTTGTTTTAGCGTGTCTGTATTTGTTTGCAACCATGAACTTTGTCAGCATGTTTGAAAATCTTCACCTGAGATATTTGATTCTCCATCATCATTTCCTTCATCCCTTTGCATTTTGTTCTCTCCTCACCTGCAAAATGAACAGAGGATGTTAGAATGCTTTGGTGGTGCAGGATAAAAGTTTACAACATAAAATCGACTTTTCCAATTTAACACCATCCTAAAAATACAGAGTAAAGGTATATAGTAAAGGCACAATCTTATGCGCATCCAATTTGTGTAAAATATGCATTATTTGCATTGTTTTGCATAGCCACACTGTCTCATAATCTGATGTATTGTGCCATTCTTATAAACATCCTTCTTACAGAATCAAATATTTGTTTTTTTAAAGTAAAATAAGAATAATAATGGGATTTTGTGGTAACACTCAGCAGGGGTTTTAGGATTAACAGCAGAGCAGCACAGGCATGCGTCTAATAAATAAAAAGCCCTTATCTAATTGAATTCTGCACGACTGGTCGATGTATTGATGTTGATTAAAGTCTTTACACTGATTAATGATTGTCTTTACTGTGACTGAGCGTTCTGGGCATGAGCCTTTGAATCAAATTTTTTGAAGAGAACATTGCTTAACAGACAATCCTCACGTGTAGCTCAAATAGTGCTCCAAAAACAAATAAAACTAATTAATTTTAGTGTCTTAATTCTCTCTCAAGTAAGTGGAGATGTTGTAAGTCTACAGTGCAAAAAAAAAAAAGACATTTAGTGAGGTCCAAAACAAGTAAAGGAATTGTTTGTATGATGATATTTAGCATAAATTCACTAGTCACAATTATCAAAGTTGGCATGACATCAAAATTCACCATATTTATTTTTTGCATATTTCAATAAAAAAATTGGACTTTTCTGACTTTATTTTTAATCAGAATGTCATAAAACCAAGGCTGCATTTATTTGATCAAACATTTTAAATAATGTAATTTATCCCTGTGATGCAAAGCTACATTTTCAGCATTACTCCAGTCTTCAGGGTTACTTGAATCCTGAATCATTCTAACATGCTGATTTGCTGCTCAAGAAACGTTTCTTATTATTATCAGTTTTGAAAACAATTGTGCCCGCTTCATATTTTTGGACAAACCGCAATCATTTTTTGAATGAATAGAAAGTCGAAAAGAAATATAAATCTTTTGTAACAATGTAAAAGCCTTGCTGAATAAAAATAAAATTAATTTCTTTCAAAAAAAGAATAAAAATCTTACTGAGTCAAAACCTCTGATTAACAGAATGTCATATTATGGTAGTAAAGTCACAGTCACAGCTTCTGTTTCCTGACAACTTTAAGCAATTTTGTTTCTCAGGCAAAGTAATCTTGTTTTCAAGCCACTATGAAATCTAAATCGACCCTATTTATTTTCTTAATACACATTCCTGGTGAAATACAAATGAAAAAAAAAAATATTTGTCATTCAGAATTCTTCATAATGCAATAATGTTTCTCACCTCCAACCGTGTATGAAACTTTTCAGCATCCAGGTCCGCATCGTACATAATTTCTTCCTGATTATCCTGTTTCACTGGCAAATAAGACAAAACACTAATTAAGAAATGGAAACGTCGGTGTTAATTTTGCTCTTTTTTTGCTTGCGTTGTTATCAAAATCAGTAATTTGTGAAAAGTGAGCAAGTGTTCAGTGCCTCTGTGTTTAATGATATGCAAATACTGCATTTAAAGGACAAGTTCGGTATTTTACACTTAAAGCCCTGTTTACAGATCGTTTCTGATGAAATAGAACGGTTAAGATTAAAATTTGGACACATGCTGCTGTCCCGAGAATTTTAGGTTTATTTCGCTTTCCCCAAAACCTCTAGAATGGGTGTATAGGTGCACTGGAACAATCCTTCATAAAACGCATTAAACTTTCGTTTACAAAGACCTGAAACTCACCGAGTGGCAGAGATGTATAGTAACGAAGTAAAACTACTTCACTACTGTACTTAAGTACTAAAAGGCTGTATCTGTACTTTTCTAGAGTATTATTTTTTTCTCCTACTTCCACTTTTACTTAAGTCCATATTTTCGGCGAGTGTAATACTTTTACTCCGATACTTTTTTTATGTGCTGCATCGTTACTCGTTACAATTATAAAAATGTTACGAATAATTCCAAACCCACGTTATCACTGCCAGAGCGGTAGATGGCTCTGTCACCAGGTTTGATGAAGCTAGCCCAGCGAATCAAACGATCAAGAAGACCGCGCGTACTCCCGTTCTGCCTTTCGCTCTGCTGCCTGCCTCCACTGAGAACACTTGAGCTTTGTTCAGTTGTTTCGAGATGGAAGAACCAGAACTTCGAGTGATCGTGGCGGTGAGGGTGAGGGTGAGGAAGGAGACCACTCCTGGCCCTACTAGTCCATGTTTTCATTTGTCGGAGTGAAAGACAATTCAAATAGATTGAAGTGCGTAACTGTTAGCTGTCATGAGGACGCCGATGAACTGAATCGTTCCTTGTTTAAATAGTTTAAAGTTAGGCTACTATTATATGTAATGTTATTACCTTGACAAACTATACATCATTAAAATGATATAAGACTCAAGTTTCAGTATTTGAGCACTATTTTATTCTGAGAAACTTATAGGGACAGTTATGTCTTAATTTATGTCAGTTATATATCAGGAAAAAATAGTCGATACCTTTAATATGAATTATGAGCGTCGCCGCACCCATGCAGAAAAAAAGAAAAAAAAACTCATGTGCGGTCGTCATGAAAGCGCTTGACCAAACAACGTCCCTCAGGGCTTTTAGCTCAAAAATGTGCAGATTTTGATAGATTTCATAGATTTACGTTAGATTTCTATAGAGAGGAATAATATTTATTTAAATTATTATAACCAAAATGGGCCGATGTAATCATTATGAGCGCTGGATACTCTGACGTAGCCTACTGTGTTTTCAGTCCATACTGGCAGCCAGAGGGCGCCCTATGCACATTAGACCATATATGGAACACATGAAGAAGAGCCATTCCAGGAACTCCCTTCACACTTGTTGTCAATCAGCTGTTGCATTGAATCAATCTGAACTGTAAACAAAGCTTCCAGAGATCGCTGTTACATGCTGGTAAATACACAATAAGCTGTAGAGAAAAAGGCACAAGCAGGGAAGAGAAGAGAGGGATGCTTTAGAGGGGGAAGGGACATATTTGATCTGTTTTTGTTTACAAAGAGTTAAGCTCAGTGTGTTAAGGTGTTCTTGAACATTCATGTCCTTGTACTGCTGCTTCAGCCAAATTAATTGTGTCCTAAACATTTGAAATAATATAAACAATATGATGTTCAAACTTTTGAATCTTTTCTTTAATAACTTCATAACACAATACTTGTACTTTTACTTTCAGTACTTGAGTAGTAATTTTTTAAATAAACTACTTGCAATACTTAAGTACAAAAAATGTTGAATACTTTAGTACTTCTACTTAAGTATTTTGCTTAAAGAGCACTTTAACTTCTACTCAAGTCACTTTTTTGATAGAGCACTTGTACTTTTACTCAAGTCTGGGTCTCTAGTACTTTATACATCTCTGCCGAGTGGTCAGGGGTGTTCACTGATATGCTCACACAAAAATCGCTGCAAAAGATGCTTTCCAACAGGTTTTATCGTAGTTTTTGTCCAACTCCATTGACTTGTATTGAATGTGCTGTGTGAGGTACGGTATTACTCCGCCGCTTCTTCTTCTGCTTCTTCTGTGTATTCAATGAAATGCCAGCGGTTTGCTTGCAATTGGCAAAGGTGCATTATCGCCACCAACTGGGCTGGAGTGTCTATTATTCAAGCTCTCAACGGAAGAATCTACGGGTGTGAGACGTTTGGAAAAATAGATCCACAGCTTTACAACGAATGGTAAAACACCTGTTGGAAAGCATCTTTTGCAGCGATTTTTGTGTGAGCATATCAGTGGACACCCCTGACCACTCGGTGAGTTTCAGGTCTTTGTAAACGAAAGTTTAATGCGTTTTATGAAGTATTGTTCCAGTGCACCTATACACCCATTCTAGAGGTTTTGGGGAAAGCGAAAGAAACCTAAAATTCTTAGGACAGCAGCATGTGTCCAAATTTTAATCTTAACCGTTCTATTTCATCAGAAACGATCTGTAAACAGGGCTTTAAGTGTAAAATACTGAACTTACCCTTTAATAACCTGAGAAACAGTGTCAAGAGAGATCTGGACACGCAAGACACTGCCTGAGGCTTCAAATATCAGAGCTCTTTTACATACAATATATATTTAAAACACACCACTCATATGCAATCACAACACCCTGAAGGTAGAAACCGATTAGGAGAACTCTTGTGGTTTAGACAGATTTACGACTGCAAACATCATTCCCACCCCAGGATGAGGATCTCCAGACAGCTAAAGGTGAGAGATGCACATATGAATCTTTGCATATGAAGACGAAACACAAGCCTACTGACCTTGAGCAGAGATGCTAACATATAAATTTGGTTTCATGGATGAGGGAATAACTGGTGTGTTGACGTTTATCTTAACATATGAAAGTGCCAGGAAACAATAATATATCTGGCGCTGCAGGGCTCCGGCAATAAACAATGCATGAAAACTCCCACAGTGCCGCTGCGTTTGCGTTGTGGATGCATGCAGTTCTGGAATGAGCAGGTGGCTCATAAGATCATCAACAGGATTCTGTTTGACGGGGCTGAAGAGAAAAAGAAACATATGAATAATGTCAGTAAAATGCAACACCTTTACTTCTATAAAAAATCCTTTCGCTGTTAACCAGTTAGTGTGACCTTGTGTGTATTTCACAGTTTAAGCTCAATAACACGAGAAAGAGAACTTAGTTTAATACTCACGGGATGCGCCGTCTGACATATCCAGCTCTCTGTGGCAGAGGTGGACAGTAACAAAGTACATTTACTTGAGTACTGTACTTAAGTACACTTTTTGAGTATCTGTA
Source organism: Scardinius erythrophthalmus (assembly GCF_964197995.2). Lineage (NCBI taxonomy): Eukaryota > Metazoa > Chordata > Actinopteri > Cypriniformes > Leuciscidae > Scardinius > Scardinius erythrophthalmus. The sequence goes on along the minus strand of NC_138228.1, from coordinate 22,619,146 downwards.
CTTTACTTGAGTATTATTTTTTCTGGAAACTTTTTACTTTCACTCCACTACATTTGAAAGACAAATATCATACTTTTTACTCCACTACAATTCTGTCAAGGTCCTTGAGTAGAAAGTAACATCAGTCAGTGGATGATTTTGGTTGCAGGGGTTGTATTTTGGTTGGAAATGAAAGTCGGGTTGACGTCAGAACCCTGCATCTGATTGACATCAGAACCCAACGTCAGATTGACATTGGATATTGGTTGAAAATAAAAGTCGGGTTTACGTCAGAACCCGACTGATGTTGGTTTCTGACGTCAACCCGATTTTTATTTTTGACCACAATACAACGTCTGTCCAACGTTGGAGATCAACGTCAATCTGACAATGGATTCTGACATAAACCTGATTTTCATTTTCAACGTTGGGTTTGGTCTTCTAAATGCGACTTTTGTCACTTTTTTGGAGCACTCTAGATTATAGATAACAGTAAGGCTAACATATTCATACTAAAAGCCAAAAAACTTTAAATAGGGCAATATTTGAGGGAACAGCCATTTGGGTGTCCGAAACCACTGTGGACGTTATTGAGTGCACTTATTCAATCTCACATTCAATCTCACATTCAATCCCACTACTGGAACTGTGTTCTAGAAATAAATTTGATATTGATATGAGGGTAGGCAGGCGTAGATTCAGAGGCATAAGGTACTTTTAGTATTACATACAACAATGCAACAATAATAAAACAATGCATTGACATTTACTTTTTACTTTTGATACTTAAGTATTTTTAAAAACGAATACTTCTGTACTTTTACTTAAGTAAAAATAGGTCTTTACAACTTTTACTTGTAATGGAGTAATATTTGACCAGTAGTATCTGTACTTTCACTCAAGTAAGGAAGTTGTGTACTTCGTCCACCTCTGCTCTGTGGGCATGCTTCAGGTTATATGAAACTTTCATGATGATAAAAAACTGCAATGTCACGTGAGCGTGCCTGCAATAGAGATGATAATCAAAAGCAAACAGATGTTTTAGTTTTTGGCAGAGTGTCTGAGGCACCAGCTGTAAAAGCTCTGCCCTCTTCTGGAAAGTGGGGTGGGGAGCTGCAGCTTATTTGCATTTAAAGATACATGCACGAAAACAGCATGTTTTTCGAGATAGGTCTGACTGCAGAACCGCAGAACCATACATCATAGCAGTGTGAGGACGACAGCGCCAGCCTAACAGTCTGGTGCCGGAAGTGGATACCATACATATCCACCTTACATATACCATACTTAAACCTACCCATCTCCACCCCCTGACCCCTAAACCTACCCCTAAACCTACCCATCTCCACCCCCTGATCCCTAAACCCACCCCTAAACCTACCCATCTCCACCCCTTAGATGCTTTTACCCCGCCCACTTCCGGCACCAGAGTGTTAGGCTGGCGCTGTCATCCTCACACTGCTATGACGTATGGTTCTGCGGTTCTGCAGTTGGTTAATATTGTGTTTTTCCTTCCACTGCATTTACTACATGGTACAATAAATATGGAAGCTTGTTTTCACCACAGAATGAAAAATGTAATTGCGACTTTTTATCTCTCAATTCTGGCCATTTTAGTACAGTGAACTCATTGTCATGTTCAAGAAACCAATTTGAAATGATTCAAGCTTTGTGACATGGTGCATTATCCTGCTGGAAGTAGCCATCAGAGGATGGGTACATGGTGGTCATAAAGGGATGGACATGGTCAGAAACAATGCTCAGGTAAGCCGTGGCCTTTAAACAATGCCCAATTGGCACTAAGGGGCCTAAAGTGTGCCAAGAAAACATCCCCCACACCATTACACCACCACCACCAGCCTGCACAGTGGTAACAAGGCATGATGGATCCATGTTTTCATTCTGTTTACGCCAAATTCTGACTCTACCATCTGAATGTCTCAACAGAAATCGAGACTCATCAGACCAGGCAACATTTTTCCAGTCTTCAACTGTCCAATTTTGGTGAGCTCGTGCAAATTGTAGCCTCTTTTTCCTATTTGTAGTGAAGATGAGTGGTACCCGGTGGGGTCTTCTGCTGTTGTAGCCTCAACAGTGTAGCCGTGTTGTGGCTTAACAAATGCTTTGCTGCATACCTCGGTTGTAACCAGGGCCGGATCTACCATACGGGCAATCTGAGCACGTGGCCAGGGGACCTTGCGCAGAGAGGGGCCCTCCGTGATCAGAAGTTTTTGTTTGTTTGTTTGTTTGTTTGTTTTGTGCGCCATGTACGCTGCTACATAAAAATAGTATACACAAGGCTTGGCAACGATCTTGATAATTATCCAATCAGAATAAAAAAAAGTGTATATTACATTATATGATCTCTTATTCATGCAAATGCTTTTAAACAATTCATGTGCAACAAGACAAAAGTGTGACAGTCACACACACACACACAGAAAGAAGCGCGCGCACGCCAGTATCGTGCGCACAGACAGCACGCCAGAATAGAGTTATCTTTCGTGCTTGAACTTACAATAACACACACAATTATGCCAAAATGTCCGTTTTGTTGAGTATCTTCATAACATAAGAGCTGTCTTATGATGAACGTGAAGAGTTGTGAGAGAATGAGGCGCGTGTGAGATCCGCGTCTCGTCAGCTGGTCTTAAAGAGACAGCAGCCAATAAAGCTTTCTGTCAGTAAAGTTAATCAAAGAACAAAAAGAACAGAGAAAATGACTAAAGTTTTTTTTTTTTTTTTTTTTTGCTATAATAAGGATTAGTCTATATTTCATTTATAATTGATGCAGTGCAGTTTGATAACTTCATTCAATTTCGGTATATGTCCTAGGTCTACCTGTTAGCCAGGTACAGGTAAATATGACATTTATTTTTAGCTCTTGTATTATTGAGACAAATAACAATATTTAATTTTTAAAAAATATTATTTTAATTTGAAAATACAGTGCATTTAGTTGTTGTTTCTAGTTTAAGTTGAGAAATAGGCTACAAATTTCAGCATTGTCACTAATCTGTGTGTGCATTTTACTTGAGAAATAAGCAAGTTAACTCATGAAACCATTTGTTTACTATATCGTAATCGCATATCGCAATATTGACCTCAATAATCACAATATGACATTTTCCCCAAATCGTGCATCCCTACTTTTCAGAAAAAAATTATTTTGTATCACTGTCTTGTGAACTAGTCATTCAGCTTGATCAATAGTGATTGGCATGTTAAATCCCACACCTGGTGGGCCACCTGTGTGTGTGTGTGTTCCTTTGGAGGGTGTGGTTGTCAGGTAGGGGAGGGGGGCCCATGAGCTTCAGTGCCCAGGGGCCCCTGGGGGTACTAATCCAGCCTTGGTTGTAACGAGTGGTTATTTCAGTCAAAGTTGCTCTTCTATCAGCTTGAATCAGTCGGCCCATTCTCCTCTGACCTCTAGCATCAACAAGGCATTTTCGCCCACAGGACTGCCGCATACTGGATGTTTTTCCCTTTTCACACCATTCTTTGTAAACCCTAGAAATGGTTGTGCGTGAAAATCCCAGTAACTGAGCAGATTGTGAAATACTCAGACCGGCCCGTCTGGCACCAACAACCATGCCACGCTCAAAATTGCTTAAATCACCTTTCTTTCCCATTCTGACATTCAGTTTGGAGTTCAGGAGATTGTCTTGACCAGGACCACACCCCTAAATGCACTGAAGCAACTGCCATGTGATTGGTTGATTAGATAATTGCATTAATGAGAAATTGAACAGGTGTTCCTAATAATCCTTTAGGTGAGTGTATATCACAATAACTCTATATATTGTTATATTGAGTGTATATTTGTGGCCAAATCAAGTTTATTTAGAGAGATTTTAATAATTCTGCTCAGAATTAATATGATGCATAATTTAAAAATATCTTGGCTCCATAAATTGCTTCAATTAGCAGTAAGCTATTTGTTTGTTGGTAGCTTGTAGTGAAGTGAACTACTTTTTCAGAAGTGTAGCTTCACTGTAATTGAAGCTTTTAACTGCATTAAGTTAATTAGTGCCTTTACAGTTTGTCCATAGGGAAGCTGCAGCTTGAAAGTACTTCTGCTTGATGGGAATCTTATAGTGCTGAGAGAGAGAGAGAGAGAGAGAGAGAGAGAGAGAGAGAGAGAGAGAGAGAGAGAGAGAGAGAGAGAGAGAGAGAGAGAGAGAGAGAGAGAGAGAGAGAAAACAGGAAACCAATACAGCCAAGGCAAGCCGAGAGCAGATGGAGTAACACACTCACACTCACAGTATCACATAGAGGCATGAAAATAAAATAAATGCAAAGTCATTCATGCATATGTTCGCTCACACACACGACGGCATCCACAATCTTCATCCTTATCACCAGCTGGACCTGTTCACCTGCCAGAGCAAAGACTCCACCCATCCGAGGAGACTAAAAAATAGGAAAGGCACAGTATTTATATGGTCAGCATCAGAATCTTTAGATGTTTGCATGTTCTGCTTCATGTGCATCATGTCAGATCTGTGTAGCGTTGACAGATCGTCTGTGAGGTGCCAATGGAAGCACAGGCACAGCTGCCCCATGGATGATAACGTTAATCGTCTCACCTCCGGGACAGCTGCGAGCACATCGTATGAAAGCACATGTTTGAGCATGTCTGCTTAATCCAGCAGTTTAAATGACATGTACTACTAGGATAAAATAAAGAATTAAAGCTGGTATAGAGTTTGGTGTTAAAATACAGTTTATGACAACTATAAGCTGCTCCTGGAATAAATGATTCACGGGTTGAGGACAGGTTCGCTGCTACTTTACTAAGTGATCAGGCAATTTAAATTTGGTAGACTGAAATCTCTTAGGTCGGGGGCCTGACACGGTAAAAGATTAAGGATGGATGAGGGGTGAGAGACTAAATGACTGACTCGATCCCAATTCTCCATCGAATAGCCTATTACAAAGGCCCATTTTGGCAGCAAATCATTGCCGAAATGAGAACAGGAGTGCCGAGAACATAAATGATTGAAATAGACTGAATCGGGATGTAATTCAAGCAGTAACTTTAGCATGTGAATGTGTGCAATTGTGCATCTGGTCCTATGGGATAAATTATATGTCCATATATGGTTTCAGTGGGAAAACAGCGATGTTAACATCGAAAAGATTACTCATTTTAAGTTCAAGTTCAAAATTTTATTTGCAATTTGCAGAGCACAAAAAGAATTGTACACATACATAGGAATTGTACTGCATCACCCTTAGAGTCAATATATATAAATTAATGAATAAATTAACACAGTGCACCAGTGCTTGCTAGCCATATATACCATATATACCCTATTATGAGTTAGCCATTAGTCTCACCACTGCTGGATAAAAGCTGTTATAGAAGCGTGTTTTATGTGTGATGATACTGTCTACTCTTATATGTCTCAGGCTGTAGGTTTTGTGTCTGGGCTTCAAAAGTGAGTGAGCTGGGTGATGAATGTCACCAAATATGGACTGAGCTTTCATCTTACAGCGCTCTGTGTACAGTTTGGTTAATGGGTGTGAGGTTTGTCCCAATGATTCTCTCTGCAGTCTTTATAACTCTTTGGAGAGACTTCTTGCACTGTTGCATTTCCAAACCACACGGTAATGCCATATGTCAAGACAGTCTCTATAAGTCCTCTGTAGGCATGAGTAAGAGGCACATCCCAAGCCCAGCCTTCTTCAAAAGCCTGATAAAATACAGTCGTTTTTGAGCTTTCTTCACTGTGGTGACAGTGTTTGTAGTCCAGCTCAAGTTAGATGTCAAATGCAGGCCCAGGAATTTGTGGCTGTTGGCCCTCTCCACCACAGTGCCCTTGATGGTGAGTGGCTGCAGAGGAGGGCTTTTCTTCCTAAAGTCTATAACGAGCTCTCTGGTCTTGTCTACATTGAGGAACAGGTAATTTTCCTCTCCATAGACCATGATGTCATTGACCAGTTCCCTATACCCTGTCTCATCTCCCCCCCTCATCTCCCCCCCCAAAAAATTATATATATATAATTATATATATATATATATATATATATATTCACTGAGCTTTGACTAGGTCAGATGAAATGATAAAAAAAAAATGATCTTAAAGTAATATAAAAATATAATAATTATATTTATACATTTTTAATAATGGTTATTTTTACACAAACATAAAATGTTTCTCCAAACATAAAAATGTCAAATCAATCTGATCAGAATATGATGGCTAGGAACTATTAAAAGGATAGTTCACTTTGAAATAAATTTTTGCATGTTTTAGCTTACCTCAAGGGCATCCAAGATGTAGGTGTCTTTTTTTCCACAGTAGTTTCAATTTTAATATTTTTAGGCCAAACCGTTCTTGTCTGTCAGTCATATAATGCAGGTCTGTGGTCACTGTCTCAAAGAGCATGCACAGAGTCCAAATTAAAACAATTCCCCGTCGTCCAAATTAAACAATTCCCCATCGTAAGTACACATTGATGGCCTAAGACACGAAACGAGCGGTTTGTGTGAGAAAACGAACAGTATTTATATCGTTGTTACTTTATATCACGCAATTCTGACTTTATAACCTGCAATTGCGACTTTATATCACGTAATTCTGAGATAAAAAGTCAGAATTGTGAGATGTAAACTCTCAATTGTGAGAAAAAAAGTCAGAATTGTGAGATTAAAAAGTCGCTATTACCTTTTTTTATTTTTCACTCTGTGGCAGAAACAAGCTTCCTAGTCTGCTGTTAGCTGGCAGATCATTTGGCTTCATACACATAACCTTTCAGCTAGCAAGAAACGTTGACAAACGTAGGCTACGGACCCTACTCTTCTAATCATTACACTGGGTATTCTAGTTAATGCAACTTTTGATATAGGAACTCGAACTCGTAATATTTTACTATAAGCAAGTATGGAGATATAAACATAATCGAAGCACTTACAGGATTTTCATTCAGGTTTTCACTTTTGTGAGGTTTCGTTTTGCCGCGTTCAGCTACAGTGCGTGTCTGCGGGAGCACCACAACAACAATCTGTGACGCTGTACAGGAACTCACTCGGCTAATAGCTGCCCTGATTGCTGCCTCGCGCTAGGAAATAAATTAATTACTGTTATAAATATAAAACGTCACTAAAGACCTATAATTTTCACAATAATTTTTAATGTTAAAATATATTTGTCGGGGACCCCCCAAAATCCAAAAATAAATTCTTATGGGGGGTCCCTAATGACTTATGGAGGGTCCGGGACCCCCCCAGACCCCCCTCATTTCGAACCCTGTTGTTACCTCTTGAACACAGCCGCGTCTAAATGATCTGAGGGCGCGGGCGGGTATAGATATATACACTAGACGTCGCCTTGGCTACTGCAGTTCATTGGAACGAAACCGTAGCCAAGCGACATCTAGTGTATATATCTATACCCGCACGCGCCCTCAGATCATTTAGACGCGGCTGTGTTCAAGAGGTAACAACGATATAAATACTGATCGTTTTCTCACACAAACCGCTCGTTTCGTGTCTTAGGCCATCAATGTGTACTTACGATGGGGAATTGCTTAATTTGGACGATGTGGAATTGTTTTAATTTGGACTCTGTGCTTGCTCTTTGAGACAGTGACCATAGACCTGCATTATATGACTGACAGACAAGAACGGTTTGGCCTAAAAATATAAACATTTAAACTACTGCGGAAAAAAAGACACCTACATCTTGGATGCCCTTGAGGTAAGCTAAAACATACCAAAATTTTATTTCAAAGTGAACTATCCCTTTAACTAAACTTGATAGTCTTGATATCAAATTGACATGAGGATGAGCTTCACATTTACATCCAGTAATAAATCTGCACAGAAGGCAACCCAGACACCAAACTCAATTCTGAACAGAAAGTGTTTGAGCGTCTCTCACTGTGTATCAATTGTATTAATTATTGAATTTATCAAGTCATTAAACAAAAGTAGTTTGAGTAGTTCACTCCATCCTTAAGCAGCAATAAACAGGTTTTATATTTCACTTTCAGTGTGTTTTCCAAGTTCTTGGTTTGCTTCTGGTAAGTAGCATTCTCTATTTGGGTGTGAATTTTGTAATAGTACAATCGGCCAATGGGTGCTAAAATTCTGCTTATAAGTGTTTGTTATGTAACAGGCCTGAGGCTACACCATGTGAAAAAGACAAAAACAAGATGTTAAAGCCCCTGAGTAAATTAGAGGATCCAGCATGTGCTTTCTCAAGTATATGAGTGTGTAAAAGTGAGTGTAAATGAGTGTGTGTCCTTCCTCAGTCCAGGCCGTCTCTAGGGATCCTCCTGTAGAGGTCAGTGACAGCGGTGTGTGCTGATCCCGCTATCAATCACACTAAAAGAAAAACTCTCTGAGCAGAGACAGGGAAGCAGTTTTTGCAATGAGTGAGTCGTACCAGAGAGTGAAGGAAAAGCATCACTGACTGTCCATTGTAGCCTACATGTTCTTCCTTCAGTAATGTTCAAAAGGCAATTCTGGTTGAGCTGCGTTAGTCCTGTGTTGAAGCTGGCATTGAAGGGGCAAGACATGTCCCAAACACACTGGAAGTGGTCGACCAATCACATCAGACTGGTCCAGCCGACCAGTCAGAGCAAATTGTGCTTTTCAGAAGGAGGGGCTTCATAGAGACCGGAACTAAACAGAGGTGACAGACTGGGAAGAAAGGTGCTGCAACAATGTCAAATATGTGAAAACATTTTTTTTTTTTGAACATTCAAGCATGAAAACCTATTCTAGTAGACCCCAAAAACAAAATCAATACTTCGTAAAAGGGCATAATTTGGCCTCTTCAAGTCTTGTCTTCTGAAAAAATGAATCAAAATTAAGCAAGTTTAAGCTTAAAACAAGAAAAAAATCCATAAATGGGATTTCAAACGGAAAACAAGATTATTTTTCTTACCTCACTGGGAGATAAAAATAAAATAAAATAAAAACTCACTTAATTTTGATACAATTTGCATAAAACAAGACTGTATATCTTGATTTATCTTGGATGTTTTTTGATTTAAGAATGTTTAGATATTTGTACTGGAAGAAGACAATAATTTTTTGCAGCATGGAATATGGGCGAAGAAGAAGCTTAAATATAAGAGAGTTTTCATTTGTGTCACATGCTGCTATTTTAGTTATTTCAGAGTTTTACAACACTTTACAATTATTCTAACATGTGCAAACAGCCGCAATGTAACTCTTTATTTACCAGGTCAATAAAGTAGCTTGAATCATCAATCTTTATATCTGACTGAAATGAGAGACACAAAAACAGACAGATATTCTGAACAGTGTTTAAGAGATAAAGTGGAGACACCTGAGAGCTTTGTGCTTTTATCCTGGGAACCCAAAGAGAAAAGATGAAAAACACAAAAAGAGAAGGATGAAAAATGAAAAATGAAAAAAGAGAAGTGCTACACGCAGGAAAAACCTGCAGGATTGAAGATTCTCCCACAGTCATCGCCATAGAAAGAAGAGGAGGAGGAAGGGAGAAATGAGATTAAACAAATCACAATCACACTCGTGACTAAAGACATTGAAATGAAGTGTGCTGGTACCAAAGCAAATGATATCTCAAGATGCAGCACTCATTGAGATGCTATAAGAGAATAATACGATATTTAGATCCAGGCAGAAATAAATTAGTTTAATTAAATGACCATGTCACATAATCGTTAGTTACAAAACTACACTTTAAATTAAAGAGTTTGTTGCACCAATAAACTTACATGAAATTAAGGTTTATCTATTAATTTAGTCCAATTCATTAACCTTTTAAAACTATTTAAAACATATTTTATATATATATATATATAAAATGATGCAACACCAGTATAGCACTCAATTAAAAACCGTGATAACAAAACTTGGATTTGCTCTCACCTGTTTAATTTAAACCCACTCAAACAGATTGCACAGAGTGAATAGTGCGCGTTGATGCCAGGATACATCAGAGAAGGGGGAATGGAAAAGAAAATATAAGTTCATCTCACCTGTTATTGGTTCTGCATGTCATTCTGCCCTCTCATCTTCTTCTAAACTTCTCCTCAGCCCTGTCAGTGCAGTTTTCCAGTGCAATTCCACCACCACTCAACCATAATCAAATGTCCAGCCCAGTCAGGCTTCTCTAATCGACTACATCCACTCATCTGGTTTGTCCATGTCTCTTTACAAGAAGGATTTCTCATCTCATCCAGGTCTAGAACATCTGTGTAATGGTGGAACTATCAGAACAGCCTATTTCGCATTGACCATGTCACTTTATATTCAGACAAAATAAAGACATCCTGTATGTATAAGAGTAATTTACCTGTTTGTCTCTGCAAGCAGTTGTAGAAAATATCAAAGAAATTTGCATGAAATGTGTGTCTTTCCATCCATACAGAAATACAAATAAAAAAAGATTTTTTGTCCTGTTTTAAATAAAAAAATTATAAACATTTTAAAATCAAGATAAATTTACTAAAGAAGCAAAATGACAAGATATTAAGTCTTGTTTTCTGAAAAACAATCTTACCCTGTTAGAAGATTTTTTTTTATCATTTTAAGCATAAACATAAGTATAAACACAATAATAATTTATCAAAAAACAATATGTATCCTGATTTAAGAATGTTTAGATATTTGGGTCACACTTTAGTTTCAGGAACACATATTCACTATTAACTATGACTTAATAACCTCCTAATTTACTGCTTATTAATAGTTAGCAAGGTAGTTGTTGTAGTGGTTATGTTTAGGTATGGGGTAGGATTAAGGGATGTAGATGTGTGCTTATTGCATGCTAATAAGCAATTATTGTGAGAATTGGTTCCCAAACTAAAGTGTTATTGACATTTGTACTGGTAAACAAGAACAAAATATTGCACACAAAAAAAAAATTAAAATAATAATAAATAATTTTAAAAAACTAATTTTTTGGGGTAAAAAAATAAAAAAGGTGTTTTTTTGGACTGGATTTTTTTGGATTTTTTTTTAGCAAAAACTCAATCATTTTGATACATTTTTTTTTTCAGAAAACAAGAACTGACAAAGCAATCAAAAGGTCTTTCACAGATGAATTTACTATTAAGTGCCACAATCAAAACTTTTTTTAAAAGATCTGATGCTTCTTCAAAGCCTTTAAAGTCCAACTGAAATCAAAATTGACCCTATTTACTTTGTTAGCGCATATTACTAGTCTTGTGGTGAAAAATTAATCCGTGCAAGTTAATACACAGAAAAAAATTGTTTGCCGTCGTAATCTTTAATCAAAGTCTGAAAAGTTACTTCCGGTCTGGAATGGCTGATGATGTAGGTTTGACGGCTTGGGTTGCGAAACGCTTAACCACTCCCCTCAAACCGTTAGTCTGTTATGAGCAGAGATGGAGAGGAGGAGCGCTAGAGTAAAACCCTGCCCTCTGTTCAATATTCCTTTTCACTGGGAAATACGTCACAACACTGGAGAAAAGTCGTTTGCAACTTCCGGTTCACGCGGACTTTAAACACAAAAGTTTACATCACTTTTGTCTTCAATATGATTGAATGAATGAGGCATTTATTTAATCATTAATTTTGTCTTCAATATAAATCTGACATTCAAAGAACACTTCAGCTGCAGTAAGACTGCAGTTCATTAATATCTGTCAGATACTGCTCCGAAACACCACACCGGTTGAGGATCCAAATGCAGTATGTATTTAAAGGGTAATCCACAATCGTAATCCAAAAAAAAAAACAGGCAAAGGTCAAAACACAGGCAAACAGTCCAATCAATAACAATCCCAACCTTGAGCAACTAGCTTCTCTGAATCACAACCTGTATTTTCTATCGAGTGTTTTGTGTTTTATATATTGTACACCCAGTGCAGCTGTAACCCAGATAGCAAGCATATTTGGACCGATTCAGGCGGTCGGCTCAATGTCAGCATTGGTGAAAAACAGCCTGAAAAAAAGTTTGGGCGGTTAAATCCTGAGGAGGATCTTGAATAATTTCAACTGCAAAAAGGTAAGTCATTTTATTTATTTATTGTTCTATTGTTGTCTGATATTGTAATTGTCAAGAAGAAAAAAAATTTTTTTATATCTATGGTTTGCGATGATGACATGACGCCAGAATACTCATTTGGTGTTGATGAAAAGGCCCACGGTCTCTTTGGGATAACATTAGGCTTTGTAAAAGAGAATTAGAAGAACTGCTGAGCTGTATATCCAGAGCATTGTAATGTTGGCTAAAAAAAATGATATTGAGTTATATTCCATTTTGTTTGCTAAAATTCAGCCAGTCAATTCATCTTTTTCAACGAGTGATTAGTTTTTGAATCATAGGAGTCGGCTACGCTGGTGGAGCCATAGATGGGTGGTCTGATTTGATTCACTAACCTTTGATTCATTTTTTAATTGGACTACACTGAGCATGCTGTTGTTGTATTGTGCCGAAAAAATCAAGGCCCGGTTCCCCAAAATGTTCTTATCGCTAAGTAGTTCTTAACCTATTCCTTAACCTCTCTCTTAACGTTATGGCACGATTCCCGACACGTTCGTACGCTAAGTATATCTTCTGTAAGTCACACTTTCGTAAGGTTGGTCTGGACCACTCTTAGCTTTACCTTATCACTGTTGCAGGTCTATACGAATATAATTCTGAAGGTTTAATACACCCAGACAGTATTCAATTAGGCTAATTCAAGTGTTTTCATGCAAAGAATATAATTGTCATTACACTGATTGTTGTTAGATTTTTAATTATATTATTATACAATATTATTAATTTAATTAAAAAGCGCTTTTAAAGGCCAGTGAAAGCATAGGCTACTGTCAGTTAAGTCCTATTCGGACGCTAATATTGTTTCTCATGGGCTTGTATGATATTTTAAACATTGTTAGGGGTGAGTCGGTGATTTTAGTGCCGTCCGGATCCATAATATCAGTGTTTTTTCTCACCCAACCCGCGTAAAAATCCCTGGCCAAATTAGTACCTACTGTTTTTTGACAAACAGGTCATGTGGTAATTTAATTGCCGTCTGAATCTACATCTCTGAGTTTACAAGAAGAGATTCAAAATCCACTGTTTAAACTCTTTTTGATCACTGCCGAGCACCGTACGTAACATGTAAACTTTTGTTACTGAAATGCTGGAAAGTATTTCCAAGAACAATATTTCATCGCAGCTCCACCTCAGCGAACAAAAATGGGAAAGAGAAGAAAGCACGTACAAATTTGAAATGGTTATTATGGCAGCAATATATGATACAATTTAAAAATATGTAAGCTAGGCTATTATAGGCTATTATAGTTTGGATTATTTTTTTTATAATATCCCATGAGTCCTAATAAATACAATTTCAACTATTTCTGAAGTGCTTCTTTTATAAAGAACACCGCTTTCTCACATAAACAGCCCCTGCACGAGAGAATAATTGATTCTCGAGCCATCGATATCAACCAATTCAGCTCCATCGCCACGGACAGCACCCGGTAACGTCGCACGTAAGAAGGTATATCTTGAGCAGCTTCCTAAGGTATGGTTCGGGGAACACACTTAGGCCACATTTACACATAGCCGGGTATTTAGAGAAACGAATATTTCTCCCACTCCGTTTTCAAAAATAACATCGTGCACACAACATCGTTTTCAAAAGAAGTTGTCGTTTACATCAACCCGCATAAATACAATGGGCGGCAGTGTAGGGAGAAGGATAAAGCCATGCAAGCCAATCAGAATCCTCAAAATCGACAACAACGATTAGCACGAGCGACTTCCTGTTCCTTTCAAAACAACAGACATGGCGCGAGGTTCGTTCGTGTGGACAGACAGCGAAGCAAATGCAAACAGGCCAAAAGCGTTTGCACAAAAGTAAAAATGAGTACCACTTTAACAGCATCCATGATCAAATAGTAGCCAAACAAACTCTAAACATAGGGCGCTCACATGACGTAAGCATTTTCTGGCGCATTATGTGACGTTTGAGAACCTAAAACCCCGTTTCTCCCAGTTGACACGGCAACACATAACAGGCGTTTTCAGAAATCTCCACTTTGGCCGGAGTTTTTAGAAATAATCGTTTTCTGGGATAAAAACGGCGTTTTCGTGTAAATGACAGGCCAAAACGCAGGGAAATATCTGCGTTTTCCCATCGTGTAAACGGGGCCATAGGAACATAAACAACTTTGGTAAGATATATCTTTCGAGTCTTCTTAGCGCGCTAAGAGTGAGCGTTATCGGGGAACCGGGCCCAACTCAGTAAGAATATGTGCAATCTGAAATTAAGAATAAGATTTATTTTGTTGTAACACTGTATATATATTTATGATTCAAATTGTGGTACTTAACATATTTTACTGCAGTGGGGATTACTGATTATGAGCAAACATTAACTAAAGTTTGATCTGAATGCTCTGTTGAAATATGACACCAAAACTTTTTACAGATATTTTAAACTGCTGCAGGAACTCTGGCAACAACAATTATCAATTATATAGGCACTTAATAATTTATAAAAGTATATTATAATAAAAGTAATGCTGCTGAAATGGGGGTCAAGGGAACCATGAAGAGATGGCTCCAGCTGGCAGCTATCGAGAGGAAGACAGTCAGGTTAAATCTATAGGCTATTAAAGACCCATCTCTTTAATTTAGCATACACATAACACATATAATAATTCTATAATTCAAAACTTAAAAGTTTGTTAGGCTGCATAAATTAGGTCAACCGGAACCAGAAACACCAGCAATATTATTGATCTCACTTGCAATGACACTATTGGATGATAACTCAACTTAGCTGGATGATGATATCACTGTTATCTGCAGAGCTGCTTTAGAGCTGGATTGAACTAATTTCATATTTTATGAACTTTACACAGTTATTGTACCAAACTGAATCAACATTGAACTGACTTCAACTGAACAAACTCAATATAGTCTTTTTAGAGCAGCTTTACAGCAGAATTGAACTCTGTTTGCATCATTGATCATTATTTTCCTGTTGATCAGTGTAGAGCTGCTTTGAAACAATCTGTATTGTATAAAGCGCTATTTAATTAAACGCAACTTGACTTGGCTTTTGCAAAAGGAAATTATTTAGTTAAAGAGAGTGAACGAGTGTTTGTGTGTGAGAGAGATTGTTTTTATTTTAATAATATACAGGTAATATAATTTACTTGTTATTTTGTGGTTTAAAAAGTATTTAAAGTATTATAGTATAGTGTTCTTCATTGTTAAAGGGACCTATTATGCAAACTTCATAAATGTGTGTTGGCAGTGTGTGTACACAGCCACCCTATAATAATAAAAATCCACACAGTGCTTTTTTCAAAATCCCCCTAAATCATAAGCAGTGTCTCAGAACAAGCCGTTTTTAGATTCTGGGTAATGTGACATACTTTTGCACAAGGCCCTCCCACTACTGTTGACTGACACTGCCGTAGTCCCGCCCTGAGTGAGCTAAACACAGTCCGCCATTCTTTCGACGTCAGAGCAGTGATTGTGATTGAGTGATTGAGGTGTTTTGTTGTTGGATTGTAAGAATGAACATAGCAGTATCATACCCGATATCTGAGCCGCTGGAGACGAAGTGGATTACTTTTGTTTTTGAAGGGAATGCACCCCCCAATCTACCTAAATTAATTTATGTTTGCGCGAATCATTTTACACCAGACTGCTTTGTGAACGAGGGTCAGTACAAAGCAGGCTTTGCTAAAAAGGTTGTTATTTGAGGTCGAGGATGGATCTGTACCAACTGTTGTGTTTGTGATGCAGCTTACAGTCTCTGGAGCGATACTGTTCACGGCAGTAATGAAAGGTAGAGCGCGCACGTTATTACAGCTAATCAGAGTTGTTTATAAAGTTTACCATTTTATTAAGCACCCCCTAAAAAGGTCTGTATACAGTATATTTGTTTACTGTTAGTTGTAATGAGTGTTTTTGTTTAATTCGCTGTGCAGGCTATGTTGATGATAATGCAAGGGAAAGAGAGAGTTTATGGATAAGACTTTAATGGACACTTCTTGTACTGATTTATTCATCATTTGTGTGAAGTACTAGCCTGGATGCCAGCCGAACTTAGTACCGCCCACAACATTTTAGGACGGGAAGTTGTGGAGCAATTATGCTTGAACCAGAGCTGTTCGGACCAATCAAATTGTCAGGGCGGGCTTTATACGATGAAGAACAGATGATCAACAGTAACGTAATCATCCACATCACCAAAGAGCGCTTGGGTTGAATTTGTTTACAACAAAGACGACAGCCGCTGGAGAATTGAGATTTCACGTGTTGTCTTGGTATTCGGCCCGAACCCAAAGTACTCCCCCCGAATTCCTGGCTGTGGAAGAACAAGCCGAGAGTGAGTGGAGGCAGGGCCGGATTAACCATTAGGGCAACTGGGCACTTGCCCAGGGGCCCATGACATCTAGGGGGCCCTGACAGGTAGGAAATACACAGAAATTTAATAAAGTTATCAAACTCTTTACGATCTTCTTCACTGCATAAAGTGCATCTACGCGGGTTCACGCAACTTTCCTCCCACCCCGCTGAACGCAAGCGATTACTAATTCGTCAAATGCACTCCCGCTGGTTGAGCGCGGTAAAGTTCGTTTCAGGTTCAATATTAGCCGGACATTTGTTCTATAGGGTCGGTAGTCTAACAAAGATATCAATAGCAAAATTAGTTTTAACATTATGTGACCATTGTATATCGACATGATGAAATATTCGTTCAAAATCATTCGTGCATTAATGCTGCATAATTATACCTGAGAATGCTTTGACGCGTTTCCACAGCGCACGATGCTTAAGGGAACGTCTGCCAATTCCACCAACTGCGTTAAACGTAGTCTATAATTTGTATTATTTAAAATTACTTTTAACATTTAAAAACAGACGTTTTCAAATCCCAAAGCTTGCAGAAGGTTCCTAATGTCAATACTGATTTAGGCTACAGCTTTCCTGGTATTGAGTAAATTAACTTGTCTAAGAAAATTATTCATAAAACGTATTTATCAGTTGAGCCTATGTTTATTTTCGTCACTGACACAGACGAAAATGACAAGACTATCAGTCAAAGTTCAGCTTTAGGAGGGGTAGAAATAGGCCAGTATAAGAATACTGAGAGAATAAGAAATATGAAGATGAGGAGAGAGCAGACAAATAATCTAATGACAAGGTTTTAAAGCTAGCCTATTTCTTATCATTTTTTGGCCTTCAAAAGTCCTAAATTGCACAGAGAAAGTGGTCAGAGAAATCCAAATTTTCTCGGGGGAGCATGCCCCCGAACCACCCTAACTACGGGGGGCCTTGAGTCTTGTTGCCCAGGTCACGGGAAATTGTTAATTCGGCCCTGAGTGGAGGGATGCTGAAAACTGTCAAGGAATGTTAGGTGAATAAATATATTCTTCCTCTCATGCTGATAGGGTAGACCTGGTAATTGTTTGATGACAAGTTGATTGGATTGATTATTTGAACGTGCTCCTCCCGAACTTTGTTTATGAAACATCATGTGTAGATTCCGCCATCGCATCTGTTATAGAAGATATCGACAGTGCATTCATTTTAAAAGAGGAACAGAGAACCGCGATCAAGGCATCGGAAAGATGAATGAAGAACATACGTCACTTACTCTGTTGCTCTGATTGGTTGTAGGTCTATCCAAATTGAGTGCAGAGGCATTTTCTTTCCTGGTTTGGTTGAAACACGCCCCTTATTCACAGCCCAGTGGAGCAGTATCAGACTCATATTCTGACTAGAATCTGAGTATGACAATGTCAAGCTAGCGAAGTACAATAAACTTAATAAAACTCATCAGTACATTTTTGGCCATCATTCGGACGGGGTCTGCTACAGCAGGCCTGTATTAATAGTGGATAAAAGCAAGATGACAAATAAGTTATAACCATAATTAAACAAAACTATACCTGTTCTATCTCCATACAGCATATGTTCTCTGGCTCTGTAGGTGAAATGAACACCGCTACTGAAAGTTTCTGATTTTTTCATTCTGTGAGATGAGATTGTCCTGACACTGAAGCATGAGCTCTTGAAGCTCCGCCCTCTTCTTGAAAGTGGGCGGGAGGCACCAGCTCATTTGCATTTAAAGGGATACACACAAAAACAGTGCGTTTTTGCTCACCCCCAAAAAGTGTAAATTTTAACATTTTGAGCTAAAACTTCACATACACACTCTGGGGACATCAAAGACTTATTTTACATATTGTAAAAAGAGGCATAACAGTGTTTCCTTTAATACATGTTTATATTAAAGTGTATTTGTTCATTTTTGTAAAAAAAAAAAAACCTTAATCTTTTTAAATGGTTGAATTTGTGTTTCACTGCCAGTTTCTGGGCCACATATGGCACGAGGACCAAGCCGACTCTCAGACAGACCTGTGCTAGCCAGATCAGGGCCACTTTTTTTACAGTGTGTGGGCCAGTTCTGGGCCGAGGACCCATGTGTATGGTGGGCCAGAACTGAAGCCAGGATGTGGCCCAGAGGTAAGCCCAACATGCCAGACCAATTTTGCTATCTAGGTCTCCGGCTAACTCACGTTATTACTTTCCTGCTGAAATAGTTCTGCTAATCAGCTGTGACTATTGACTATCCCACTATTGCCTAAAATTGTGTCGATTAATGCAGATTGTCTCTCGTTCTTATAACTATATAACAAGATTTTGGTTTACAAACTGTAATGTTTCATCAGTTATTTACGTTTGCTCGGCTAACGTACCATTATTGTTTGGGTGTGTATTTAGTGTTTTAGCTGTTATAATATGTTAGCTGTGGGCCCAGTTCACTTACATAGGTGTAATACAAAGCATTCTTTATTAGTCATTATTATTATAACAGAGTGGAGCACTATCTGTATTATAATAGGGTGTAAAGACACCAGCACTGTCCACGGTAGTCCACGCTAACTTGCTCAAGTATTCTAGCCTGACTACGTCAGACTTCGTACTTCCGCTCAATTTCAGTTCGCTTCTGTACTCAGTCTGAGATAGCGACCTATCTCCCCGTTTTCCTCCGGCCTCAAAACAGCCGGCCAATCAACAAACAGTGGGCGGGCTGAGAGCCATGACGTAGACGCTAAGATTGTACCGTGGATGCGTAGATTTGCTTCACATAATCTGCAAGTCGTTCACAGCCATGTTCACTCCGGTATTTCGCTCGATGGTTTTGTTTTCACATCCCCAAGCGAGAAAGAAAACGCTTTTCAATTATGCCAGACTCTGTCTACAAAGCAAAGCGAAGTAGCAGAGTTTGGTATAACCAGGCTATAAGTATTCTCTCTGTAGACAGTAATGTCAAACTGTGATGCAGTGCACACGTGCACTTCAATAAATTAGAAATAGAATTACACTGCCATCACATCTCAAAATGTACCACTGATCATCATTCTGCATGAATGTTAAACACTTTTACTTTAGGAATAGTTCCTTCCATGCATTCCAAACCTATATTATTTTCCATATTCATACAAACAGTCCCTTTTGATTTCATGGTGACTTTAAGGAAAGCATTGATTCACATACCTGCATATTCGTAAAACCAGGCGAGACATTTCTTGTTAGAAAACTAATCCTCTGGGTTTACCATCCGTCCTGGACTTTGTGTCCTACCGTAACTGAGGGAATGATACAGTGAATATGTATGGAAGAATGATAGATGCAGAGAGAAAGACAGAAATATATATTTTACCTGGTGATTTTGCACTTTCTGATGCTGGGATCTTCTGAGCCAGACGACTTTCTTTCAGACTCTTTGAGAAATTAGGTGATATTAAATGTATATTATGAGAAAAGGAAAGTGTGTTTTTTGTAGTTGTAGTAGACCCCCAAAACTAAATTAGGGACCTTTTAAAAAGCATAATAGTGGCAAATTAAATCAAGATATATTTACTTGAGATGTAAAATTACTTAAGATATTACCGGTAAGTCTTGCTTTCTGGGGGGAAAAAGCATCAAAATTAAGTGATTTTTTGCATAAAACAAGAAAAAAAAACATCTAACAGTGAGCAAATAAAACACAATATTACAGCATTCAAAAGACGTTCTGCAACCGAATGTCCCACTGGTAATCCAGTGCTTTTGTAACAACATTTGTTCTTTATCTTACTGGAAAATACTTTCTTACCAAAATGACTTAAAGAATGAAAGATGGCAAAAGGCCATAAAGTGTGTGTGGAGAACATGATTAGTATTCCGCGGCGAGGCTTCATCTTGCCGAATGTCAGCAGCACCTGGTCACGCCTCAGAGCGCAGGGCCACAGCATGATGGGATTGATACGGGCCTCCCTGGAGGTAGAGGAACAGTGTCGGAGAGGAGTGTGCCTAACAAGACTCTGCTCTCCTCCTCTCCCCCTGCCAGCGATACGGCCTCCTGGGCTTTTTCCGCACTGAAAGCAGCTCTCAGAGTGGAGACTGCCGGGAATGGTGGCACGCCAACGTCTCTGACTCAAAAATCCAAACCTGGGCTTTCCCACAGGGAGAAGACGACATCTCAATGAGCAGAAAACATCCTTTTACCCGTCAAAATCTTCTGACAGTCTGAGCTGCTCCACCACGACAGACTCCTGACTGTGCTTTTCCATGAAAATCTCGTTTTGGAAGAAAAGCACTCCTAAACGTTTCATGAGAACTGGTTTAAATCTGCCTTAAGATTTTAGCCAGTTTCAACACTACTTGCATTTGCAGCATGTGAAAGTTGCAGCAGCGTATCTGCGTTTCTGCTTCATAACTATAACATGAAAAACAATGAACAATTGCATTTTTAAAGAAATATTTATTAAAACATATATAATATATTAGTAAATATTGTATATTACATACATATATTACATTGATAGTTCATGTGCATGATAATAATGCATTAACTAATGTTAATAAATGAGACCTTATTGTAAAGTAAAGCTAGAAATAATATACAATAAAGTAAAGTAAACAATAAAAAATAATCACCCTAATGTGGTTGGGACGAGGCCTGCGATGCCAAACAATACAGTAACACAACTCTGCGGCGCTTTGAAGTGAGATCAGCAAGAGAAACACAGACAATCATTGCTATTCCAATCACAGAGATGAAGTTTACTGAGTCTCATGATATTAAAGAACACTATGTTCTTCAGTGAATGTCTCACACCTACGTTATCTGCAGAGGAATTAGATGTGAGGAAGCACCTTCTTTAAACAACTAATCGAGAAGTAGATTTCCTGCACAAAACTAAAACACAAAAAATAAAATATTTTTCTAAACAAAACTTAAAATTTAATAACAAATATAAGTACTTCTATCAATTATAAAAATTCATTGCTAAAAATGTAAATTTCCAGTGAAAATTGTTGGTACAGCAAGTAAAAAGTTGTTGAGCTCAGAATAGTGACCATCTAGATGACATCTACATAAAACACTAATAAAGCGCTGACGTGCATGTCATGTATTTAATTTATAATAAGATTTAAAAAAAATACAGATCTCTTGGGAATCATATTAAAGAAAGACAAACTGCTATTAACAATGGCGTCAATAAACAACTTGCTTCTCTCCTGGGTTCATTAAAAGACTTCAAAATGTTATCCAAATATACTTTCACAGTTGCAATCACCAAGGCCCACAATCTATGATTTGCATAAAAAAAACAGGGAGTTAAAGATCTTGTATAATATACAGTGAAGCAGCTCTCTCTACAATTCACTTATTCCATCATCATCCTCCATCTATCTCTTCCTTTATGTTTAGAAGTGTTTGTTTGATGTCCCATCAGTGTGTTTGTGTGTCATATGTTTGACAGTGTAAACCTGGAGACAGAGTGGAAGAGAAAGATGGAGGGTGATGATGGAAGAAGAGGCCAAAAATGGGCAGCTAGAGGCTTTAAACACAGGGATGCAGTATAAGAAAATAATAAAGAAGAAAATAAATAAAAAATAGTGAATCAGCTCCGATACAGACTTAACAGTGATTAAATACATCAAATTTAAGGAGATTTCACTGTGATACATTTAAGAAGGAAGCAGAGTTTACTGACACATCAACCTGGTCTCACAGGATTCCGTGAAATGTCCACGTGCCCTTAACTCAAAATCCGTGGAGCCATCACGGAATCGCCCCAAATTCCGTGATGCGGCCACGGATATTACTCCAATGCAAGTCAATGACACTGATCTTCCGTGGTCCACACACGGATACCCGTTTCAATGACGGAGTACAGATCTCACTCAATCGACGTGCTTTCTCATTTGGAAACGCAACATTTGAAGTATTTGTGAACTTTTCCAACAACAAATGCCATAATGACGTTAACCTGACTGTTATTGAAGCTATTGCATTGTCCTGTCATCATAAAATTTCGGTTTGTTTCAGTTAGCCTAACCAAAGTCCCGTGATGGCACCACGGACCTCAACAACCTGACCTCAATCATGGACGTTGTAATGTTGCTGGGTCCGTGTAACGCTTCACAATTCAGTTTTCAGACCATACAATGCAAATGCAAAAATGAAAAATTGAAACCAAACATTCTTTTTTGTTGGTTTTCCAGTTACATTATCAATGGATATTCGCCTTTTTCTCCCCTTTTTTGAATTTTACTTTTGCTAAATTGTGACTTCAGAAACAAACATTTGAATAAATGAAATCTAACCGATTTTCTATTTTTCCATTTTTCGTCTTGTAATTTGCGCCGTGGGCGGTACCATTAGCACGGGGGTGTGGCCGTGGACTAACTTTACTATCATTTCATTGATGTAACTGCTTTATTTACACTGCATGCACGTTTGAGGAGTTTAAAAGTTTAAAAGATGGAACACAGGACAATATTTTTCACCCAAAGTGCCATAACTTTTATTATTAGGCTAATAGTCTACGTGTGCTAAATTATAAGGCAGTCTCGGACCGGCCATCGGGAGCAGCCGGCAAAAGTGAAATCCCGGTGGCCTGGATATGATTTGGCACATTGCCCTACCTGTTTTGTATTGACCTTATTAATAAAAATACTACCAAGCGAAAATATAGGAAAAAAGCTTCTTCTTTTTTTTTTTTTTGTTAGGTTTTTAGCTCTCGTTTCTCGCCTAGCCTACAATACAATAAAGATGCAGATGTTTTCACTATAGCGGGCATTGTTCGTTACCACGGCATCCGCTTCGAGTTTCTGTGCTTCTCGTTCCCGTAAAATGCCCTTAAATCTAGCACAGTTGTAGAACTTTCATTACAATAGAAGCAGTTCGCTGGGATATGAGGCGATAGGCTATAGCTAACTATGCTGCAAATCAAGAGCAATAATATTTATTTATTTTCAATAAATAAACAGAAATATCTTGCTACGTTTGGCACATTGCCCAGCTTGTTTTTTATTTATTTATTCGAGCACATTAAATTCGCCATTCGATAATGAATCAGTACTATAGACATTAAATATTGTATTAGCCTACAAACGAGAGGGGGGGGGGGGGGGTATGGTTATTTTTTTCTATATTTTTGCTTAGTAGGCTATAACTTTTATCGTTATTCTAGATTCCCGTGAAGGATCTCGCGAGCCACCCCCGTTCTGCTGCACTGAAAATGAACTGTCTGGATCTCATGGTTGTGGCTGCCTAGGCTACTGTAGGCCTACCATGTAAAATGAACAACAACAAGGATAGCTATATATTAATAAAATAAAGTAAAAATGGATAGGTAAATACAAACAAGGGCAATGTGCCAAATCATACCCAGGCCACTGGGATTTCACTTTTCCCGGCTGCTCACGATGGCCGGTCCGAGACTGCCTTATAATTTAGCACAGACTATTAATAATAAAAATGATGGCACTTTGGGTGAAAAATGTCGTCCTGTGTTCCGTCTTTTAAACTTCTCCTCAAACGTGCATGCAGTGTAAATAAAGCAGTTACATCAATGAAATGATAGTAAAGTTAGTCCACGGCCACACCCCCGTGCTAATGGTACCGCCCACGGCACAAATTACAAGACGAAAAATGGAAAAATAGAAAATCGGTTAGATTTCATTTATTCGAATGTTTGTTTCTGAAGTCACAATTTAGCAAAAGTAAAATTGAAAAAGGGGAGAAAAATGCAAATATCCATTGATAATGTAACTGGAAAAACAAGAAAAATTAATGTCTGGTTTCAATTTTTCATTTTTGCATTTGCATTGTATGGTCTGAAAACTGAATTGTGAAGCGTTACACGGACCTTGCTGGCTTGTTTAGGAACTTATAAGCTTTAGGTCGACTGTGTTGCAATGGCATGTAATTAACTTGACATTTTGTCTCGTCCTGTCATCATAAAATCCAGTTTGATGGCGTTTTACACCTATTGCTCGCTTGGCTATAGTCAGATCTAAAATCTGTGATAGGAGCACGGAGTGAGTCTGGTCCGTGTACGTCTTGATAGTTTGTTTTCCAATTTGAAATGAAATAAGCAGAAACGAGAAAACGGCCCCTTTAGTCGTTTTTTCGTTTTTTCAAAAAAAAAAGAAAAAACAAGATTTCGGCTTGATTTTTCGTTTTTCAGTTCACAGGCAAAAAACTAATAAATGACTTCAAAATTCGTTTTCCACATGTGGGCGGCCTGACACGCCCCTTCCGCCGATTGGTCAAGCAAATCTGAGCATGTGACGTCATCAGTTGTCGCTCAAGTCAGGGTCTGTTCAACAAAATAATAGTCCTTTACTATGGCTACAGATTCTTAAACTGTAGGCTACAGGGCAGGTCCGGGCTTTCTTCTGTGCAACTTTACGCGTTTCACAAAAATCTTTACATCAGAAATATTAATTATTAGTCTGCCACCAGCCTGTTTTATTTAGCTGTGTGTGGTGAAGTTGCGCTTGACAGCGCCGAGCGGGAGAGGCTCACTGACCAATGTTCAGATCAGCAGTCAGAACTTTTCTTTTAGACGCTCCGTTTTGCCACGGGATGGTGATTGCAAATACTGTAATGCCAATCGGCTGAGGGTGGCTACCGATGATGATGGTGAAATACATTTTTACTGAAACTGTAATCATATCCGCGACCCGTGAGAATGAGACAGATGATTGACAGGACGATAGCGGAGGAAATTAAAGGTGCAAGATAACTTCTGTTAACAAAAACATAAATAAAAAAGTGTTTAATATAAGTGACTTTGTCTTTGTTTTATTGTTTTTGTTGTTTTTAATCAAATAATTGTGAACCACAAACTGAGCCTTCGTTTTAAAGGGCAATTTCCAAATATATTTATTTGTTATAATATTTTATAATACAGCATAAATAAAAACAAGCACATGTAATATGTATATGCCTATAGGCTAAACACCACAGTTTTTTGGTTTTGTTTGTGAACTTTTATCCCCAACCAGGCACGTGCACAGGTAGGGCTCAACCTGTGCAGAGCACATGCCCTTTTTGCCCTGACACTCCGAAGTGCCCTTTTTTGGGTGGTGTTTTTTTTTTTTTTTTTTTTTATCAATGCTATTGGTTACCATTTACGTCCGTCTGTCTGTTTTACAAATATTTAGCCAATGAAAGTTCTTAAAATGAACTTGTGTAAATCGTATTCAATCCTCAAGCTGTCAGTATGCTGATAACTCCGCCCCCTCTATATTCACGGAATCAACTGAAGTTCCACAGCAGCCGCACAGTAGACAGCAGCTGAACGAAGTTTTGCGAAGGGTAAATAAATATCTTGTTGTTTGAATAAATAGGCTACTACTAAACACTGTCTATAAAGGCTAATATTTTATTTATTTGATGTCTGACTCACTGAGACATGTGGGACGTCGCCTGAGACTGAGAGGTATGGCTAGCATTTGCCATCTAGTCATAGCCAATACATAGACACTTAAATAGCCTGTGCATACAGTAGCCTTTCATCTTTTATAAAATGCGATTTTGGCCAAATGTATTTTACAGAAGGAAAAACTGAGCGCCCATATAGGTACAACAAACTAGTTGGTTATAACCTGTTGATGAAAATGTAATGTGATGCCGCCGGCGCCGTTTTAATGACGGACAAAAAATGCACATTTTCACACATTCGCTTGTAAAAAACTAGATACTGATAAGTAATACAACAACATATAATTTGTTTTTACCATCGGAAAAATAACAGGCGCGCTGTTTCGTACTGGAACTTACACAAAGCGACGAGTGATCCTCGTCACCTAGGTAACATATATTTCTAAGAAGTAAGACATTTCTTCTTTGATTTATGATTGCTGATATACACCTAATTTATTAACATTTAGACTAATCATGTTATGGTTAATTCAAGGCTGTTAATATGCACGTATTATCTAGCTAATTTTTTAATCTATAGTATTCTATACTCTCCGCTCGTCCTCGCATGGTTTTACTACAGTAATATTGTAGTAGTGACTTACAGTTTTTTTTACAGAAGATCACTGAAATCTTCATATTTTATCATGCAGAATGTAATTCATGATTTAATTCATTCCAAGGCTTCATTTATTTGATCCAAAATACAGCAAAAACAGTAATATTGTGAAATATTTTTACAATTTAAAATAACTGTTTTCTATTTGAATATATTTTAAAATGTAATTTATTTCTGTGATCAAAGCTGCATTTTCAGCATCATTACTCCAGTTCAGTACTCTTCAGTGTTACGTGATCCTTCAGAAATGCTTTTCACTGCAACTGTACTTTTCACACTATTTTTTTTTTTTTCATTGCTTTTCATTTTCAGACCTTCAAGAGACCAACATCCCTGGCCCACTGAAGGTTGCTGTTAGGTTTAAAGAAGCCCTTAAAACCATGTTTATCTATATTATTATTATGATGATTGTTATTAATCGTGAATAAATCTAAAGCTTTTGAGACTATTATTTTGTGTTATTGAAAATGGGAGGGGTGTGCCCTTGTTTTAGTTTCAGCACATGCCCCTCAAAAAGTCTGTGCACGGCCCTGTCCCCAACCATATTTCTTCATGGGCTCCACGCCAGGGGTCACGCTCAGCACCCCATGGTACTATCTGTAGCCTATAATTAACAGTATGCTGACCCAGTTTATATGTAAAATCTTTGGTAGGCTATATGTAATCTATGTGTAATATCTAAAAACACTTTACAGTGTGATGGAAATAAACTTTTCTTAAAAGTGTCTTGTACAGTATATCACCACAGATTTATTGACACCCTTCTATCTGTGTTGTATACTGTAATAGACAATTGTCCTGCAGAATGATGAGGTTTTTTGTAAGAAAAACATTGCAAGCAAATGTCGAATTGTTTTTTGAAATTTAAATTAACAACGTAAGAGGCTTTAGGCTGTCTGATTAACTCTGTATGAACAAACACCCAGCTTTGCAGTATAGGTGGCACAGAAGCAGCATCTTTAGATTTACATTACATTACACTACATTACACACATTACACAGAACCTGCATTTAGATTTACATTACACACTGTCTAATGCAACTCAAAGGAGGCACTGTGAATTTGCATAGCGATTTCATTGTAAGAGGCTATTAAATGTGAAGTGACAACATGAAACACTACTTTCAAAATATAAAAAAGCACCAGTAGTTGGTGGCAAGTCAGCCTGATAATGATTAAATACCAATTTTATCCCCATCAGATCACTCAGTTTCTGATGCAGAAAAGTTAGTTCATGCGTTCATGACCTCGAGACTAGATTACTGTAATGGTTTATTAGCTGGTTGTCCTGCATCCTCAATAAACAAGCTACAGTTAGTCCAAAATGCAGCCGCTAGAGTTCTTGCTAGATCAAGAAAATATGATCATATAACACAGATTTTAATATCACTACATATACCTATAAAGTCCCGTATTGTATTGCTACTGACTTATAAAGCCCTAAACGGCTTAGCTCCAGTCTATTTAACGGATCTTCTATCGCCCTACAATCCATCGCGCTCTTTAAGATCACTAAATTGAAGGCTTTTGGTCATACCTAGGATATCCAGAGCCACCAAAGGAGGGAGAGCATTTTCACATTTAGCTCCAAAACTCTGGAATAGCCTCCTGATACTGTTCGTTGCTCAGACTCGCTCTCCCAGTTTAAAACTAGATTAAAGTTGCATCTCTTCAGCCAGGCATTCATATAATACTTTTAATCTTACAGTTAAATCCGACCTCTAGTTCATAAACGCCAGAGGAGCCCCCGACTGAGCCTGGGTTCTCCCAAGGTTTTTTTTTCTCCATCAGGTCACCTGTCACCAGTTTTTCGGTTCCTTGCCACTGTTGCCTTTGGCTTGCTCAGTTGGGGATATTTTGGGGATATTTAATTTTAATTTTATCAATCAATGAATTCCATTAGAAACAAACCTTGTTAACTGTGAAGCTGCTTTGATACAATCTGTATTGTGAAAAGCGCTATACAAATACACTTGACTTGACTTGACTTGACAATTTACTCATTTAGGCTCACAATAAGCAGATTAATTATACCATGACATTTTATATATATATATATATATATATATATATATATATATATATATATATATATATATATATATATACTGGTGGATATAGATTTACTGGTGGAACCCAAATGAAAGTTCAGTCCTGGCTGTATAATCAAACAATAAAAACGAGAAACAATGCATTCCATCAAGAACATTCATTGATTCCACAGGAACTTGATCCAGTTTCCCCCATTTTTACTAATAACTACTTTGTGTTAATTCAGAAAACAGTAAGGCAAACTATTAAGCATGAACTCAAACAGGATCAATTAAGATTTTCAAAGCATTTTGGAACTCTTCTTGGTGGAAATTGACAGCACGTTTTCAGCTCATTCTGCAGGACAATTGTCTATTACAGTATACAATATACAACACAGATAAAGGGTGTCAATAAATCTGTGGTGATATACAAGACGCTTTAAGAAAAGTTTATTTCCATCACACTGTAAAGTGTTTTTAGATATTACATATAGATTACCAAAGATTTTACATATAAACTGGGTCAGCATACTGTTAATTACAGTTCGTACCATGGGAAGTAGGGGTGCTGAGCGTGACCCCTGGCGTGGAGCCCATGAAGAAATATGGTTGGGGATAAAAGTTCACACAAACAAAACCAAAAAACTGTGGTGTTTAGCCTATAGGCATACATATTACGTGTGCTTGTTTTTATTTATGCTGTATTATAAAATATTATAACAAATAAATATATTTGGAAATTGCCCTTTAAAACGAAGGCTCAGTTTGTGGTTCACAATTATTTGATTAAAAACAACAAAAACAATAAAACAAAGACAAAGTCACTTATATTAAACACTTTTTTATTTATGTTTTTGTTAACAGAAGTTATCTTGCACCTTTAATTTCCTCCGCTATCGTCCTGTCAATCATCTGTCTCATTCTCACGGGTCGCGGATATGATTACAGTTTCAGTAAAAATGTATTTCACCATCATCATCGGTAGCCACCCTCAGCCGATTGGCATTACAGTATTTGCAATCACCATCCCGTGGCAAAACGGAGCGTCTAAAAGAAAAGTTCTGACTGCTGATCTGAACATTGGTCAGTGAGCCTCTCCCGCTCGGCGCTGTCAAGCGCAACTTCACCACACACAGCTAAATAAAACAGGCTGGTGGCAGACTAATAATTAATATTTCTGATGTAAAGATTTTTGTGAAACGCGTAAAGTTGCACAGAAGAAAGCCCGGACCTGCCCTGTAGCCTACAGTTTAAGAATCTGTAGCCATAGTAAAGGACTATTATTTTGTTGAACAGACCCTGACTTGAGCGACAACTGATGACGTCACATGCTCAGATTTGCTTGACCAATCGGCGGAAGGGGCGTGTCAGGCCGCCCACATGTGGAAAACGAATTTTGAAGTCATTTATTAGTTTTTTGCCTGTGAACTGAAAAACGAAAAATCAAGCCGAAATCTTGTTTTTTCTTTTTTTTTTTGAAAAAACGAAAAAACGACTAAAGGGGCCGTTTTCTCGTTTCTGCTTATTTCATTTCAAATTGGAAAACAAACTATCAAGACGTACACGGACCAGACTCACTCCGTGCTCCTATCACAGATTTTAGATCTGACTAGCCAAGCGAGCAATAGGTGTAAAACGCCATCAAACTGGATTTTATGATGACAGGACGAGACAAAATGTCAAGTTAATTACATGCCATTGCAACACAGTCGACCTAAAGCTTATAAGTTCCTAAACAAGCCAGCAACATTACAACGTCCATGAGTGAGGTCAGGTTGTTGAGGTCCGTGGTGCCATCACGGGACTTTGGTTAGGCTAACTGAAACAAACCGAAATTTTATGATGACAGGACAATGCAATAGCTTCAATAACAGTCAGGTTAACGTCATTATGGCATTTGTTGTTGGAAAAGTTCACAAATACTTCAAATGTTGCGTTTCCAAATGAGAAAGCACGTCGATTGAGTGAGATCTGTACTCCGTCATTGAAACGGGTATCCGTGTGTGGACCACGGAAGGTCAGTGTCATTGACTTGCATTGGAGTAATATCCGTGGCCGCATCACGGAATTTGGGGCGATTCCGTGATGGCTCCACGGATTTTGAGTTAAGGGCACGTGGACATTTCACGGAATCCTGTGAGACCAGGTTGGACACATTATGTAGTAGTCTTTCAAGTCATACGATTGCTTTGTGAATAACACATTAAGGTCTTTATTCTCTGATAAAATTCGTCATGTGACACATTAGAAACAATAGTGTTCATGCACATGCAGTGAATATCAACTTCAACGCCAAACTTTGATTTATCGTTTAATATAAGATAAATAAGGCACACAAGTCAATTTCTTTTTTCACCAAATCTTTTTATGGTGTTTTTTGGAGCTTGACTGCACATGGTTACTGTATCACTCTCAGAAAAAAAAAAGGTTCAGTGGTGTTCTATATAAATCCATAGGGTTCTTGACTCAATTTTAAATAACCTTAATGTTCTATATGAGGAGAAATGTCTTAACAATTGCATAATACTTACATGTATAATGGGTTATTAAAATTTTTCTAATTAAAAAGTAAGTTTATGTGTATGGATGACCAAACCTGCAGAAATTAAAAATAAATAAATGTATAAAGAAATAAATCAGGAAATAATACATGTTGGAATAATTAAATATTAAAAATAAATGAAATAATACATAAATAAAAGCTAAAATGAATACAAATGAATTATAAATGATAAATAATAAATAAAGGAAAAATACAAAAATAAATTTAGCATCACATTTTATTAAAAATTAATTATATATGTTTTATCAAATTGTTATTCCTATATATTTATTTTCCTATTATTACATTTATTTACCTAACTATATATTTATTTTTATTTCTGCAGGTTTGGTCCTCCATATACAAGCTGTATAATTCATGGGAACCCCTAAAGGTTCTTTATATGAAGCGCCTGAAAGAAACCCTTTAAGGTTCTATATAGAAGAATGTAAGAGTGTAGCGTAAAAAGTCTGCTAATCGTCCCCTTTTATGTTTCATAGAAGAAAAACAACAGCATGAGGGAGTGTAAATGATGACCATTTTCATTTCTTGGTGAACAAACCCTTAAAACAGACTCACATTTACTCCTTCACTGTTTTGCCTTACAGCAAGGAGTTTACCAATGTTCCCATCACAATTAAGTTTGAATACAGCATTTAATGTAAAACCCAGGGGAGTTAACCTTTAATTCAGCAGCTGTAAACCACATCAACTATTCCAAACCTGTTTTGAATTAATTTTTCAGCCAAAGACAGATGGCTAGACATCCAAAGCCCCGAACATAAATGAAAAGCATGCCATATCCTCAGCTCTTAAAGATAAAAGTTTCAGATGGCTCATGCTGAACGAACACGCTGAAACCGAGGCCTTTAATGGACCCTTCAGACCAGAGCGTGTTCCACTGGGGTTTTTATGCTGTGGTTTTATTGGAACTATGAATATGATTTTGTTATGGTCCAAGAACACATCACCACGTTGATTGCTTTAGATTCCGGGGCCTTCTTTAGGTTTTGCTGGACAGCTAGAGGCCCGAGGGCGAGGATGGAGTTTATTATGCTTTAAATGGCTGGAAGACTTTATTGTCTAGAAACACAGCATGCAGATCCAAACTGCCCCAAAGGATCCACGGTTTGCGCACATACACATGCACATAAACATTAAATAGCCATATAAAGCTCACTGCATGCAGATATTTTAATTGAGGTTTTTGTACAATTAGAAAAAAATAAAGACCACTCACAATGTTTGATAACAGTGGGTCATGTGGACTGGCACTTTAGACCATTTGCTCATTGTTTATCATCATCTTAAATCTCGTGAGAAATTACAGAACACAAATGTTATAATTATTTACTAGCTTTAAAGCATGTGCACCTGCGTTTATATCACTCACAGGTACCGTATTACAACTCAAACAACATCATTTTTACAGTACAAACAAACTCATATACTCAATTACACTCATAAGATTCAAACTCACTCATCCATCCATACAATATGCATAAGCATTTGTGAGGCCTGCTGATTGATATTGTTATAGGATTACGACTCAGACAGCATAATTCTTACATTACATTGCAGGCGCAATAATTCACATGCACTGTTCTAATAAACCTACAGCGACCGACAGAAAGGGAACGTCTCAGTTATTAAGTCAAGTCAAGTATATTTGTATAGCGCTTTTCACAATACAGATTGTATCAAAGCAGCTTCACAGTATTAAATTAAAATAATACAACAAGGTTTGTTTCTAGTGGAATTTATTGATTGATAAAATTAAATTAAATATTCCCAAAATATCCCCAACTGAGCAAGCCAAAGGCAACAGTGGCAAGGAACCGAAAAAAACTCCATCAGGTGACCTAATGGTGACCTGAAACTCCATCAGGTGACCTAATGGAGAAAAAAAAAACCTTGGGAGAACCCAGGCTCAGTCGGGGGCCAGTTCTCCTCTGGCGTTTATGAACTAGAGGATGGATTGTAGTTTGAACTGTAAGATTAAAAATATATGAATGCCTGGCTGAAGAGATGCGTCTTTAATCTAGTTTTAAACTGGGAGAGCGAGTCTGAGCAACGAACAGTATCAGGAAGGCTATTCCAGAGTTTTGGAGCTAAATGTGAAAGTGCTCTCCCTCCTTTGGTGGATCTGGATATCCTAGGTATGACCAAAAGCCTCGAATTTAGTGATCTTAAAGAGCGCGATGGATTATAGGGCGATAGAAGATCCATTAAATAGACTGGAGCTAAGCCGTTTAGGGCTTTATAAGTCAGTTGCAATACCTTGTAATTAATACGGAACTTTATAGGTAACCAATGTAGTGATGATAAAATCGGTGTTATATGATCATATTTTCTTGATCTAGTAAGAACTCTAGCGGCTGCATTTTGGACTAACTGTAGCTTGTTTATTGAGGATGCAGGACAACCAGCTAATAAAGCATTACAGTAATCTAGTCTCGAGGTCATGAACGCATGAACTAACTTTTCTGCATCAGAAACTGATAGCATATTACGTAGCTTAGCAATGTTTCTAAGGTGGAAAAAGGCTGTTTTTGTAACATATGAAATATGATTTTCAAAAGACAGGTTGCAATCTAGTATAACACCCAGGTCTTTTACTGTAGAGGATAAAGTAACAGGACATCCTACTATGTTAAAGTTGTATTGTGAGAGGTTTTGTGGGCGTTTTTTTGAACTGATAAGTAGTACCTCTGTCTTGTCTGGATATAATAAAAGAAAATTACGCGTCATCCAATCTTTTATATCTTTAACACACTCTGTCAATTTGGATAATTTAGCGTTTTCATCCGGCCGTGATGAAATATATATTTGAGTGTCATCAGCATAACAATGGAAACTAATTCCATGTTTCCTTATAATATTTCCAAGTGGCATCATATATATTGAAAATAATAGAGGGCCTAAGACAGATCCCTGCAGCACTCCATAGTTTACTGAAGTTATGATCGATTTTTCTCCATTTAAATAGACAAAATGGTAGCGGTCAGATAAGTATGATCTGAACCAGCTTAATGCTTGTCCTTGAACACCAGTATTATTTTGTAGTCGATCTAAGAGTATTGTGTGATCTATAGTATTGAACGCAGCACTAAGATCAACTAAAACTAGTATTGAGATACAGCCTTGGTCAGAAGCTAAAAGTAAATCATTTGTGATTTTAACAAGCGCAGTTTCAGTGCTATGGTGCGGCCTGAATCCAGACTGAAACTTTTCATAGATGTCATTTTCTTGTAAGAAAGAGCCTAGTTGGGCAGACACAACTTTTTCTAGTATTTTAGACATAAAAGGAAGATTTGAAATGGGTCTATAATTTGCTAGGTTATTTGGGTCTAATTGTGGTTTCTTAATGAGTGGTTTTATAACTGCCAGTTTAAATGTTCTTGGAACATGACCTAAAGATAAAGATGAGTTAATAATATTGAGGAGAGGCTCTTCCACTATAGGTAACACTTCTTTCAGTAGTTTAGTTGGTATGGGATCTAATAAACATGTTGTTGTTTTAGTGGAAGTGATAAGTTTATTTAACTCTATTTGTTCTATAGTTGTAAAGCACTGTAATTGTTCTTGCAGGGTGATAATCGAGGCTGAGTTATAAGGCGCGATTGAGGATTGAACGTTTACAATTGTGGTTCTGATGTTTTCTATTTTCTCAGTGAAAAAAATCATGAAATCATTACTACTAAACTGTAACGGAATATTTTGTTCAGGTGACGCTTGTTTATTTGTTAGTCTAGCCATGGTGTTAAATAAAAACCTAGGATTGTTTTGGTTAATTTCTATTAGTTTGCGGAGGTGCTCAGCCCTGGCTACTTTTAGGGCCTTTTTATAACGTGACATACTGTCTTTCCAAGCGATTCTAAAAACCTCTAAATTAGTTTGTTTCCATTTACGCTCTAAATTACAGGTTTCTCTCTTTAGAACACGCGTAGTATTGTTGTACCATGGTGCTTTAATTTTCTCTCTGACCTTTTTTAGTCTAATAGGTGCAACAATATTCAATTTTCCAGAGAGAATGGTGCTCATAGTGCTGGTTAGTTCCTCTAGTTCATCTGTTTGTTTGGGTTCACTGAGCAGCTGAGACAGATCCGATAAGCAATTTGAAAAATTATCTATGGTGGATGGAAGGATTGTTCTGCCTAATCGATAACGCGGCGCAGCATGATATATTACAGGGGTACGTAATATGCAAGTTACCATGTAATGGTCAGTTACATCATCACTTTGTGGAATGATATCTATATCGGTTGGATCGGTTCCATGTGATATAATTAAATCGAGTGTATGATTAAAACGATGAGTTGGTCCGGTAACGTTTTGCTTAACCCCAAAGGAGTTTAATAAATCTATAAACGCAGCCCCTAACGCATCATTTTGATTATCTACGTGTATGTTAAAATCTCCAACAATTAATGCTTTATCGACATTGACCAATAGGTCTGAGAGAAAATCTGCAAATTCTTTTAGCAAATCAGCGTAAGGCCCTGGTGGTCTATATACGGTAGCCAAGGCTAAAGATAATAGGGATGTTTTTCTAGCATCTAAGAGCGTAACATATAGTACAAGTACTTCAAATGAAATAAACCTATAACCCGTTTTCTGAGTAACACTAAGAAAATCTCTATAGATTGTTGCAATACCGCCGCCACGACCAATCAGACGGGGCTCATGCTTATAGGAGTATCCTGATGGAGTAGACTCATTTAGACCGAAATAATCATTTGGTTTAAGCCAGGTTTCAGTAAGGCAAAGTACATCGATGCTATTATCTGTGACTATTTCATTTACAATAACTGCCTTAGGTGTGAGTGATCTAATGTTTAAAAGACCTAGCTTTAGAAATTGTTTTTGTTTACTAATAGCAACATTTTTTGTTTTAATAACAATTAGATTTTTCCTAGATCCTGCAGTAGATTTATTATTTGATCGCACTAAACGAGGAATAGACACAATTTCTATGCAATGTTCTACACTAGTTAATATCAGTTAATTTGGTGCAGCAGAGACTATGATTTGGACTTTTGGTTACTAGTCAAAAGGCATTTAACATTTTGGAGATGTTATCCGACAGAAGATCCGCTCTGAATCTGCTTGGGTGTAAGCCATCAGCACGGAAAAGCCTAGGACGCTCCCAAAACAGATTCCAATTATTTACAAAGAGCAGTTTCTGCTCTCTGCACCATGACGTTAACCATTCATTTAGCGCGAATAATCTACTAAACTTGTCATGTCCTAGACGGTACGTGGGAAGCGGTCCTGACACAATGATCGTTATATCAGGCGATGTGCTGCGTACCGTATCGATCAGATTCCTGAAGTCTTTCTTCAGAACTTCCGTCTGGCGCAGCCTGATGTTGTTCACTCCCGCGTGCAAGACCACAGTTCCGGCGCGCTCGTTATCGTTCAGAATCTTGGGAACGTGAGCAGCGATTTCAGAAACACGAGCACCAGGAAAGCAGTGACTGTGCACCTTACTTTTACCTAATGTAGCGCGGACGTGCCGAACGATGGAATCGCCGATGATCACAGCATCGCGTTCTGTTTCGTGAAGAGGGGAGAAGCGGTTTTGTGTGGATAACTCGAAAACCGGGAGGGTTGGAGAGAGTCTTGGTCTAGACCTGACTCGCGTCTTCCTCTGCGGAAATATCCAGGCTTCATGGTGGCGTGTTGGAGCCGGAGTGAACGAGACCATGGCTGATCGCGACCTCTGCGCTCAGGACCGATGCTGAGTAACGCATGGAGTAGACGAGGTCGGAATCAGCGGGTTAGTAACGTTAATCACTGATTTGTGTGCATCGGCGCGTGATATTTCTAGAGCTAAACGCCGGTACCTCAGTTCGGCTTGTCTCACTAAAAGGTCGTGGATCTGTTTCTCAACAGCTTCCAGCTCAGACTGCACCGCGTGCAGCTCAAATGTGTCCTCACCTGCACCAAAAGGTAGACTACTTACATCTGATATATTCGCCATTTTAACAGATGGACAGTAAGTTAGCAACGACGCTACCAGTGATGCTATCAATATTAATACTAATTTATGACTGAAGTCTTAGATATAATCCGTCTTTTTAGTTCTACGGGTGTAGAGTAGACACACGATAGGCGAAAACTGTTTGTAAGTGAGTGTTGAGAAGACGCGTTCAGCCGTGATCCACAGACGTAACCTATAGGAGTATCCAGTGTTGGATCACTAATAGGCTTGAGACGCGTCTGCTCAACAGTCCGCGTTGTAACTATGAGGTTTGAGCAGTAGTGCTTCTCAGTGAGGAAAAGTAGAAAATGTTTGTTGTAAGTAAGTTTAAAGAGTAAAAGCAAGAATTATAAATCAAATCGATGGAGCTCCAAAGATAACAATGCGTTCAGACGCGACCAGAGGTATAAGTATTAAGTGAAGGCTTAAGTTACTGCAAATCTGCGTCAGGTTATTAAAGGACTAGATTCCAGTTTTGAGTGGAGCATAGGCCACACTGACTGTAATTTTAGAGCTCCTGCTAACACTTGGCACTAGTTCAAGTGTACTTAGACTGTAAAGGCTACATTTCCATTAAGGACACAAAATGTTGATCGACCAACCAAAATAGGGTGAGCCTTACCTTTGTTTAATGTAATGTTACTCTAGCTAAGTGTACATGGGAAACCATGGCATGACCAAACCTAAGCTACTATCAGAGAAGTAAAGTTGGTCGGCTTATACCTGTAGTAGTGGTCATGACCTCTGACTAAAGATAGTGTTACTTTAATTCAAGTGTATACAGATCTATGGGGACTAAACAAAATACTTTTAGGAGCAAGCATGAAGGCAGCCTTCTAAACAGTATAGTCAATTACCTCTGTATAGTGACCAAGACTGATGAGTTTGTGATCATGAGACAAGGATTAAACGGCCGGCGTGAGGCTCTCTGTCCGACATAGATTCCTAACGAACGAGTAAAATATAAAGAGTTGAGTAGAATAATCAAATGTCTAGATAAAGTATCATATAAATAACCAATAACCAATTGGCATCCCAACCTAAATTCGAGGTCACGATTAAATGGAGTCAGATAAAAGTAAATAGGAATTAAACTACTTTGCCACACTTAAAAGAACGCGCAGGAATCCTTCACCCATGGAAACTGTCGTTGGGCCGATTGGGCGGGCCTTACACTGCTGTATAGACCAAATAAACTTTGTTGCATTAATTTCCTGTTATCATTGTAAAGCTTATTTGAAACAATCTGTATTGTAAAAAAGCGCTATATAAATGAAGGTGACTTGACTTGATCTTTTTGTTTGGTATAACTCTAGAATCCAGATCTGTTAGTTGGAAAATTGGACTGCAAAAGCATTTACATGACATTTAATTAAAATCAAATTGCAAAAGTACAAATCTCAGCATTCAAAGAGGTAACTGAATTTCCTTCAAATGTCTGTGACATTAAACCAGATGTCACCAAATTCAGGTAGCTAGATATACAAAAGAGAAAAATATAAATATTTGCCACTTATACATACAGATTAAAACAAGCCTGACACGTATCAAAATGCATTTATAGGTAAAAAGCAAGCTTGCATAGCTAGAAGCATCTACATTCATATATTAGCAAAGAGGATGTTTGAGGCATAACATGGCACTCAAATGCTGTGAATCGACACACACACACACACACACACACACACACACACACACACACACACACACACACACATAAGGCATGGTCATATTGCCAGAGCTCTTGAGACTCAGTTTACTCTATAATGAGGCGTCAAGCTCCAGCAGCACTAATGCGAAGCCCCCAGGTAATAACTGTACACTGTTCCACATCTCTTCTCTTCTTTTGCACATCGAGAGCCAAGCAGAGATGAAACACTGTTCTATATAATGAATGTGTGTGTATGAGCAGCAACTGGGCAGCTATGTGTGTTACTGCAGTTTCTCGTGGCTTGTGTTGCGGTGAGTTTCCTGCCGTGGCGTCACACCAGCCTGTGTAATTAAATAACACTGGATCACACACACACACACACACACACGGTGCATGAAGACAGTAGAGATGGTCCATCTGCCCTGGAGTATGTATGTGCATGCCTGCTCAAATACACCTAGTGTGTTAGTGTGTGTTACTCTGTTACAAAACCTGTGCTGTTGACATGCAGGTGTCTACTAAGGCAGCATACTAATAGGGATAGGTATTGTGAGAAGAAAGGTAATGATTCAGGATCTGATTGCACTTAAATGATTTAGTTTCCTCAACAATTCCATTACTCAATCTTTCATTACTAGAAAACTAATTGGGCCTACCTGTGTACTTAAAAAATAAATGAAAACAACAACTTTTTGGTACAGTGGGGGAAATAATTATTTGAATCCCAGTTGATTTTGTAAGTTCGCCCACTTACAAAGAAATTAAGGGTCTATAATCTTTAAAGTAGGTTTATTTGAATGGATAGAGACAGAATATCAACCAAAAGAATCCAGAAAAACACATTATATAAAAGTTGTAAATTGCATCATCAGCAAGAAGCTTGGTGAGAAGGAGACTTTTGTTGGTGTGATTATTCAGAAATGGAAGAAATACAAAATGAAAAATCAATAGCCCTCGGTCTGGAGCTCCATGCAAGATCTCGCCTCATGGGTTAAGGATGATCATGAGAAAGGTGAGGGATCAGCCCAGAACTATACGGGAGGAGCTTATTAATGATCTCAGGGCAGTTGGGACCACAGTCACCAAGAAAACCATTGGTAACACAATATACTGCAATGGATTGAAATCCTGCAGTGCCCGCAAGGTTCACTTGCTCAAGAAGGCTCATGTTCAAGCCCATCTAAAGCTTGCCAATAAACATCTAATGATTCAGAGAAGATTTGGGAGAAAGTGCTGTGGTCAGATCAGACCAAAAATTTAGCTCTTTGGCATCAACTCAACTCATCGTGTTTGGAGGAAGAGAAATGCTGACTATGACCATAAGAACACCATCCCTACAGTCAAGCACGGAGGTGGAAACATTATACTCTGGGGCTTTTTCTCTGGTAAGGGTACAGGACGACTTCACCGTATTGAGGGGCTGATGGACGGGGCCATGTACCGTCAAATCTTGGACGAGAACATCGTGGATGGGACTTCTATCATGACAATGACCCAAATCATACCGCCAAGGCAACAAAGGAGTGGCTCAAGAAGAAGCACATTAAGGTCTTGGAGTAGCCTAGCCAGTCTCCAGACCTTAATCCTATAGAAAATCTGTGGAGGGAGCTGAGACCAACTACAAGAAACGTCTTACCTCTGTGCTTGCCAACAAAGGTTTCTCCACCAAGTACTAAGATATGTTTTGCTTGGGGATCAAATACTTATTTCACTCACTGAAATGCAAATCAATGTATAACCTTCATATAATGTGTTTTTTCTGGATTTTTTGGTTAATATTCTGTCTCTCTCGTTTAAATAAACCTACCATAAAAAATTATAGACCATTCATTTCTCTGTAAGTGGGCGAACTTACAAAATCAGCAGGGGATCAAATAATTATTTCCCCCACTGTATGTATGTATGTATGTGTATACAATATATATATATATATATATATATATATATATATATATATATATATATATATATATATATATTGACATCACCCGCCAACCTGCCAAATGCGGGTGAATTTCAGCAGTAGCGTGTAACGCAGTCACTCCCACTAGCCAGTTTGGCGGGTTGAATTTTATATATAAAATACATTTTTCAATTGAAGTCTCTTAAAGGGGCATCTGAAATAATAAACTAAGTGGCTAATGGAAGTTTTCCCCCATGGTATCAATGTCAAAACTGTGGCCAGTGAAAATTCTGAGTGGCTGGTAACTTTGGAAAACCACTAGCCACAGTGGCTGGTCGGCAAAAAAGTTAATGTTTGTCACGGTTCAGGGTGCTTCATCAGCTTCCCTGTTGTCCTGTAATTTTCTGCAGCTCGTGACCCTCACCTGTCGCTTATTCCCTTTTCCCTTGTATTCCCTGCTGTGTCTGCAGATTTTTGTTTGCATCGTCTCATGTTCTATTGGAACTATGCTGTGTGTTTTTGCGTTTTACCTTTGTCTGCTGATGTGCCCAGGACACCTATAGACGAGGAGTTATACAGCTGGACCTGCGCCTGCTGTTCTCAGCCTCGTCTCGCCTCGCTCCCCGTCCCGTTGGGCGTTGCACCTGAAGTTGTCTCCACAGCCTGTGTCCGCAGGTGTCTGTACGGATGGCTCTGGAGATCTCACACATCCCTATTGTCTCTGTGTGTGTATCACTACACTTTGGATGTTGCTTATTCCCAAAATTGTCTAATAAACTGTTGCACAAACCCCTTTGCTTTTGAGTCCTCTTTTCTCGCACCCTGACAATGTTAAGCCCTGTGTACACACACACATTCGTACAGACATTAATTATTGTTCGTTTTTAATTCATATTAAATATATATTCATAATAAATTAAATGCATAATACATTCGATATTGTTAATTTAACTTAAAATTAAAAAATCACATAAATATGGAAATTAACACAATATGATACCTTTTGCATAATCGTATTTTCTCTCAACCTGTCAGGCATATGATTTTTATCCTTATCCGTGAAGGATATGCGCAGCGCTGGCTTAGGTTTTATGAGAAAAATTAGAGATCTAATAAGTCACCTTTCTTTTGGAGCATGCTTAGGATGCCTTAAACTGCTGTCTATAGGCAGCACACTATAGGATTTGGAACAAAACCAAAATGTCTGTAATAAGTGTGGATGTATCTGTGAGCCGGAGTAGAATTGTGTGACTTTCACCCGCTACAGTGATCTCATTGTCCTCACATCCGACAAGCAGCGTATACATCACATAAATAAACCACATCCCTTCAGAATTGTTTCTTTAGGGTTCCGTCTGCACTTTAGTGAATCACAGATGACAACAACCTGCTTCAAACATACACAAGACAAAGAAGTGCAGTTCGGCAGACTGATGGGAGCATTTATGTCAGAAGTAAAAAACAATGTAAAAAAGAAAATCCCGTAAAAAAAACGGTAAAAGTCTGGCAGCAGAGTTTCCAGACGGATTCCGTTAAATTAGCCGACAGCAAATAAACATTTCACAAAATTCCATGCAAAAATTGTAAAAATACAGAATTGACTTTACAGTCAACAGTATATTACTGTTGATAATGGCTTATTAAACCATGGAAAACGGATAAATTATGTCAAATTACATAAAAAAAAACATTTAACTTTATGGTTAAACTGTAAATTTAGGGTTTTATAAAGTTATTTTATAATAATGCTATAACAGTCTATCTACAGTAATTTTCTTTTAATATATAGTTTTTTCTGTGTAAAATAACTATGAAGTTATGTATAAAAATGCAATAAGTACATAAATTCAAATACAAAGTTTGTATATTTACAAGCATACTAAAGTACTTAATAATAGCAAATTTACAGTCAATTTCTGTTAAATTAACTAAATGTATAAGTAATACCTGCATATTTACAGTATTAGTCATTAAACATAAACACTGAACATCAAGATACATGTATGATATGAAATATAAGCTTAGTATATCATTTAGAACATGTAAAAATATCCTCATTAAAAGGCAATTGCCTTTTTACTCTAATATAGCTTATTATTTTATACATTTACAATTATATTTTATCCAAAGTGACTTACCAATTAAGAGAACAATAGAAGCAACAAGTGCAGTGACAAGTCCCGGTTAGTCTAGCACAGTACACATAGCAAGTTTTTTTTTTTTTTTATTAAAACAAAGAATTTATGGGTCAAGTGTTTATGAAAAACATGGATCTTTAGCAGTTTCTTGAAAATGTATTGAGATGGGCAGGTCATTCCACCAGCAGGAAACAGTCCAGGTAAAGGTCAGTGAAAGTGATTTTGAATCCATGGATAATGGAAACATAGCGATAGAAAGTCTCTCAAGAGAAACGAGGACAAACCGAGAAACAGTTTTAAACTGCCTTGTGTTTGTGTAAAAGTAATTCAGGTTCCAGCTCTACATATAATAAGGGAAATAGACAGACTGACAGACAGACAGACTCCTGGATGAGGAAGGTGCATCAATAGCAGGACAAATTAGGCCGGGTTTCCGATAGCTCCTCTCTGAGCCTGTGGGGAACGAGATCAGAGTTTTTCAGTGCTTTTAATCAATGTTTATACTTAGATCCCGATCAATCAGTCGACCTTCAGTGTGTTTGTCAGAGGTACTATCCTCCCCTGAGCGCAGGTGGAAATAACACACTCAACTCTTTACAATCCATGTGCCATCTCATTAAGTGAAATTAATGCTGCATCACTCTGTGGTGATGTCTTTATCCCTGAGCACAAAAATGGGTTTCAAATGGCTTCCAAGCTATACACCCAACAAGAAGTTAATAAAAGATATTAGAATTTTAAGCATTAAAAAAAAGTTTTTTGTAAGAAAGTTAAGATTAGACATTCAAAATCTGATTTATACAATTATTATGCACTGGGACGCTTCACTGTTCACTGCATTGATTCTGATTTGACTTCGTTTGGAACTATTACTAGAGCAAAAACAGATGACAGCCTAACTGCCAGCATTGTCTAAAATGTAAGATACTCGTGTTTAACCCTCAGACGGTCTTCGTTTTCGAGTCACATCCTGGGCCTTCCCGGTCAGAAGTGACCGGAGGCCTAAAAATGAAACTTCCTCCATCCCAGTAAAACCAATGCAATTTATTTTTGTTCTATAATATTTATTCTTTTTAATTTTGTATTTTGAGATCATTTTATTGAATTAATTAATATTTATGCAATATTTATGGTCTATTTTTGCCATTGAAATTAATACAAAAATTTATATAAATATATGTATTTTTTTATTTTTTATTTATGCAGTATTTTAGTTTAATATAGAGTCTAGGCCTTCAAAAAAAAAATGTTTGAAGCAGATTAGCACCATCTGGTGAGAGTATGGAGAGAAACCGTAGGAGCATGGTGTAACCACTAGATGGCATCTACAGTTCTCTATGGAGAGGCATGTGAATTCCCCAGCTGTTTATGGACACATTTACTCTTTTTTTTGTACAGAATTTGTAACAAAAAATGCAATTCATTTAATTATAACACTTTTTGTAAAATAATATAATTTTTTTTTATTTCTTTTATTTTTTTTTTTTTTTTTTTCAATTTCCCATTCATTTTCTATGGGGGTCATTTTTGACCGAAGACCACGAGTGTGACTATTTTTTTTACGACCACTTAGCATGCTCGAATCATGACCTCAATTTTTTTGTGTGTGCACATACCTAATGCCATACAGGTCACCAAGTTTTGTAACATTCCAATGAAGCTGTGATTTTTAAAAATTCAAAACATATATTTTTTAATCAAAATTTATTGGTGTTTATGTGTATAAAAGTGTGTGTGTATGTGTGTGTGGGTGGGTGGGTGTGTCTTTTTTGTACTCTTGACGTTGTAGAGTGTCACCCCTTTACAGCGGTGTAGTTTTTTTTAGGATTGAGGCCGATTTGTAGATTGTACACACAAAAATTCGGAGAAAATTTTTTTTTTGTCAATTTCCCATTCATTTCCTATGGGTCGGTCATTTTTGACCGAAGACCAAAATCGTCACTATTTTTTTTACGACCACTTAGCATGCTCGGATAATGACCTCAATTTTTTTTTGTATTCAGATACCTAATGCCATAAAAGTCACCAAGTTTCATAACATTCCGATGAAGCTGTGATTTTTAGAAATTCAAAACAGAAAATTTATCGGTCAGAAATGACCGAGGACCGTCTGAGGTATCAAAGCAATATAACACTCACGACTCACGTCTGTTACAGGGATGTACTACACAGAATTTTATTTAAAATGCCTTTTAAATTTCAAAATTCCAATTTGATTCCTGAATTGAAAGGCAAACAGGATACAGGATTGATGGATGGATGGATGGATGGATGGATGTGTAAGAATTGATAAATTAGGAAATTCCGGACAGTCTGTTTCGGGGGATGACCAGACCCCGAGAGGACAAAAGGACCTCTCTGGAGATTACCATTTGAACTGGCCCTCGTGCACCATTGAGACGAAAGTCTCACCTCCGAGTCA
Source organism: Scardinius erythrophthalmus (assembly GCF_964197995.2). Taxonomy (NCBI): domain Eukaryota; kingdom Metazoa; phylum Chordata; class Actinopteri; order Cypriniformes; family Leuciscidae; genus Scardinius; species Scardinius erythrophthalmus. The sequence continues at coordinate 22,574,165 of NC_138228.1, read as the reverse complement.
TCTTAATCTACATCTCGTTCCCTCTCCCTTCACCCCCTCTCTCTCATGCTCAGATGATCACCTGATTTCACCCAAGAAAATGTATAGTTTTTCATGTTTTTCATGTATTTTCATGTTTGGTATCGTTTAAAATGTCACAGTGCGACTGGTACAAATGTCTCATTTCAAATAAGTGAAACAAAAGGTAATAAGGTTTTTGAAGGTTTATGGATAACTAGCACACAAGGAGGGGTTGGCCTCTAGACAAATGGTCTCCCTACACCCAGAGGTGCTACCTCTGAATGCAAATTTCTTTTGTTAGCACATGTTTCCATGTGAAAGAGGTCTGGCTATTTAATGAAATGCAGCAGGGAGATCGGGGCCTTTTCTGTACTTCAGATCAGTCCGTGAGGCTGAGAGAGAGAAATCTCTCAGCCTCATGTATTTCTTAAAGTTGGGTTTGCATCTTCTCTCTATTCCAGAGCATTTGATGTTTTGTATCGATTATCTTTGAATTGATTATGAAATTGGCATGATACATTTACCTGACATAATAAATTGTTACATTTGATTATTCTAACTTACTTTGACATTATTTTCATTGAAGAGTTAAACGGAAGAGTCAAACATTCGCTCACTTTTAGTGAGGCACAGATATTATTAAAACCTTTCATTTATGGAGTCAGATGAATTAACTAGTAAATACATATGATTAATGTATTACAAATTTAACCAACCAATACTTGAGTGCATGAGTGAGGACAAAACACGTGATACCTTCCCCGACCGTGTATTGGCGAACCAGCAATTGGACCAATATATCGGGCCTTACAGATGGATGGATACTACAATGTAGCATAGTACTGTTTAAAAACATTTATCTTAATGCCTGTATTCCATTCTTAACATATAGACCATGGACAGTATTCATACTGCATACTACAAACCGAGCATCTGAATCCACCAGTTGAAGGAATGCAGAGAGAGCACGCTAATCTTTTTCTTTTTTTTTTCTACATGACCCAGTTTATGAAAACAGTGAGAGCGGCAGAGACAGAACTGGGTCTGGACACTAATTATTCAAATTCAATTCTGAGGATGGAAAAATAAGAGAATGATTCAGATCATTCCCGTTATTACAGTCCATTTCAATTTGCCTCACACAAAAGCAGCATTATCGACACTAAAAACCAACATGAATTATGCAAATAGCACGCAGAATATTCTAAAACACCAGCTTTCTGTTGGGCAGAGGTGGGCAAATATTAATTTGGCTCATGAAAAGTGACTCTTATGCTGCTGTGAGAGCTGTTTAAACAGTTGGTCATTAGACTGGAGTAAATATTGGCAAGAAGAAATATAATTTTTCCAGCAAATCTCAAAGATAAGCATTAAAACTTGGGAGTTTTGTCATTGATAATATAGTGTGGACTTTCTTTCATTTATATGTTTACATACACACAGTTTGCAGTTATGATAGAGAGACTATGGTTTATAAATTGGTTGATTTTAATATGTTCCATAACTAGTCCTTGCCCTCTAAACCTGTCTGCATTTTTACATTGTCATTATTTATATGTTTATTAAGAAGTTTCCTCATAAGGACCGTTGGCTGCTCAACACAGTGTAGCTCCTTTCAGGTTTTACTATCCTTGTGGGAATATTTTGTTACATAGAGTGTAAAATACATGCAAATCTGAATCACACACACAGGTTTATTTACTAATATCTAATGAAGACATTAATATTACTTTTAAATAATAATACAGATTAACATGCACCCTACAACTGCATTTTTAGAATTAAAAAAAAAACATATAGCCTACCTCCAAAATGTCCCCAGATGTGATTTTTTGCTCACTTTTGGGGACAAAAAGTGCATGTACACACACACCAAAGAGCGTGTCTCTGATTCATGGACTCAGGCATCATGACTGGTGTTATGCAACATTCACAACACTGTTTTCCGAGAGAGAGGTCACACTCGTGTTGATGCTTGCGACTGCTTGCAGTGGACCTGCACATCTCCTCGAATCAATCACGTGAAGCCGCAACGCTGGGGGACAGGCTTTCCTCACCCCCGCACATGGAACCTCAACGTCCACACATCAGCACTCATTCCCAGTTCTCTCGCTGCTCACGGACAGAGTGACATGCAACACTACACACTATCTAACTGTCGCATCATGAAAACGCTGACTTACAACATCTCAGACAAGTGTGAATCCATCATGTTGTCAGTGAGTCAGTAAATCAAAGGATCTGGACACAAGAAGTTGATACTGACATTTTGGTGAACCTGATTTCACCAAGTACAGCATGTTCCTGGAACAACATTCCAATCAACCAATCAGTTTACAGTTTATGTCAGTTTTAGGCTTGCAACCAGTGTTTGGTGCTTCTCCATCAGTGATATTCACCTATCTTTTCCTCCTGATTTTAGGGATGGGTTATGGGTAGAGTTAGGTTTAGGGGTAGGGATATGGTAAGGACTAAATTTTCAGACAGGAATGAATTTCTAAACTTCTAAAACATGAATTTTTGAGAGCATGATATTTCAGTAGCCAGGTTTCCATTACAGATTTGCGCAAAACTTTTGCGATACTTTCTAAATGTCGATAAAAAACTATTGCGAGAAAAATTTTGGCATTTCTTTGTTGTTTAGATTCCAGTAATCCTGTAATACTTTTGTCTTTTATGAGTTTAATGAAGAACTCTGTCTCGTCTTCTGTGCCATCTACGTCAGGTGACCTGTAAATGCGCAAAAACTGTTTCTAATGCAGTTTTGCGAAATATTCCTTTTTCAACTTGCCTGAAAAACCACCTCATGCGAGTGTAAAACTTTTTTGCGAAATATGGGAGGTTTTGTGAAATTTTACGTGTTTCCATTAAGCACATTTTAAATTCGCAATTTCAATTTGCGCAATTTGAAGGGCAATGGAAACACAGCTAATGACGATTGTCTTGAGCCGCCACATTTATCAACGTACGGTCATTCATACGATGGGATTGGCAGCATACAAATGTTTCATGAATCACACGTGAACCCGTTCGTAAGATGATTTCTGCACTCGGATCTGCGCTTGTTTCTACGTTAGATTGATAAATGAGGCCCAATATTATCAGTCCCTATCAACCATTTAGCACCAGTCTGAACATTCTAGCAACCAATTAGCAATTACCCTAGCAACCACTCTGCACATTCATGAAACAACCAAGCCTCACCCTAGCAACCGTATGAACATTCTAGCAACCATCTAGCACCACCCTAGTAATCACTTTGATCATTCTAGCAACCACTCTGAAGGATGAATTCTGATTAGCTGTCAATGTTTATATCGTTGATCAGTTGGAAATAAAATCGTTCTGAAAGTGAATCTAATTTTGTTTCTCTGTGTTTGTTATAGTTGTGGTGTGGACTCTGCTGCTCTTCTTTTATATTTAGAATGATTTTTAGAACTATATCTTTATCATTATAATTCAAGTTAAACATCACCCTAGCAACCACTCTGAACATTCTAGCAACCTCCATTAGCAATCAATTACAATCTATTGATCATTCTACTTATTTATTCTATATTCTGCTTTATCAGCAAAGTTTAATTTCTATAGACCTTATGTAGACCCGCCCCTTTTTAGCGCTGCGTTCGTATATGTTCTGTCTTCCGGTTTGTATTTCCAGCAGCAGGAAGATCTTACGGATTTATAAAGTTGGCATGAAACAGAAGTTATGATAGTCCTTTCTTCCCTATTGTGACATGAGTGAAACGGCTTTTCAAACAAGAAATAATGTAGGGCGGGACTTGATTTTATTAATTGGGAATTGATTAGATGGTTGTGGTTTGCTATTGGTGGATCTCCTGTGAGTGACAATAAACACGTCATCAGAGAAGAGAAGATGTCACTGCAAGACGGAGGGGAAATAATTTTGATTAGAGATTACGAGGCACATGAATTAAAAAAAGAAGAAAAAAAAAGATGTACACAGATAAATAATTAATAATAAATACAGCAAAATTCCATAAAAAACAAGAATTGCCCCTTTTGATTGCATGGTGACTTCAATACATGGTGAAATGTGAGTTAATCTGTTGCTGTTACTGCATAATCTTGTTCACTTACTAACATGTGTATAATATGAGTATTACAACATAAACATGATTTATGAGGACCCTTCAATGCAGAAAGTTTTGTGTGATGGGTAGGTGTAGGGTTAGTGTAGGGGGATAGAATATACGGTTTGTCCAATATAAAAACCATTACACCAATGGAGAGAGAGAGAGAGAGAGAGTGTGTGTGTGTGTGTGTGTGTGTGTGTGTGTGTGTGTGTGTGTGTGTGTGTGTGTGTGTGTGTGTGTGTGTGTGTGTGTGTGTGTGTGTGTGTGTGTGTTCATAGAGCCTCTAACTGCTGCAGAAAAGTGTCACTTCTGATCAGGCACAGAGGAGGGTAAAGAGAGGGAATTAAAGAAGGAAGTATAGGAATAAAAGAGCTATGGACAAATAAACAAATGCTGCCTTCATTCCCACAGCCCCACAGTAGATCACAGAATAATGTAGATCAGAAATCTTTGAATGGTACCCGCGGGTACAGGGTCAACTGCATGGAACCAGTGAAAAAACGAAAAATTTGCTTGCCTCTTTCTATAGTTGGTTTGCAATGGTTAGCTGTACGGCTCTGTGAAGTAATGTTAATTTGACTCAGACACTTAGATTCAAGAAACCTACAATCCTGTGGTATAAAAATTCAAAATTCATAATGCGTGTGAGAATTCATTAACATTCATTAAGGACATCAAAAAATTTCATTATTCTTCCTTGAACAATGACAGTGATTAAAGGTCAAGTATACCAAAACAAACTACCCACCAGATTTTGTTGGTCCTTCACTATAGAGTTGGAGATCTATGTTACAGATGTTTTCCAAGGTTTTTCAGCATGTTCTGTCCATTAAGGAGTCACAAACGAGTTTATGAAATCAGGAGAGGACAGCACTTCTTTTCTGTATTAAAAAAGAGGACAGAAATTATTATTTTTAAACAGTCATTTTATGTTTTGTTTTATATGTATAACAATACCTTTGAAATTAGAATGTGACAGTGGACACGTAGATTCAACAGTGCAGATTAATGCCGCTTCTGATGTGCTCCAATTTAACATGCTTATCTAAACATTTCTCTCCCCTGAGTCTTTAGAAATGAGTCCTGAAGGCTGGATGAAATCTCTCTCGAACATCTGTACAGAGGCACAAAGGCTAATGCCTCAACCAGATGGCTTTACTAACACTGCAAAAGCTTCGTAAGACAGATGTGCGCGTCGTAAAATGTTAATCGGGTGACTCTAAACTAGAGATGTTTAAACACAATAAACATGAGGACCCATCAGAAGTGTTTTACATTTTTCTCAGATGTTTTGAAATACGGTTGGCGTTCTGAATTGCTGCTGACGTTCATTCATGCATTCAGCCGATCTTCCAGCTCAAAGGTCAACTGACTTAAATTTTTTCATGCAACTTGCTCAATGTCGTTTTTAAAGGTGATAAATATCATACACAGATGACAGACGACAGTAAAATTACAATATTCAGCCCCTGCTTGAAGTGTGGCATAGAATAGTGTACTAATAAAATCTTTATATTATTCAGCTTTTATTAGTGCATTTGCTCTGAAATAAGGTGATGTTTTTCCGTCAAAAAGTCATTGTTGCAAAGTAGATTAAATAAATCTAATGCAAAAGGTACATTAAATAAAGTAATTAAATACAGTAATATATATATATATATATATATATATATATAGTTTAAAATCAAATAATATATACATAATGAATATATTTTAAAATGTAATTTATTCCTGTGATGCAAAGCTGAATTTTCAGCATTATTACTCCAGTCTTCAGTGTCACATGATCCTTTAGAAATCATAATCTAATATGCTGATATGCTTCTCAAGAAATATTTATTATTATTATCAATGTTGATAACAGTTTTTCTTTATACTTTTGTGGAAACCGTTATATGTTTATTTCAGGATTCTTTAATGAACAGAGTTCAAAACAACAGCTTTTATTTGAGAGAGATATTTTGTAACATTATGTCCTTTAATAATTTTTATCAATTTTAAGTTTCCTTGCTAAAAGGTTTTGGAAAGGTTGTAAATGTATGTATATCTGTACATATATACATACATTAACATATATATACACACACACACACACACACACACACACATACATATATATATATATATATATATATATATATATATATATATATATATATATATATATATATATATATATATATTAGGGCTGCACGATTAATCGCAATAAAATCGCACGCGATTTGGCAAAGGCTGCGATTATTTTGTGCGCAGCTTGTCAGTGGAGTGCGGCTGACTGGTAGTAAATACCACAGATATCATATAAAGGCTAGATGGCTCAAGGCGGAGTCACTTCCGGCATCACCGGCGGCCATCTTAGGACAGGGCTCTGTGAATTAAGGTGAGTGAGCAGCACGCACACAAATCCTCTTATCTCGCTGAAATCTGGACGGATTTACAAACGGTTTGGTTTCTTACAAACGTTATTAACGTGGCTATAATTCTGAATGCTTAAACATTTTGAACATAATTATTCATATGTATGCAGTATAATAGCTACATCTCTGACATTTATAACAAACCAAACCGTTTGAAAATCGGTAGAAAATTGAGCAAGTTATGGTTATTTAAAAGTACATGCACCATGTTATGAGTGAGCGAGCACCCTGTCGTAAGATGGCCGCCGTGTGCGGATGTCGAGCTCCATTGGCCAGCAGCGCGGACGAGCCATCTAGCCTTTATATGATATCTATGGTAAATACTGCCACATTTGAACGCCAGAGGGTGCTCTCACGCAAACACGCTAAATATGCCCCGCCGCAGAACTACAATAATGCGCATCATTCCAGGAAATCCCTATTGCTGTAGCTGAATAAACAGAAGATTGAAACGCTTGGATTAAACATGACTTATAAATACACGGCTGCCTTATTCTGTGTAAGAAGCACATCATCTCACAGAAGGAGGAGTTCAGCTGTCGTTATGAAGTGAGTTTGGAGTAAATGCATGTTATTAAAGGAGCTATGTGGAGGTTTTTACTTAAAAAAATCTTTAAGATAGAGTTTTAATTTGTACATGTATGGGCCAACCATGATGTAATAAAAAGAATGACACCTTGACTGTCCACCACGGTTGCCTCTAACAGCCTGCTGTAGGCTCAACTGTGTGGAGGAGTCGGGCCCGAATCGGCGCGAAAATTCACAAAATGTGACGTCATGTGCGTTCTTGTCTACTTGGGCTTACATCCGTACGGCACGGCAGCCATTATTAGTAAGCAGCGGCAATCGGTAGTGTTTTCAAATGGTGTTTTCTTACCTCAAACATTATGCTGGTGAATCTCGATGAGCCGTCAGTGGTTGCTACGGCAACCCTGGTTGATTTGGTCGTGCTCTATGAGCGACGCGTGTGCGCACCGAGAACGAGCATGAGACTGGCTGCAGTTCCTCTAACGGCCACTGGTGTCAGTAACCGTTAGAAATTTTAGAACCTACGCAATGCTCCTTTAAATGTTAAATGTTATTAAAAAGAGGTTCATAAATGCTTCTCATGTTTTGGAAAGATGTTTGACGCGTGTTGTTTTTTCAAATGCACGTTATAAGTGACTCAAACTCACAGTTCTTTCAGATGGAGCAGCGTTTACTGAGCCATACATCAATGACAAACTGCGCATAAAAAAATAATCGCAGCCTTTGCGATTTGAAAATCGTGATAAGCCATCTCGATTTAAGTGTGATTACATGTAAATTGCGATTAATCGTGCAGCCCTAATATATATATATATATATATATATATATATATATATATATACTCCATCCTCAAACTTATCCTGCAGGAATTACAGCACTGAACCGACCGGGCAGCTGACTGGGTCCACTGCATGAGCCGAACACCAAGACTCAAAAATCTTCCACTTAGAGAAATACAGCCGTCTAGTAGAAGGAGCATTATCAATGGTCTCCCGAACATCAGCGGGAATACCAGACACCACTGTCGCTAGCGATTGCCTCTCATCGGCCACACCCACAGCCTCCATATCTCTGGACGAGGATGCCAAATCCTGCCCTGGAGCTGAGACAGCAGATCTCTCCTGATAGGAATCTGTCAAGAGGACCCCTCCACCAGGGGCTCAGTTCCGAGAACCGTGTCTGGGATTGCCGGAATGGGGCTACCAGAAGGAGGCAGATTCCACACTCCCTCACTCTGCAAAGGACTGCAGGGATTAACTTGACCAGAGGGAATGCATACAGTCTCAACTCCAGCCACGGATGAGCGAGGGCATCTATCCCCAGAGGCGTCGGATGAGATAGGGAAAACCACAGGGGCCACTGCATCAAGCTATGCGACGCAAAGAGGTCCACCTCCGCCTCACCAAACATGTTCCAAATTTGAGCCATTGTTTGGCGGTGCAACATCCACTCCCCCGACTTGAGCTTCTGTCTCGACAGAAAGTACGCTGCGACGTTCAGGTCCCCTGGAACGTGAACTGCTCTCAGTGAAAGAAACCTGTCTTGAGCCCAGAGGAGGAGGCGGCGCACATTCCTGTCGAGGGTGCGCAACTGCGAGCCTCCCTGGCGATTTACATTGGACACCACTGCCATGTTGTCCGTCCTGACAATGACATGACAGCCCATCAGAGCCCGGAGAAAATGATCCAGAGCCAGAGAGACGGCTCACAACTCGAGGCAATTTATGTGCCACAAGAGAAGCTTGCCCGTCCAAACACTGCATGCCGGTCTGCCCTCGAAGACCGCACCCCAACCAGTCAAAGAGGCGTCTGTTGTGACAACCTGGCGATGACAAACTACACCCATCTTGACACCCTGAAGTAAAAAGGGGGAGTCTTCCCACCTCCAAAGAGCGCGAAGGCAACTGCACAACACTCTCAACAGGCGGAAGGCAGACCAAGAAGGGCGGATGCCCCTGAGTTTCATCCACCACAGGAATGGTCTCATATGAAGGAGACCCAAGGGCAGCAAAGGAGAGGCTGCTGCCATGAGCCCCAGAAGCCTGCGACATATGCCCACCACTACATGATGGCCGAGTCTGAAACGGGCCAAGCACGCACAGAGACTGGAATCTCGAGCAGGGGCCAGACGGGCCTGCATCGAGAGAGAATCGAGTTGGACATCCAGGAAAGTGGTCTGCTGAGAAGGAGTTAAGACACTCTTCTGAGCATTCAACCTGAGACCAAGAGACCGGAGGTGGTGGAGAAGGACGTCCCTGTGACGACACACCACAGCCTCAAGGGCCGCGCTTCCTGGCTGCTGGGCGGGAGAGTGTCGGCCGCGGAAGAAACTCCACCGGAGAATCGGCACGGCAAGCGCCCGGGCGAGAGAGAGTGAGAGAGGGAATAGGTAATTAGGAATGTAAAGAAAGGTACGTATCAGGTACATAAAGAAAAATCTACCACAGCAACAATAAACATTTCAAACATCAGTATGTTACATTGTTGTCGAGTTGCACTCGTGAAGTGCGAGTGGGCTCCTGTCAGTTATTATCTTAGAATAAATATGGTTGCTTTACATTTCTAATTAAATTTTGTGTCTAATCAAATAAGTCAACAAAAAGGTCTTAAAATCACTCATTATTTCTGATTCATTTGTTATTGTGGGGCACAGAAATCCAGTGTGTGTACTCCTTCCACACATTTTGATAAATATGCATAGTATGGTAAACAGTATATAGTTGTGACAAGTGGCTGCACAATAGAAGCGCACGAAGACGAAGATATCACTAGAACAGTCTTTAATTCAGAACTCACGGTACAGGCAGGCAAATACTCAGGAAAACATAGGAGAAACAACCACAAAGCATTTACGAGACAAAACAAAGAACTGAACAGAACAGGGAGTATAAATAGACAAGAGATAATGAGATAATTAATGAGACAGCAGGTGAACGGGATAACTAATCAGACACACTGGAAAACTGCTCTGAACTAACACAAAGAAACATTGATAACACAAATACTGTGCACAATATGGATATTTTTGCTTGGATGACCTACTGTCATCCAAGCATACAAAAATGGGCATACACGTACATAGTATACTTACAATACCCCGCAGAAATAGCATTACGGTTGTATGCTATTATTATAATCTGCCATATCTTAATGGCTCCACCCACTGTCATTATAACATGAGAGTCATATCAAAACAATGTAATTCTGCTGTGAATACCTTGAAGGATTCGATGAGATGGGCCAAAGCTTTAAAGCACAGCAGGTGCTGCATGAATAAATTAATGCATATTCATGAATATTAGCATTCATTTGCATACATTGATAGAGCCTTCGTCAAATTAAGGTCAGTTTAAAGCAGTCTAGAGGTGAAAGACCTAGAGCAGTAATAATAAGAGTTTAACATTTCCACCAGTTATGCTTAAAGGTATATTTTAACATATTATTCACAGTGTTGGGGAAAACACTTTGAAACTGTAGCTTTTCAAACTACTAGCTACGCATAATTTAAAGTAGCTAAAGCAATGTAATGGTTTTTGGTGTTAAATGACTTCATCCTGTCCCAGTTTGATATGCAGACAATGTAGGTCAATTCACGTGAAAAGTGTAACACTGTTTTGATTAATCTGTTTGTTTGACCAATCAGCCAACAAAAAATTTGTTCTTAGAATGTTTTGCTAACATTCCCATTAAGGTATGAACATTTTCGTTTTTTTAAACATTCAAAACGGATATATATATATATATATATATATATATATATATATATATATATATATATTAAGAAAGTTTTTTCTTGGTTTATGTGAACAAGAGGAACATTCCATTCTATAATTTTGAAAAATGTTATGAAAACCTTATTTCTGAATGTTTTCTGAACGTTCAAAACGTCCAGTTTTTAAATGGTTTAAGAAAGTTTTTTCTTGATTATGCAAAAATACTCCAAACATTTCCCGAGAACATTGCTTCTATTCATCCATCCATCCATTTTCCACATAACTTATCCTCTTTAGGCTCGTGCAGGTTGCTAGAGCCTATCCCAACATGTCTTTGCTGCATGTCTTTAAATTGTGGGGGAAACTGGAGCACTCAGAGGAAACCACTGACACAGGGAGAACATGCAAACTTCACACAGAAAGGAGTCCTGGCTCAGCTGGGACTCGAACAGGGGACCTTCTTGCTGTGAGGTTACGGTGCTAAAAACTTAAGCAATTAATTTCCTACAGCCACATGTACCACACTGTAATAGTACACTAAACTAACTGTGTAAAAGTCTCTAGTAGACAGAAGTACACAGTCCAAAACATGGAATCGTAAAGAGCAAAGCTTAAATTTTCTAAACCAAAAAACACAACCCCATCAAGTTAAACAAGGGAAAAAAGAACACAAACTCAAACATACAACTAGACAGCACACAAGTCCAATCTACCAAGACATGTGGAAAACAACACAACAGAAACAGAAAACACCACAAAATTGTGTTCTATATGAACTGTTTCATATGAAGTTTCAAACACTGTTATTTTACAAAAAGCTTTGCGATGCTTCAGGCTGAAGAGAGACCGGTAGAGTGTAACACTTGTTTATGGATGTTTGATTTTAAAATGGCGTGAAATGGAGCTGTGAGTAATAGAAAGACAGTAAGAGAATCAGAATCGGATGAAATGCTGTTACAGAAGGGGAAGATGAAAGTCCCGATTGCTTAGTGTAATGCATTAAGTTCAAAGTCAGTGTATTATATCTGCTTGACTGTATATTTCATATACAACTTGCATTCATTGTTTGCACCTTATGCATGTGTCTTGTGACTTCATGTTCTCTTGTTTTCAATTATCTGTAATGATCAAACAAGTATAACTTTTAAAATGTTAGATGAACGTCCAACTAAAACATTCCAAAAAAATATGTTCCATAAACGATGTATAAATAACATTTTGTGCTGACGGAGATAATGTAATGGTTTGTTCTTGCGCATCAAGCAGGTTCGGTTGAACTTCTGTTTATGTTTGCTGATCAATGTTTAGAATAAGCCTAAATTCAATTTGTTCATCATATTTGCTAAAGCTATCAAGTCTCTTCAGGTCATCTCTTTATGGATTTTCTGAAATCTCTTTATAACTTTTCATTCATCGTTTCATTTAAAATATCTTCATTTGTGTTTCGAAGATAAACAAAAGTCTTACGGGTTTGGATGACTTGAGGGTGAGTAATTGATGACAATTGTTTTTCAATTTTGGGTGAACTAACCTTTTAATACTATTGCTAAAAAGTTTTTAGTAGCTTGGCTGTGGTTTAAAGGAGAAAGTGTGTATTTTCTACAACACTAATGTCGCTAAACAAATAGCAAAAGTAATTATTGTTTTCAAACAGGTTTCCTGAACAGTCACGCACCAAACTCCATTTCAGGTGTGAGACAGTGTTGCTGTGTCAAGATGCCCAGCTAACAGGGAACTGTTGGATTACATATTTTATTAAATGTTTAATTTAGTTTGCAACAGTAAAAGTTGAGTATATTGAAGTTAGCATTTTAAGGTTAGGTTAGGATAATGGTATCAAGAGTCTCCTTTCCTGCCAGACCTGTTTTCTCTATTGTGTTTTAAATGAATCAGATCACTGAGATTCTCACCTTTTGGAGCCCAGACGTTGAATAGTTAGGTTGATTGACTTTCTCCTTATTGTCTTTAATGGCTCTTTGAGTCCCAGTATCACTCAGACTGATGGGATTAGCACACGAATGATTCGTCTATGCAATTTGCAATGCAATAGACTGTTATGCTGATTGAATTAGGATTGGTAACACGCTGGGGTCTGGGGCAGGTTCCTTAACCTGTATACCTAATTTGCATGCTTTGTTCAACCTCAATGTAAATCCCTCCCCCTAAATGTCTATAAATTTGCAAGGCAACTGTCTTGAGTTAGTCTTGATGATGATGATGATGATGATGATGAACTACAGACTACTTGGAAGAATAAATCTCTTCTGCTTATAAGATCCATCTCAAGTCTCCTGGTCTCTGCTTTGAAGAAAGAAAAACTTTACAACAGAACGTTCCCATAAATTTCACTAACTTTCTTTAAAAGTTTTGTAAATGTTACCACAAAAGTTCTTAACATACAGTTTATGAAGCATTATTATAATGCTATTAATAGTTAAAGCATCAGTCCGTAACTTTTGGCACTCTAGCGGTTAATAAACAGAACTGCATGCATCTTGCGGAAGAACATAATAGCCGGAGCCACTTCACTCTGTTTATGTCGAGTCACGCAGTACTGGGCCACTCCGCAGTGGTACAACCCGAACTAGTCTAAAATAGTCCTAATATAAACACTTATTATAGGTGTACCGTAGTGATTCAGGATAAGACAAAAACATGGTTTGGAAAATTCATGATGTACTCGCTCAGTATATAATTTTTGTAAATTTTGAACACATAAAAAGTTACACACTGCAGCTTCTACAGAAAGTATTTACCTTTACTCAAATACTTTACACCACTGATTTTCGAAAGAAGCCCCTAATGCTCACAAGGACTATGTTTATTTGATCAAATGTAAAGACAGTAATAATGTGAAATATTAATACAATTTAATATAACTTGTTTTAAAATTTAATTTATTTCTGTGCTGTCAAAGCTGTATTATTATGGAGTTTCCTTTGTGTCTTTTTTATTCAATCAAACATACTGCGTTTGAGAGTAAAACAAATTATTTTGTGATTAAAAAAATTAAAAGATGCAAAAAAGTCTTCTTAAGGTCAAAAATAAAGAAGTTGATAACAAAATTATTTGCAGTGCATGTAAATCTTTGAAAACCTTCATTTCAAACACTTTTCATCACAAACGCACAAATTTTGCTCTCTTTTCTGCTGTGTTTTTTGCGGGTCTAAATCTTTTGCTTGCGAGTTGAAAAGTTTTGCTTTGCGAATGAAGCCGTGTCTCAGTGGGCGGTCTCTACTAACCAGGATGGAAGGGCCTTTTCTATTGGTCACCTTCGATCGAAGTGACAGGTTGACCACGCCCACAACGTTTTCCCGCTGCTGCCGCGCAGTGTTAGCCTGACTACGTCAGACTTCGTACTTCCGCTCAATTTCAGTTCGCTTCTGTACTCAGTCTGAGATAGCGACCTATCTCCCAGTTTTCCTCCGGCCTCAAAACAGCCGGTCAATCAACGAACAGAGGGCGGGCTGAGAGCCGTGACGTAGACGCTGATTGTAACGTGGATGCGTAGATTTACTTCACATAATCTGCAAGTCGTTCACAGCCATGTTCACTCCGGTATTTCGCTCGATGGTTTTGTTTTCGCATCATACATGTGTTTACAGTGGAAGTTCGATGCGGCACGTCATAACCAAACGTTATGTGATTGGCTTACGCGTAACCAATGATTTTAAACTTCAGACAAGCGCCCCCCCCCCCCTGCGAGAAAGAAAACGCTTTTCAATTATGCCCTTCCAGACTCTGTCTATGAAGCAAAGCGAAGTAGCAGAGTTTGGTATTACCAGGCTAGCGCAGTGTGTCTGTCTGAGAGAAGAGCGAGCGAATTTGTAACATGGCGGGCAACAGGTCCTTTACTGATTTAATATCATAAACTCAGTGAACTGAATTATTCTCTTGTTATGCTCTCCCATTTAAATACTTAACGTTGGCTAAACCAGTGAAGTCTGGCCTAAGGGTCAGGCTTTGATAATCATGTCTGATCTGCCATAGCTTCTGGATGATTTCATTGGACTAGGGGAGAACCGGGGCGAAAGTAACATGGGGCGAAAATAACAAAGCGATTTTTTTCTGAGCCCTGACTACATTTGTATTTCAAGCTATGACAGCACTTTCAGCACGCAGCCAGTGACGGAGCTGCCAAATATCATGTGATTGCATCATAGTTTCCCACGGTTAGGTCCGGAAAGCTGTTTTCGAGTATGGTAAGTAAATTACTGAAGCAGTACTTTTTTTCTAATTACAAGTTGTGTTTCTCGTTTCAACTTTCATGTGTCACAGTGATGATCAATCTACAGGTTATTTAGTGCTGTAACACATCATAAAGTTTGCCTTGTCAGAGTTTTTCAGTATACAAGTAATTCAGGTTTAAATGTCTGGAGTTCCAGTCGGGACGAAAGTAACACTTGTTACTTTTGTCCCGCTGCTAATGTGGTGATTTTCTCTGTGTTGCAGCATTTATTAAAACATGTTTATGTCATATTATACCAACAGAATATGCCAAGAGTGAGGGTCAGAAAGACAGACAGAGGTCTGATTCAGCCAGACATGTATGAGAGGCCGTTTCTGGACATATCTGTCAGGAACATGAGTCTTAGGGCAGCTGCAAAGTCGCATGGCATATGCCATTTCACTTTGCTCCGATACTGCAGGAGGAGGGCAGAGAAGAGTATGGAGAAGACTGACCACCAGGGTACAGGTCACACACCAAAGTCTTCTCTGTGGACCAAGAGAGGAAGCTGGAGGCTTACATTAAGAGAACAGCTGATATTTATTTTGGCCTGTCTCCTAAGGAGGTCAGTGTAGTAGGCCTACAGTAAAAACACTCAACATGCTGCTCACTTACACTGCTCTTACTACAACCAGTTTAAATGCTTATCAGAATGTGAGATTTGTATATTCTTTAAATAGATTTTTCATTTTCATTCAAATTTTTTTTACATTTAATTTTTCCACTGTCTGTAAAGCTGCTGCAACATGTAAAAATCCCCAGTGCAGGATCAGTA
The DNA here is from genome assembly GCF_964197995.2 of Scardinius erythrophthalmus. Lineage (NCBI taxonomy): Eukaryota > Metazoa > Chordata > Actinopteri > Cypriniformes > Leuciscidae > Scardinius > Scardinius erythrophthalmus. The sequence continues at coordinate 22,558,407 of NC_138228.1, read as the reverse complement.
AAGTCTTATTTTATCTTAATCATGTCATAAACAATCTCCCTCTTAATTTTTTTTTTGAACAAAACTGTTTTAGGTGCGCAGATTTGCATATGAGTTGACCAGCAGATATGGGTGCAAATATCCGAGTGGATGGGATGCCACCAAAATGGTGGGAAAGGACTGGCTCACCTCCTTCCTTGAAAGAAACAACACATTATCTATTCGTAGACCTTGAGGCACCAGCATGTCCCGTTCCACTAGCTTCAACAAAACAAATGTGTCCTCTTTTTTTAAGAACTTGCAGACAGTTCTTGTCCGCAAACTTTTTGAAGCAAAGGACATTTGGAACGTGGATGAAACAGGTAAAGTTTACAATTCATTAAAACAAAAAAAAGTTACAATGATTCAGTGGTTTAAAATACACGGGACAAATCTATTGTTATATAAAATGTAATAAACTATAGACCGTGATAATAAATACATACTGCAGCCTATACAGATAAATATATACAGATTATAAAACTATGAGGTGAATAAATATGTAATTATATAAAAACACTACACACGCACACACACATACACATAGCTATAATAAAAACATACAAATTAACAAAAACATTTATTAATACAGATATAGAGATAATAAAACAATAATGTAAATAAATATGTAACTATATACAGACACTAACAATACACACACATCTAGGTACTGTATATAAACACTTACAAATGTTCATGAAAGCTCGTCAAAGTTTATAATTAAATTTCAGGTAAATTTCAGGTACCACGACGGTCCAGATGCCAGATAAAATTATCGCCACCAAGGGGAAGCGCCAGGTCGGTGCAGTGACCTCTGGGGAGAGGGGGACATTGGTCACCATTGCCCTTGCTGTTAATGCACAAGGCAATTGCATTCCCCCGTACTTCATCTTTCCCAGGAAGAAGTTCCAGGACCACTTTGTTAGGCTCTACTGGTTCTGCTAATAGTTCAGGGTGGATGCAGGATGTAGACTTTCTTGCCTTTCTCCAGCACTTTGCCAGGCACACCCTTGTGAACCTGGAGTCAAAGGTGCTGCTCCTCTTCGACAATGATTGGTCTTTCTGGGGCAGCAACTGACTTTTGTCGGTCAAACGGGATAGTCCTACTATCTTTCCCACCCTACTGCTCACATCTTTTCCAGCCAATCGATAGGAGTGTCTTCGGTCCACTGAAGCGATATGTAAACACAGCAGCAGATCACTGGATGAGAACACACCCTGGAAAAACTTTGACCATCTATGACATTCCAAACCTAGTGGCCACAGCTCTGCCACGAGCAGCAACACCCAGCAACATCACATCTGGCTTTGTGTGCACTGGCATCTGCCCCTTCAACCCAGATATTTTTGAGGAGCGAGACTTCTCACCTGCCTATGTCACTGACCACCCAGTTCCTTCACAAGTACCATGTGCTCCCACACCACATTCCAACACACACCAATACAGCCAGAGCCTGTTTGAGGGAGGACTGCTGCCAGAGTATTCTGCTGGTTCAACCAGGGACGCCTGTTTAGAGTCTGCCATCCCTGACCACCCAACTGTCTGTTCAGGTAAGATGAAATAAGATAGAACTTGGTTAATCCTGAAGGATTTTAGTAAAATAATAACTAAAATAGAATTGTTTCATATGAACAAAACACAACACAATGTGTTGTCCTCTCTCCATCTTCACTGTTGTCACTCCTCCTCTTATGCTTCCGCTCCTCCGTGAGAGACATGAGACCGGTGCGTCGCGCAGGTGTCGCTCATCAGTAATCACACCACCGGCCTCATCCTGCTCGCCACAGTCATATTAAATCAGTCATCTTACCCAGTAAAGGACCTGTTGCTCGCCATGTTACAAGTTCGCTCGCTCTTCTCTCAGACAGACACACTGCGCGGCAGCAGCGGGAAAACGTAGTGGACGATGGTCAACCTGTCACTTCAGTCCAAGGTGAACAATAGAAAAGGCCCTTCCATCCTGGTTAGCAGAGACCGCCCACTGAGACACAGCTTCATTCACAAGCAAAACTTTTCAACTCGCAAGCAAAAGATTTAGACCCGCAAAAAACAGCAGAAAAGAGAGCAAAATTTGTGCAAAAGTGTTCAAATGCACAAAGCCAGAAATGAAGGTTTTCAAAGATTTACATGCACTGCAAATCATTTTGTTATCAACCTCTTTATTTTTGAGCTTTAAGAAGACTTTTTTGCAATCTTTTATTTTTTTTAATTACAAAATAATTAGTTTTACTCTCAAACGCAGTATGTTTGATTGAATAAAAAAGACACAAAGGAAACTCCATATTATTTTCAGCATCATCACTCCAGTCTTCAGTGCACATGATCCTTCAAAAATCATTCTTATATGCTGATTTGCTTTTTTCCAAGATTCTTTGATGAAAAGAACAAAAACAGGATTTATATGAAATAGAAGTAGAAGTAGATAAAAGTATTTAAAACAATTTCACTGACCCCAAACTTTTGAACAGTAGCCTAGTGCATATTTTATAAGTGTGTTTTATAGAAGTTTGTTTTGTGATAATGGCCTTCTGTGCATTACCCTGCCTATTACAAAGCCATTTAAATTAATAAATACACAATCATGAAATGTTGATGTCTAGCCATCTATCAAAGGTTTTATACTCACCATATACATTAAAATGAACACAGAATGCCTTTTTTTTACTGCAGTCAGTAATCATTTGATCCACAAGATGCCAGTTAGTTAATCTCTTCTATTTTTTATATGAAAAGATATACAGATGAAAAAGAAAGTTTATTGGTCTTTATTCCACTCAATGCTTGGACTAACCAATCAGAATCCAGTATTCCAGAGAGCAGTGTTATAAATGTAAATATTGTAGACACAGTGACTGGCCTCTATGAGTGTATGATTTGCAGAATGAGCTGTGGTGTGGACTGTATTCTTCAGATACAGACAGAGTGATATACGACCCGTGTGTCTGTCTTCAGCGTATCTGTGGCCCTGAGGGAAGCTTTGATCTGTTCTTCACTTTCATCCCCTCCGGTTGAGCTGCCGAAAGGGAAAGAGGGGGAGGTGCAGAGATCAACGGGCAAAGAGAGGGAGTGGAAGACAAGCGGAGGAGGAAAACAAGAGGAGGTCACAGGAAAAAAGGATTAGTGTTGTACCTTCTGATGCGTTCAGAGAGACAGAAAGTCCACTGAGAATCGAGTACTTGTATTTAAAGGAATACGCCGACTTTTTGGGACTTTAGCTTATTCACCGTATCCCCCAGAGTTAGATAAGTCCATACATACCCTTTTCATCTCCGTGCGTGCCGTAACTCTGTCTGACGCACCCACCGTTAGCCTAGCTTAGCACAAAGACTGGAGGTAAACGGCTCCAGCTAGCATACTGCTCCCAATAAGTGACAGAATAACGCCAACATTTTCCTATTTACATGTTGTGATTTGTATAGTCACAGCGTGTTCAAATAACAAGGTCACATGAGACGCAGCCATCTTCAAACCGTATACACAGAACTATGTTCTCAGAAGGCGAAGCACTGCTACTTCTGCGGAGTGATTTACTCCAACTCTGATCAAACTCTCTGCTCCTCACCACGGGGCTTCTCAGGTGTTGCGAGCAAATCACTCCGCCCAAGTAGCAGTGCTTCGCCTTCTGAGAATAGTCACACGGTCGGACGCCCCTCCCAAGATTGTTAATTGACAGCAGCGTTTCATCACAGACCCACCACAGACCCGCCCTCAACAATTTGAGAACAAAGTATAATTTGCACGGTTTGACGTGATATGATAAGCGATCGTTAGATTTAATCAGCGCGATTTACTGCAATCCTTTTTTTTCCTTAGTTGGTCAGAACAAAAGTGGATTTTACTAGCTTGTTCAGATGACATTTTCCGGTGAAAATTCTTATGTTGGTCATACTTCCAAAAAGTAGAATCTGTGATTGCGAATGCCAGTATCCACACCGCCACAGTGACTGACAGCCGCACATTCTCCTCAAAAGATTGGATTCATCCGTGCTGTGCCGTGCCGAGGTAGCCTGGAAATCCAGACCTAAATCTGAAAGATTAATGGTCTGGCATCGACTAATGAAAATCGGCCAGCTCGAGGGGCGGCACCAAGCATGCATTTGAAAATCTCACTGCACGCAATTGGATAACACTACGGCCAATCACAACAAGTTATCACTTAGCTACCAGCGGAGCTAACTGGTAGATTAGACTCTTACCGTATCCGGTCAGCAAAACAGCAAAAACGCCCTTCTTGCAAAGGAACGATTTGAGCGTCGTCTTCTGTTCCTCTTTTAGAAAAAAGCCAAGTCTAACTCGTTCATTGTAGCGGCCAAAGCCATTTCAAACAACTGGTGTTCATCCATAGCCATTGTTTTACGGTGTGTACTTTACTCTTAACACCTTTTACCTATTTATTTATTATTCTCAGGTAAGGTAAAGAAAGTCAAATCTGACCTAAACCGTAAGCATTCAAAAGGTACTTACAATTTGGTCAGAAGACTCCTCTGTGGTATGTTCTCATTAAAAGTCTTCCAGCATCATAAATCTCAGAAGGCAGATTTTTTAATCAATTAAATTTCTTTTAATTGGTTACTTTTCTTTTTATAATAAACAAAAATATAAAGGCAAATAAAACTTCATCGTTTAAGTATAACATACAATAATCACGTTTTGAATCAAAGGTGTAGTAAGCTCTGAGCTTCTTATCTTCTGCTTGGGGTTTCTTGTCCTCAGCTCTGGGTTTCTAGGCGTCGGGGGCACTGGCGTATCAGTATCCCAAGAGGCAGTCAGTTCATCAGTCTTTTATACTCCTTGTTTACAACAGGCATTTGGTTGACACTCCTCCAAAGTTTCCCAGATCCTTCTCCAGTCAGGTGCAAGTGGTCCACCTCTTCATGTCCTTGAACTACAGTAAACTCAACTAAGATGGCTGAGTTCATTTAAAGTTCTAGGAGTCTAGCGCACACACATAATCACACTTTTCTGCTCCTCTTAACATGGGTTGGCACAGTCACATATACATACATAACCAATTACTGTACATCTATGCCAAAACAATATAAGCCATCTTTTACAAACAAAATAAATAACAACATTGAATGCAATCCAATACACTGGCTAAATATGTGTAACAAAAAGGCATCTACAATAAACAAGGAGGCAGGTAATTGCATTTTCTTGATATTATACAACACCATCTTGCAATGTTTACTACTGACTTCTACAATGTTTACTACAATGTTTACAACTGTGACTTTGACGTCACAGCGCTGTCGTCATCTGTTTAGCTCACCTCTGGCCCGCCTATATCAGATAACCCAATGTGATTGGTGCAGCTCGGATACAAGGGCATATTTAATGAGCATCATTACCCAACGCCAGAGTAACTCGCTGAGCAAATTCAACTTGTGCTCTCAGGAGAACTTTCCAGGGTAGTGCCGAGGCACAGCCCACGTAAAGTTGATAATTCTGCGAATAACTGCAATTGCAGATTTCGAACAGAGATGGCGACAAAGAGGAAAAACTACGGACTGCAGCTTTAAAGCAGCTCATCTCAACTGGTGGGACACATACCTGTCAACATTTGGGTACCAAAATACGGGAGACCTGGGGGGGTTTCAGTTCAACCACATGCGGTTTCATGTCATCTATACATTACACACCCCATCGCCAAATCATAGAAAAATTCATCTTAACAATACACAACAAATCAATATACAGAAAAACAGATTTCTGAAATAAGGTATAGGCCACAAATCTGGGAGTACAGTTTCCAAAACTGAACAGGTGATGTTGTGTAATATTCAGTTACTGTAAGAAACTGTTCCAGCGGGTGGAGTTTACTGGATATTACACATCACCTGTGCATACTCCATTAACTGGAACAGATTTTCACTGGAACTGAATATTACATCCAAATATTATGTAATCAATCAGCATATTGTTGTGTAACTTCACCTATTGGAACAGTATTTCACAATTTTTCACAGGAACTGAATATTACAAACAACTAACTTGCGAAAGAACGATTTACAAAACAACGATTGCGAAAGCGTGCACGGATTATGAACTTGTTCACTGTTACCTTTACCTAGTTTTTTTTTCTGTACAGTTCTATTTTGTTGATAAATTTTGCATTCTATTTTGGCTTTATCGTGTGTCCCTATTTTTGTTGTGTCCCTTTTGAGCCACAGGGCGAAACGGGTTCGGATTGAAAAACCGAAGCAACTGTACGGTTTACAGATCTGAGCACAGCTGAGACTTTTTCTCTGGTACTTTTGGCGTAGGATATTTATTTCCGTCAAGGTCAGGCTGCGATGTCAAATGTATTCCCAGGAATGAGTGATGCGCTTTCCGCTTTTAAAGTTTTATAAAATAAGTAAGATATGGCTTGAATGGTTTAAAAGCATTTGCAAGAATAAAAGCGCATTATTTAATGTAACGCCATGCAGCCAAAGGATGACAGAAAAAAACGGATGCTGCGTTAATAATGTTAAATATTTACTTACCACTGAGTCTTTTCCCATTTCTACAAGTAACACTTAATCAACTTCCCGTGTCTACTACCTGCGCAGATATCAACGGCACAAAACTGGGTTGTAGGTTGCCAGGTTGAAAATGGGTTGAAATTTGTATGATGTGTTGATTGGGCGAGTAGGATGGGTTTCATACAAGATCTGGCAACTGGACAACCTTGGAACGGGTGGATTATTCATATAACGACGTTTGGGCCATACAAATTACGGGAGTTTCACGGGAGAAATAACAAAAAAAAAAAAGGGGGGGGCGGGAGATGGGTGTGAAATACGGGAGACTCCCGTGGAGAAAGGGAGTGTTGACAGGTGGGACGTGACCTAAAAATGAACCTCTGTTCAGTAAACAGATATAAACATGCTAATAATACAAACAATAATAACTATAATCGAGCAGAATTAGAGAAATAAATAGACTTACCTTTGTAAAATTGTCATGTTTTTTTGTTTTTGCTGTTGATGTCAAAGGATGGATGTCCAATCAAACAAATTTTGGCTTAAAACTAGTCAAATTAGATTTCAGATGGTAATCTGGAATTTACTAATGCAGTAAGTAAAATACAATAAAAATGAAGTTTGAAATAATCAGGGCGTGCTTTACATATTATTTTTTAATATAATACATTTTTAATCATTTTTATATTAAAAAGTTTTAGGTGAAATTTTTTTTTTATTAAGGATGCATTAAACTGATCAAGTGATTAAGAGCACATCAACTGACAACAGGGGTTCCTCAGGGTTCAGTTATTGGACCCCTCCTCTTCTCCATCTACACCACATCACTGGGACACATCATACAGGCACATGGTTTCTCTAACCATTGCTATGCTGATGACACACAGCTCTTCCTCTCATTTCAACCAGATGATCCCACAATAGCTCCACGGATCTCAAGTTGTCTGGCGGACATCTCGGCATGGATGAAGGAACATCACCTGCAGCTCAACCTGGCAAAGACTGAGCTTCTCGTCCTCCCTGCCAATCCGTCTCTACAGCACGACTTCACTATCCAGCTAGAATCATAATCAATCACCCCATCAAGGTCAGTCAGAAATCTTTATAATATTGGTTATATTGTAATATTGGATGACCAGCTGACCTTCACAGACCACATTTCAAAGACAGCCCGATCATACAGGTTTGCACTGCACAACATCAGGAAAATCAGACTTTTCCTAAATGAGCATGCAACACAACTTCTCATCCAGACCCTGGTCATTTCTAGGCTTTGTGACGAGCGTCCTCGAGGGAATCAGCGTCGCCCTGGCAACAGACACAAAACACCTGCACGTCCTCACAGCGGGCTGATCGGTCACAGCTGCACCTCATCAGCCCACAGCTACAAGAGCAGCACGCGCTGAGCAGACAGGGAGACTCTGGTCTCGAGCTGAATGTATTGCTGGACTAACCTTTCTCTCTGTTCCCTTCAGAAAGCAGCGAGTGACCGACAGCCCATCACGTTTGGAGCACGTTTGGACACCCACTTTCATTTTGGATTGAACACTGCAGAGCACTTGGAGCACCAGCCATCACTCACCGGATCACCGTCTTCCTTCACCTTTTATTTCATCACTGTAAATAAATCCACCCTCCGGGGCCCTTTCACTAAGCCTGCCTTGTCGAGTGATTCTTCACCCCGTGACAGTGGTGGAGAATGCGGGCAAGTGCGTGAAGAATCACCGTCAAGTTCACCGCCCCAACCTTAATTTTTTCTTTTTTTTTCTGTGTGCACTGCAGGATACGGAAAGCGGCGCACTCGTTCCCCACGATGGAGGACGTTCTACAACGCCTCACGGAGGTGAGCATCCGCCAGCAGCAAATTGTAGAACATCTCGCCACTCGCCAGGGAAGAAAGGAGGAAGAAATAACCACCATCCGTGCCGCCGCCGCCGCCCAGCGCGTTCCGCTACCTGATCCTCGTGCTCAAGCAACCCGTCTGCTGCCGAAGATGACGGCCGAAGATGATGTGGAAGCTTTTCTGCAAGTCTTTGAAACTACAGCTCAAAATGAGGACTTGCCCGAGGACGATTGGGCACGCGCGCTGGCACCACTTCTCACCAGGGAAGCCCAACGGGCTTATTTTTCACTTCCCTGGGAGACCGCAGAAGATTATAACGAAGTCAAGCGTGAAATCCTGGCGAGGCTCGGCCTCTCATCCATCTGCGCCGCCCAACAGTTTCATGAATGGGAATTCAAATCCCGCGTGCCAGCCCGTGCTCAAGCCGCTGAACTCAGCCGCATCGCTCATCATTGGTTGTTGGAAGGCAATCCCTCTGCCGCTCAGGTAGCGGAACGGGTGGTGGTCGATCGGCTCCTCCGTGCTCTTCCCCGTCCAATTCGGCAAGCTGTTGGAATGAAAAATCCTACCAACACTCTGGAGCTCGTGGAGGCAATCGAGCTGGCGGATGCCATCCATCACCGTGAGGCTGGGGATCGAGCGTTGCCGTTTCCCCGGAGGGTGGTCCAGGAGCGACGCCCGCTCGAAGGCACCTCGCGACCAGTCAGCAGGCCGACGGTTCCCCCGCCGCGAGACGAGCCCATGCCCAGCGCTGAACCCGGAACACCGCCGCGTGCGTGGCTGGCAGGCTGTATCGTCCACCAGCGTGTACCATCGGGAGCCCCTGAAGCGGACGTGGTCGTGGATGGGAGACGTTTCCGGGCCCTGCTGGACTCCGGCAGTGCGGTCACCCTCATCCAGTCTCGGTTATGTGCCCCTCGAAGCGGCGAAAAGAGTTTCCTGCCGATTACCTGCGTACATGGAGACACTCGCCAAGTGCCAGCCCGGAGAGTCACCATATCGTCACCTCAAGGCACCTGGCCGGTGGAGGCTGGCTTAGTAAAGGACCTGCCGGTGGCCGTACTGCTGGGGAGAGACTGGCCGGGCTTCGACAGACTGCTCACCGCCGCTACTCAGCCTGCCAGCCCAGAGGGGAACCGTCGACGACGGAGGCGGCCGCGTGGACCACGCCGCAGACCAGCCCTATTGGCCTCCGACAGCGGGAGAGATGGTGAGTCCCCCTCCCAGTCTTCTAATCCTTTCTTTGATGTTTATCAACAGGCCGCAGGAGGGGGCTCATTCGCCAAGGAACAGCGGGAGGACGATCGTTTAAAGCACTGTTGGTCTCAAGTGCGGATCATCGATGGAAATGACGTCCTCCCACGGCCCCATCCTCTCCCGTATTTTGTCGTCGATAATGGCCTGCTGTACTGTGTCGCACAGTGGAGGGGGGAGGAGAAAAAACTACTGGTGGTACCCCGAGCGAAGACCGAAACTATCCTGGAGCTGGCCCACTCCCATCCCATGGCAGGTCACCTCGGGGCAGCCAACACCACCCAGCGCATCCGCGACCGTTTCCTCTGGCCGGGCCTGGAGGCCGAAGTAAAGCGGTTTTGCCAAGCCTGCCCGACCTGCCAGGTCACATCGCCCAGGACTCCTCCCCCCAGCCCGCTCATCCCGCTGCCCATCATCGAGGTGCCCTTCGAGCGGATCGGAATGGACATAGTGGGGCCGTTGCCAAAGTCTGCCCGGGGACACGAGCACATCCTAGTGATCGTCGACTATGCCACCCGGTACCCAGAAGCAGTTCCCTTACTCAAAGCCACCGCGAAGTCCATCGCCCAGGAGCTGTTTCTGTTGGCCAGCCGAGTCGGCATCCCCGCGAAGATACTGACTGACCAGGGAACACCGTTCATGTCCCGGCTAATGGCAGATCTCTGCAGGCTGCTGCGGGTGAAGCAGTTGAGGACCACGGTCTATCATCCCCAGACGGACGGGCTCGTGGAGAGGTTCAACCAGACCCTTAAGCAGATGCTGAGACGTGTGGCGGCGGAGGATAAGCGGGATTGGGACCTTATGATTCCCTACGTACTCTTCGGGATCCGCGAAGTACCCCAGGCCTCAACTGGCTTCACCCCCTTTGAGCTCCTGTTCGGCCGCCAACCACGTGGGCTCCTCGACATCGCCAGGGAAGCTTGGGAGCAGCAGCCTGCCCCTCATCGCACCGTCATCGAGCATGTACGACAAATGAGAGAGAGAATCGATCGAGTGATGCCATTAGTCCGGGAACACCTCAGCAAAGCCCAACAAGCCCAGCAACGCCATTACGACCGGGCAGCCCAACCACGGGAGTTCCAGCCGGGAGACCGCGTCATGGTCCTGGTCCCCAGCTCGGCCTGCAAGTTCCTGGCTTCTTGGAAGGGTCCATACACGGTGTTAGAAAGAATCGGGCCAGTCACCTACCGTCTAAGGCAACCTGGTCGACGCCAGACAGAGCAACTCTACCATATTAACCTCCTAAAGAAGTGGGTGGGGACCCGGGACCAAGTGGCGGCCCTCAGTCTCACCGATCCCGTGGTTGTAGACGTCAACCCCCATCTTTCGGCTGCCCAGAAGGCGGAGCTGCAGCACCTGGTCAGTCAGTTCCAGGATGTGTTCTCGACCCAGCCCGGGCAGACCAACGTAGTCCAGCACGACGTCAGGACACCCCCAGGAATCGTCGTCCGGCAACGGCCCTACCGTGTCCCGGAAGCTCGTCGGCAGGCTATTTAGGAGGAAATCCAACAAATGCTAAAGTTGGGGGTAATAGAACCATCCCGGAGCCCGTGGTCCAGCCCCATCGTAATGGTTCCAAAGCCGGATGGCACCCTCCGCTTCAACGACTTCCGCCGCCTGAACGAAGTCTCCGAATTCGACGGGTACCCCATGCCTCGGGTCGATGAGCTGCTGGACCGTTTGGGAAGGGCCCGGTACATCAGCACCTTGGACCTCACCAAAGGCTATTGGCAGGTACCACTCTCTGAAAATGCTAAACCCAAAACTGCTTTCTCAACCCCCAGTGGCCACTGGCAATACCGGACCCTTCCCTTCGGCCTGCACGGGGCCCCCGCAACCTTCCAAAGAATGATGGACATCATCCTACGGCCCCATCAAGCCTACGCAGCTGCCTACATCGATGACGTCGTGATCCACTCCGAGGCATGGGGAGAACATCTGGAGCGTCTGCGGAGGGTGCTTTCGGAGCTCCGGCGGGCTGGACTCACCGCCAACCCCCGAAAATGTCATCTAGCTCTCTCTGAAGCCAAGTACCTGGGTTTCCGTGTCGGGCGGGGCCTGATACAACCCCAGGAAAAGAAAGTAGAGGCCATCCACTCCGCCCCGAAACCCCAGACAAAGACCCAGGTACGAGCTTTCTTGGGGTTGGCAGGGTATTACCGGTGTTTTATCCCCAACTTCTCCTCTTTAGCCGCCCCTCTGACAGACCTGACCAGGAAGGGGCAGCCGGAGAAAGTATGCTGGACCCCAGAGGTGGAGGAGGCCTTCGCCCGGGTCAAAGAAGCACTGACGTCGTCACCGGTACTCCGCGCTCCAGACTTTAGCTGCCCCTTCCTGCTGCAGACGGATGCCTCCGACACGGGATTGGGAGCCGTCCTGTCCCAGGTCCAGGAAGGTGAGGAGCATCCGATCATCTACATCAGCAGGAAGCTGTCCCCGGCCGAGAGGAAATACGCCGCCGTCGAGAGGGAGGCCCTGGCCATCAAGTGGGCAGTCCTGGAGCTCCGGTACTACCTCCTAGGCCGCAAGTTCACCCTGGTCACCGACCATGCGCCTCTCCAGTGGATGGCCCGCGCCAAGGACACCAACGCCAGGGTGACTCGCTGGTTCCTAGCGCTCCAGGACTTCCACTTCGAGGTACGACATCGGGCCGGGGCCGCAAACGCGAACGCTGATGGCCTCTCACGGATATGGACAGCTTATGCAGGTCTGTCAGGGGTCATTTCCCACCCTCCCCGTATTTCACCCCTACTATCTCCATACGTTCACAGGACCAGAACGACGCTTAGGGGGGGGATATGTGACGAGCGTCCTCGAGGGAATCAGCGTCGCCCTGGCAACAGACACAAAACACCTGCACGTCCTCACAGCGGGCTGATCGGTCACAGCTGCACCTCATCAGCCCACAGCTACAAGAGCAGCACGCGCTGAGCAGACAGGGAGACTCTGGTCTCGAGCTGAATGTATTGCTGGACTAACCTTTCTCTCTGTTCCCTTCAGAAAGCAGAGAGTGACCGACAGCCCATCACGTTTGGAGCACGTTTGGACACCCACTTTCATTTTGGATTGAACACTGCAGAGCACTTGGAGCACCAGCCATCACTCACCGGATCACCGTCTTCCTTCACCTTTTATTTCATCACTGTAAATAAATCCACCCTCCGGGGCCCTTTCACTAAGCCTGCCTTGTCAAGTGATTCTTCACCCCGTGACAGCTTGACTACTGCAATGCTTTTCTGGCTGGACTTCCATCATGTGCAACTTAACCTCTACAAATGATTCAGAACGTTGCAGCTCGTCTTGTCTTGTCGTCTCGTGGCCCATGTCACTCCTCTGTTCATCTCTCTGCACTGGCTGCCACTCGCTGCTCGCATCAAGTTCAAGGCATTGACGCTTGCTTACAGATCTATCACAGGCTCAGCTCCCTCCTACTTTCACTCACTCCTATGAGTCTACATCCCTACCAGAAGTCTATGATCAGTCAACGAGCGACGTCTCGTGGTTCCATCACAGAGAGCCACAAAATCACTTTCCAGAACATTCTCATTCACAGTTCCATGCTGGTGGAACGCTCTCCCCACCCTCATCCGGAATGCAGAATCCCTGGCAACATTCAAAAGACAGCTGAAAACCCATCTCTTCCCTGAGCACATATACAAAAAAAATACAAAAAAATAAAAAAATATATATATATATTCTTTCCTTTTCCTTTAATCCTCCCTTATCGGATTTATGCTACTCTGAACAATGCCTGAACTTCGTATTTTGAGCACTTCTTGCGTTGTTTTTGCCTCTTCACAATGACTCGCATAATTTAGCCCTAATTTGGGGACAAAAGTCACTTTGGACAAAAGCGTCTGCTAAATGACTAAATGTAAATGTAAATTTAGAATGTTACAAAAGATTTCTATTTAAAAAAAATATCTTTTGAACTTTCTATTCATCAAATAATCCTGAAAAAAAACAACCAATCAAACTTATTAATTCTCGTGTGCGTTATTAGAGCATTACATTTTTAGCACAAATTCATCTGTCACTTGGTTGAAACCAATTACATTAGATGCCAACATGTGTGACTAATCCTCAAAAACCATTAACAAAACTAATTAATTTGATGATGTTGGTTATTTTTATAATGAATTTTTTACAATTTATTTAAATTAATTAAATTATGATTAGCCTACTTGTCTATAAATGACAACAGCTCTAATCTAATCTAATCAAACACTGACTTATTGACCCATTTACCGTTTAATAAATACATTTGGGCCAAATGTATGAAATATCAATATGTAGGCCTATCAAATGTGCTGGGTCAAAATATACAGTAACTGTGTAAGGTCAAATGTAAAATCTTAGTTCTGGAGCGAAACATTTGTACATATGCTTTTCTTTATATTAAGTCTGTGAATAAAAGGTTATTTGTGGATGACATCAAGCTGTAAAAGTTTCTGTCTGTATAAGAGTGCACAGTTAATTTGTGAGCTCTGTAAAGTGTAGAAACTCTTGAGATGTGCCACTGCGCACTGCAGTTTTCCTCAGACGAGCGATTTATTATTGCAGTGTGGCCGCGCAGAGGGCAGTCGGGCTAGTTAATGCTCTTCATAAATGTCAGTGCATAAATCTTCTGTACTCTATAATGATATTCACAGAGTTTGCTATGTTGCCATTGCCACTTTGATGCTGAGACACACATATGTTTAATGTTACCGAACTTGCTGTTGCTAAGTTACCACCAGCACATCAGCAGTAACACATAGTGTGTATGCGGTATGCGCTGACACTGGTTTCCTCATGCAGCGCTCTATAGCAAACACAAATACATATGGATCTGTGTGATGATGCTGATGTGATGATTAAACAAGGGAGCCTGAAACCCAACAGTCTGAGGTTCAAACCCTTTATTGCTTCTTTAATTATATACATGAAAATAATATTGCTGTCTTAAAGTTTTAAGTACAATAAACTATTACTGTAAAAATTACATTAAACTGACTTAAAACAAAATGATCTGAATTATAAAAAAATTTGCTTACCTTATTTTGATGAGTTAAATCAATAAAAAACAGATGTTGTCATACCTTATTGATCAAATATTTTTTTACAGTGCATATGCTGTCTTTATTTCAAATAAAATGAAAATATTAAATCATTAATTCAATATTTAATTAACTGGACTATTTCTATATATTTTAAAATAAATTTCTATAAATTTTAAAATGAAATTTCCAGCAAAAATAACTTTATAATAATATATGCATTGCACTCAAAGATAATAATAATAATAATAATAATAATAATAATAATAAATATATATATATATATATATATATATATATATAGGCCTAAATTTAAGTATGTAAAATATATCTGAATTGCATATTTTAAAAATCCATCTATTGGATTACACTGATTTAACAAACACAATTAATTAACTTAATGTGATGCTGTCCCTAAGGACAGCCTTTGGGACTGTCCAAAGTCAGGTGCTGTAGTTCGAGGGTTAGAGAGGAGTTAGAAAGGTATGGCATGACAAGATGGATTCCGGTACAAAAAGAGATAATTTATTAACAATCCAAAGGTAATCCGTGCAAAGTACAATTTAATAAAAAAAACATTATCAGTGCTTATGTGGCAGCACCATACCCTTTGCAGATTAAGCACAAAGGAAACCGGCTGGAACAGCCCCCATCTACAGTAGGACTCACATATGTGCTCTAGTGACAGCGCAAACCACCAACCCTCCTTAATCAGACTCAGAGGAACCCTCTGTTTAAATAAGCAATCTTCCCGCCAAACGGAAATGGGAAGAACCATTTGCGCAGGGTAGCCTTATTCTAATAATGCCCATTACATCAATGACATTAAAACAACCACATCTTTTCCACAGCCCAATAAATACAATGAGTGCAGCTTTAAGCAAAGTAACTGTTACCATAATAAACATACATTAAACAGAACAAACATCACAATCCCCACATTGCCCCCTAGTTATGCAAAATGGTATGACCGCTGCTATTATAAGCGCGTTACGCGCGCCATCGGAACGAGCAGGACACAGCAGAATCAACAGGTAAGCACAAAACAATACCACACCACAAAGCTGCATCATTTAAGTTACCAATAAACAGTCTGTAAAAACCAATAGACTCCTTGTGATATTACACTTCAGCAAGTGCTAAAAGTAAACAGTCAAAGAAATGGAACTTACATGATGTATGTTACTGAATGTATGTCTTGTGGAGTTGCTAACCTCCATAGAGCTGGTAAGTCCCGCCCCTTCCGTAAAACCCCGCTGGACCTCAAAGTTGAAAAACCGTCAATGCAAGTGAATGGGAGAAAATAATTATTTTCTGATCCCGTTTGAATTGTGCCATGAATTGAACATATGTTGTCTGTGAATTTTTTATATAACTTTTCAAGTTTGACAGTATATGGTATGATTCTTCGGCTAGCAGTTGTGGAAAAGACATAACGAGAAAGACTACATATCGCCTATGTGACGTCACCCCATAAAGTTGATTTACCCGTGGTTTTCACCAACCTCAACGATTTTGTCCTCTCCCTGAAAGACGGCGGTGAAGTGCACCAAAGACACAGCCATGTTTAGCGGGATCCGTGAGCTAGTCCGTGTGCGAGTGGTGTTGATGTTTCAAACGCGTCGAAAGCAGCGAGGAGTTGTAGTTGCTCGTATGTGTGTATTCTGGCTCAAAACACTCAGGCATGACGGCGTTACGTTACGATTATAATGTAAAACTATAGAAAAAATGTCAGACGTTAGCTTCAGTAAAGTTCGCTTCATTCATTGAGAGAAAAGGTATGATGTCGCATGTGTGCCTTCTGGGTTTGTAGTCTTTGTAATTACGTATTTTCACAGTCTTCTACCTCAGCAGTTTTACATCAAGCTGCGACTTTCTTGACTTTAAAATGCATCTTTTAAATTGACAAACATCATATGTGTAAATCAGGGCACAATTCAAACGAGATCAAAATATTTGTTGTCTCTCGCCATTGACTACCATACAATATTTTTCCGAACTAAGGTCCCATGGTGGTCGACCGGAAGGGGAGGGACTTAGGCTCTCTAGAGGTGGTCGACCGGACTTATGGTGCGTTCTATTATTGTCAACGAAGCGACTCGGACCTCGGATATGACGTCACTTCAACGCTTCAAGCGTTCTGGTATGTTTTGCGCGTCCGAGTCGGAGAAAAATGGACGCCACCCGGAAAGCTGTTGCTATGTAGCTCTGGCCGAGTACCAGGCGCTCCAAAATAAGTAGCACTATGTGCTTCACCTAGTAACTAGTTTACCTTCTGTTAGCAACGCTAGCCACATTAGTAACACCTGTTTGAAACAAGGCTTCATTCAATATTGCACTCACAACAAGACCGATTCCCACACCCACAGGCAGTGATACGGACGCAGTAGACGAGTGATTAAAATTTAAATTTAAACAACCAAAGCAGTACACAAACAATGAAAACAAGTCACACAGGGCGCAGCCATCTTGGATTCCGTCTCGGAATTCTTGCTCGGTGTCCTCACGGTTGTCCAAACTTCCGAGCGGCAAAATCCGAGGAAAGGGGGCGTGTTGATGCGTGTTGCTAGGCAACGTCTGTCTTTCTAGTCGGAACTCCGACACGGATAAATAATAGAACACAGCATTAGGCTCTCTAAAGCCTAAGTCCCTCCCCTTCCCGTCCTCCCCTTCCTCCCCTCCCAGACTATAAACCCAGAAGGCGCACATGGGACGTCATACCTTTTCTCTCAATGAATGAAGCTAACTTTACTGAAGCTAACGTCTGACATTTTTTCTGTAGTCTTACATTATAATCGTAACGTAACGCCGTCATGCCTGAGTGTTTTGAGCCAGAATACACACATACGAGCAACTGATCTTGTGACGTACATGATGGGAGACGAGAGATGTAGTTCATTGAGCGATTTTCACATAAAACTAAACGTTACTCTTCTGTTTTATGTGAGCTGCGACTTTCTTGACCTTCATAATTACCTTTTAAATTGACAAACATCATATGTGTAATTCAGGGCACAGTTCAATGGCACTCTGGTGATGACGTCATCACAACTCTTTGATTTTATTTAAATTTTTAATAATTTTTAAAATGCATTTATGCAAATTGCTTAGAATTGGCATAAAATATGGTTAAAATATGTCTAGCCATGGGACAAGTAATATATTTAAATGATATGAAATATAAGAGATAATGCATATGTTTATTCAAATTATGAGATTGAAACAAATTCATAGATTTATTGATGATAAATATAAAGTTGGTTATTGTATGTTTAAAATGCATTCAGTTCATTAGAACTATTACAGAAATCCTAACCGTTTGACAAATATGCATCACAATAAGTTTACTAGTTTTTTTGTTAAAACTGTAATACAAATGGACAGAAATTTATGCAAGCTAAATACATTAAGCTTAAATTTAGGCCTAAATATTTTTTGAGTGAACTTTGATTTAAAATTTATCATATCGTAAAATAAAATGTTGGTCATAATGCAAATGATAAGTGGCCTTATTAATGCAAAATTTATATTTCTGTTCCCCCAAAGTCGAGCAGTCCTGCTTTACGGCTTACAGTCTCAACAGCCCAAACATATGTGATGGCTGTATAAAAAAACAAAATATACATATTTTTTTTTCTAGCTTTTTTTCTTCAAGTCTGATGAAAGAGCGAGAAACAAAGAGAGTCAAATATGTACAGACATCTTTTCAAAAACTCTTTCAGTAAGTGTCAGGACTATGGCAAACAGATAAAACACATCTCCAGCTTCACTTCATCACTGAGAGTGTTTTTTCAGACTCGAGACATTATGGCTTTGTTCCAAAACCTAGTGAGCTAGCTGCCTACATAGACAGCCTTTTAAGATATCTTGAGCATAAATACTAAAACATGCTGTCTTCTAAGATTACTTCTAAGCAATATAATTGTTGATTATAAATGTACTTACAATGCATTCAATTCCAAAAATGATAAATAATAATAATTCATGATTTTGTGGTTAATCAATTTCA
Source organism: Scardinius erythrophthalmus (assembly GCF_964197995.2). Lineage (NCBI taxonomy): Eukaryota > Metazoa > Chordata > Actinopteri > Cypriniformes > Leuciscidae > Scardinius > Scardinius erythrophthalmus. The sequence continues at coordinate 22,539,776 of NC_138228.1, read as the reverse complement.
GTTGAGTGTCAAGGATCATGTAGTCTCGCGTAGCCAGACCTTCAGACTGACGGCTGAAGGTCTGGAATTCATAGCAGCTTTCTTTGGCCAAGGCCCGCCCATAAGGCCGTTTGACCGACATGTCAAACAACCAATTACAGTTCGTTTCGTTCAGCGTCACGTTTCGTTGCGTGGAAATGTCCCCACAACAACAGACCGGCGTGCAACAAGTCAGTCAGTATAGAAAATCAAAGAAGGAGAAGAAAACAAGCAGTAAGTCATTGATCTGTTCGTGCACCTATAACAACAATGGCGTCTGCATTACCACATCTGATCAAAACACCGAGTAAATCAGTAGGAAACGCAATTACACGTCTGCGCTTTGTTTCCCGGCGGACCGAAAATAAACGCGACACTCGCGCCCCCCGGAAATCCGATAAAATTCAACAAATCAGATGACGACTTTGACATTCCTGAAGTGTTTCCAGTTAAGTGTACCATATGCATCAGACGTTTAGCCAACGTTCCGTGGGCGTGAAGTCTGAGGCTGAGACATGGGCTGAGACTAAGGATCATGTGACATTGGCGACTGCTGAAAATTCAGCTTTGCATAACATGAATAAATTACATTTTAAAATATATCACATGAGAAAACAGTTCTTTTAAATTGTAATAATATTTCACAGTGTTTTATTTGATCAAATAAATGCAACCTTGGTGACTTCTTTTAAAAAAATAATCTCAAGCTTTTGAACAGTTTATATAAAACAAAAATCATCATAATAAACATCAATATTACTTGCATATATTTTTAATAAAACATTGTACATTTTTTTACAGATAATTATAGCTAATTAACGATTAGGGCTGTCACTTTTGTGAAAAAATCCTGTCCGATTTTTGAGACATACAGTAAGTGTTCATTGAATCGATTGTAAAATCGATTTTCCATGTCTAAAGACGTTTCCATTTTAAACGCAAAATATGGGCAAATCCACGGACAACTTACAGGCATTAGGACGAACGTAAAGAGGGCGCTTGAGACGCGCACAAGTCTGCAATATTTCTGATGATTTATTGGCGTGAAGTTTCGTACACAGTGACAAACAGGAGTGCAATATTCTCGAAAAACAATAAGCAGAGTGGACTGCCATAGCATGAATGAAAAACATTAGCTCAGTCTTCAACATGGCTGTGTTTACGATTAGAAATGTCAAACAAATTTCGCCTACGTAGGCGATTGTAGATGAGTAGCCCAAATTTGTATCTGAATGCATGAGACTGTCTGCATACCGGCAGAATTCACAGTTTTGTAGTAAAAAGAGACGCATTATGCAGAAAGATAATGTGCTGTTATGCGTGTTTGTCAGAGTTGCTGTATGACGCGCGTTCGCTGCGGGCGTATCGTGACGAGCTGGACGCGCTCTGAGAAAAGACCGTTAAAATCGATTCCCTATTTTCATTTTCGAAACTTGCGTTGGTTGGTCCAATCGATTGTGCAATCGATTTTCGAACGTAAAGTGACAGCCCTATTAACGATATTGAGTTGTTAACATAGCAGCATGCTAATCCCGGTTACTGTATCTCTATTAATGTGACAAATAGAGTTGCTGTGTCTATGTAGTAGGGGTTGAATGACTTAAGATTTTTTTTAAGTCAACATTTATGTGATTAAAGTCGAGTCGACATCGACTAGTCGCTGATGACGTCAAAACGCTGTTTAAAACGTGCATTCACCCGATCAATTTTGAGCGTCCAGATGGTGTAATCAAACGTGTCTTATGGAGCGCTCTCGGAGTATGCATTTATTCGTCATTTTAACTGTGTGGAAACGGTGCCTATAAGTGGACTTCAATGATTTCTTATCCTGTTGCGCCCTCTATAGGCCATGACCGGCGACTAGTCAACATCAAGCTTATTGCAGACAGATAATATTGCATGACAGAGCATTAAAGTAGACTAGTCTGTGCAACCCCTATGTAGAGTGCTCCAAATCACTTATGAGGTTCCATTTGAGTTAGGACGCTGCCGACCAAGGTAGGTTTGGGAAAAAGCCTGCAAAATCTAAATCTGTAAGAATCCTGAACAAACAGGTTTTTCTTCACATTACATAGTGACTAAAGCGTTCTAAAGGCTTATAACTACAAAAATGTGACTTGAATGTATATCAATAAACAGATCATTAACAGAACAACACATAGTAGCCTACCTAGCCTAAAGCATGAATAGCCTATGTAGAATATTTGCCCAAACCATTGTAGTCCGTGTGAATGCCTGTTAAAAATAAATAAATAAAATGTTTTTGCCTTAACAATCTGCTACGTGCCCCGGGAGATTTTTGACGATTGCTTAGTTTATATTCCTGCCGCATTGTTCCAACAACACTGAGCTGAAATCCAGCTCCTCATAAATGCACCATACACCATATATATTCAATACCAGACACAATAAGACATGCTTTTGAATGTAAATGTAAACTTAGTCAGGATAAATTAAGTAAAAAGTCTTATATAGCTAGTGTTTCCTTATCAAAACATAATTTGGCTTGAATAAAATGCATGCTCATTTTGTTTAGTTTCTGTGGTACAAGACTACTGGCTATTTAATAAAAGACAAGCTCTTCGATATGTCCTGGACCAAGTTTCTGTGTAAATAATGTCAACACAGGAAAGTCAAACTGCACTTGTCAAGCCGTTTTATTGGGACTGTTTGGTCTCTGGATCTTGTGGGACATCTGCTCCAGTGAGACTTTCACCATCTCTCTGTGTTTCACACAGCTGTTCTGTCTAAATAATGCTGTAGGGAAACCATCGGACCTCACAAACACACACACACAGCTGACACATTTTACATCTCCACCATCTTAATTTGGCATATGATCAGCATAGCTCAAGAAACTAATTCCTGACAGTCTGTTTAACCCAGAAGCGAAGAACAGGCAAACAAATGCAACTTTTGATGACTGTCACAAATACAATGAGTCAATTTTCTGATAGGCTACTTTAATACAAAGAGATATGCAGTATGCATACTACAGATTTAAGCAACCTAAAGTTTTGTATAGCTTGCAGACACAGTAGTGATAGTTTATTTATTGCTCCTTGGAATCAAACCTATTGAATTTCATTCAAATCCCCTTTTTCTTTTTTAAATCGGTGTGGCATTTTTCCTGAGGTCCCGTTCACTAGAAACAATCTCCTGTGATGTAATTCACTAAAGCCTTGGAGAGTCTAATTTTCAAAACATTTGTCATTGAGCCTGCCGTCATTTGCATACTTCATAATTAGTGATAAAATTCTGCATTGCATTTGGGAAAACGAGATGCTTCTGGCATTTTGCATTTGGTCTTAAGGGGACAGTTGATTTGATAAGCAAAAACAGAGATGAATGAAGTACAGCCACCCAAATCCACTTTTAATGAGCATATTCATCTTTAAATTATATAATAATGGAATAGTTTCTCAATCCCCACTGAAAAAGGCCCTTCAGGTGCAGATAGAGAACACACCCATCTGAAGTCTCTCATGAAGCGCAGTCGCGACCTCTACTGGAAACGCGTGATATTACAAACGCAACACGTGTTTGTATGCTACAGTGTTTCACACTCACAGTGGTTTAGAGGTTCATTGTGCGTTTTGACGGTTAAATTCTTTTTTGAATCAGAATAGGCTATCACATAGATTGAATTATCAGTAAATTAGTGGAAGCATTGATAAACGGACAGTTATTTAATTGAATTTGCGTTCAATAGCTAACTGCTCACTAAGGCAGGCTAGTTGTATAGGCATAATAATAATGTGTCACAAGTTTGGGCCCAAATGTCACAAATGAAAATCATTTAGTCAGCCTCATGTCGTTCCAAACCTGTGATTTTATGTCGTCTTTGGGACACAAAAAGAGGCTATTTAGGCTATCTTTATCATGGATGTGAACGAGGACAGCGTTGTCTAGCTCATCTCATCTGCTGTATTCTGAGGGCAAATACATTAACTTTGTGTTGTAATAATAATAAAAAATACTATCCCTATACAAATAAAAGTAAACTAAATTGCTTCCGCAGCTCGCAAATCTAATGCATTCAAATGACGCATTTAGACAGTCATAGGCCAATGACACATTAGGCCTTCATCATTTTTGGGTGAAATATTGCTTTATGAAAATGCTTATTATTAAAAAGAATGTTTTATGCATATGGATTGAGTTACATTACAGACAGGTTCATCCCAATTCACGTAGCCTACTTGTCGTTTTAAAAATGACATTCAACATAATCAATGCCCACTATTTTACAGAAACACAAAATGATATCAATTACCCTCAAACCGGCTGACTAAATCTCACAAATGTTGATATTCAGATGAAATGACAAAATTAAAAATAGCCTACTATTGTACTACTAGTGTAGCCATTCATCAAAAGTGGTGAGATGAGATTTTGTACCATCTAGAGAAAAATAAATAAACGTGAGGGGGTCATCATTTAACCACGTTACCCTACACTTCACTACACTGTTGAGTACATTGTGCATTTATAGTGTAGGCTATGTGCATTGGGTTCAGTGTGTCATTTGGGACACTCTTGTTCTCGGCTGTTACAAACTCTTATGATCTAAGGTCAGAAGAGGTACCATTGAGATCATGATAAAAATTAGGTGTGATTGGGCTGGCAAGAGACAACACGTAACGGAAGTAATGCGAAAGAAAGATAATTTATTATACATAAGTGAAATAATTATACAAAAAGATGGATAATAGTAATAATAATAATAATAATAATGGTGAATATAAGCTAAATATTTACAGATCAAAAAGATATCAGATAAATAAATAACCCAAGAGAAAAAGGGGACGCAATTAGTGAAGCCAAAGAAATGAAAAGAACAAAACAAAACTCATTCTAACTTGTAATTAAACGAACCTCTAATCTAACTAATAAAAATAAAATAAAGGAAAAAACATCAAATCTTCAGCGTCAAACGCCCTAACTTAATGACTCTAACTAACAAATACAAAACATACAGAGGGTGGCATTCACTTTCTTACCTGGGGTATCTATACATCGAGTTACCTAAGTGTTGTTTTATGTAAGTCACGTGACATTTAACCTGTCCACTTTATTTTTGGTCGAACAACGCCATCAAAAGGCAGAAAAAAAACGTAAATGGAGAACTATCAATACAATATTCAAAACGAGATGGCAACTAAAAACAACAGGGTTACAAAGGTTACAGAAAAAATGTGAGGGTAAAAGCAGAGCGGCAGGAAAACAAGTTGCTTCATCGCGTTCTATTCAGCGTCCTTTAACTGCTGGCGGGAAACTTGATTGGCTGCGGGGGAGGTGATGTCACGCCATTGATGGAAACTGACAGCCCTCCAAGCCAACAGAAGACCAGAGGTGGAGCGAGCCTAAGAAAATGTCAGAGAGAGAGAAAGAGAGTGAGTGAGAGAGCGCCAGTCACGCACAACCACAGGGACGTAACATCGGCGGTTACAGCTGTTCTTATATGACAGTAACTGGTTGCTGCAGTGCTGTACGGTTTTATTATGCTTTCTGCTCACCAGCTGCTGAGAAACAACGCCAGAAACAGCACTGAGACGAGAGAGAGAGTCTGTTTTCCTCCAAAACACGTGCCACCCCTAGAATTGTTTTGAGTAAAATATCTCTAAAGTATATTCCCATTTTTTTAGCACACCAGGGTGACTAGGAACATGAAATTGTCTATGACTTCTTGTCTCACAGAAGTATAAATATGATGAAACGCAAAGGCCAAATTATATAGTAAAACCAAAGAATATAGTTCTGGAGAGATTCTGTATGGAGGAATGGTCTCTGATCTCTTGTCAGGTGTTCTCCAAACTCATCAGGCATTATAGGAGAAGACTCAGAGCTGGTATCTTGGAAAAAGGAGGTTGCAAAAAGTATTTAATAAAAGGGTGCCAATAATTATGGCCAACGTGTTTTGGAGAAAAGCATTTATTTCATAATGTGATTAGTCTGTAGTCTGTACCTCTGTAGTCCATTCAGATGAATGTTGTAACACTTCCAGACTTTCGAAGAAAGATGAACACATTAATATCACGTTTGTTTTCACTCTCGTCGCCCTCTGCTGGGCAAACTCATTCCCAGCACAACGACTAACAGGAGAACAGCTGTTCAACAGACCTTATCACAGCAGCGCCATCTTTGATTTTTAACGGAAATGATGGTGCGTTCAAGTCATCTCGTATAGATCGTATTTACGAGTTGAACGCACATGAACGCCACCACAATGTCGTAAATACCAGTGGGGAGCTCGGGATTTTCTTTAAGCCCCGATCTGTACGAGTTGGGGGCGTGTCACTGATTAACATGGCGGAATACACAATACGTAAAGGTATTTAGCTGTGATATTGTCAGGCTTTTCTATTTACAGAGCAGTTAGCTAATCGCCAACACAGAATATGATAGTATTATAATATAACAATAAAACATATAACGATGAGCTGGCAGTGGCAGACATCCCAAGTCTCCCGGAAGTTCCGGGAGTCTCCCGCATATTGATAGCGGCTCCCAGAGTGGTAGAGAAAACAGAGTGGCGACACTCCCATAGGACTCCGTTGTAAAGCTTTTTGCCGCCTACTTCCGGGGTATGCAGCCTCGTAAAGTTCCCGGAAGTTCGAAACAATTCATTCAACGCGTGGAGATTTCCATTGCTGGCCGTGGAGTAGGCTAACTTCTGAGGTAAGTTTATTAAATTACTAACAATGTTGAATGGTCCACTGTCTATATTTTATCAGAGGCCCTTTATGATGCATACTTATCTTATTTGTATATGCAAAACTTAATTCTATATATTTTTTTATCTTGGTAGACGACTGATTGAATCGGCTAACATTTTGTGGTTAGCTAGCGAGATTATATCTAACTTACGTTATATTTTTAATGTGCAACAATTGACGTTGGAAACAAGCAGTAATGTGCTCAACAACAGTTTATATATCTAATTATAAAAAATGAACCAGTTCCCTGGAGGAGATCTATCAAATCGAAAACTAAAGGAGAAAAACAGACTTGGCCCACGGCCTAAAAAGCTTTTTTTGGCCTTTAATATATTTAATATGGTCGCCGTCATTAAAACATCCACACGCGATTTGCAGGAAAACCTTTGCTCATTTTCAAGAAGTTACAGTAAGAATAACATTTCTATTGTTACTAATTGTTTCAAATGAATAGTTTCTGTAATGAAACAATACATAATTACCTAACAATTCATTATCTATATTACAGTTTAGGCTAATCAAGCAAAAAATACGTGTATCAAATTTGATACTGCAGGTTTATGGGTGCTTTATCCCTGAACTTTCATGTAACATTTCTGTAATGAAATCTACATATTTCCCACCACAATACAACCACACACTATTTTGATGATTTAATTAATGCCTGAAATGCCATCTTAAAATACATTTTGGGTATTCTTTCAATAAATCAATCCAACAACATCCCATAAATGGCCAAGCTGCAGTGTGATTTTTTTTTTTTTTTTTTTTTTTTTTTTTATGTAAGATGGGGTGGCATTGATCATTTTCCAACATGGGAGACCTGACATATGCAAGCACTGCACCAACAATCTTTTCTCACATGTCTACTGTGAAAAGTGTAAGGTGCATCTTTGCCTGAACAAAGCCAGAAACTTTTCACAAAGTGAAATAAAAGACTGTAAAATATTTTATTAAAAAAAAAAGAGAAACTGCCTGAAATCTTCTATAGGATCATTAAGGTTGAATAAAATGTTTATTAAACAGTGTGACTAATTTCTTCTATGAGTAGGGAAACGCATTGACCTACAATACAGCGCTTGTCTACTGATATGTGCTCTGCTGCATGTGGTGGCGGCTGGTGCTGGCGATGGCTGCTGAAATGAGAGGAGACTGGAGGCTGTGGACGGTGTGCCGGGAATGGAGAGGCCAAATACATCCATGGCAACCAGTAAGGTTACATTTTTTTCTCACAGGGTAATTTTTATTTTGGGTGAACTATCCACGATACATATTGTTGCTTTTTTGTCTTGCAATATATTGTGACATGATATATTGTTACACCCCTAACATTTTGTATGCAAATCCTCGGAGAACCCCTGTCCACTGGTTGTTTTGAAGCTGGGTTTACTAATATGAATAATCATTGAATTATATGAAATGGAGAATATTGTTCGCTGCATGTACTATACCGAATTAAATTTTTTTTGTAATATGTGTGGTCCATTGTAGTTTTGATTGGTGCTGGAGGCACCCTCACTGAAGGGGATTTCCTTCTCTTCGGCTTAGGCCGGTGAATGAATATGGTTGGCACAGCATGGTATGGTAGGCTTGTAAGGTCAGTTTCCATTGTACTTCAAATATCATTGAAAAGTCATAATTCTCTACATTTACAAATATGATGCCCTTTGAAATGCTAGTAAGTGATGTCACCTGCGTGAACATTTCTTACATGACATAGTTTTCTGTAGCTGGACCCTGTCATTTGCAGGTTTTGACGGCTGACCATTGCCATCCATTTTTTCCTGCGCTCTTGGTCTTTGGGGAAGCCATATATTTGGTAACCCTTCTCAGAAGGATTGGAGCATCCAAAAGCTGCACAGCAAACCATGGTATGACCACTGATCTATAAAATATTAGTTGTAACCAATGAACATGACACCATTGAACATCACAGAGAGTGGTTGTGATGTTCTTCAACTTCTCCTGAAATTCATAAACTTGATGACCACACACACTTTTTCTTGTTGTCTTTTTCTTGTTGTCTCACTCATTGTTTAATAAAAAAAAAAAATACTATTGCATTCATTCATCCAAGCGTAATGAGTTGTTGTTCTTACATATATTTGATACTTTGTGTATGGGTTAGTCTTAAAATTATCTTGGTTTGTGGTCAACTCATGCCTCATCAGAAGAAAAGGACTGGACACTAAATGCTGAATGGACTGTTGCTAGCTACTCTTAGGGTGACCACCCGCCCTGCTTTGCGTTGTCCCGCACAGCATTTTCACCCCTTGTCCCACACGCCGCATATTGAGAATGTGTCCCGCATTTTCATCCGTCTATTGGTTTTTTATTATTATATTAAGAAAACGTGCATGCATTCTTTTGCCTTTTTAAGAAAGCATTTTATTTCTTCTTTTTGCAGTGTATTTTTTCACCTATAGGCTATTTAACAACGCTTCGTCAGAAGTACAAATACAACAGCCTTTTTTAAAATCCTATACAATGGTTGAAAGGAAAGGAGTAAACACGGTCACTAGTAGGTTGTGACAGCTGTCAATCAAAATGTGGAGCGGTGATTCGTTCCACGTGTTTCCTGTCAGGAAAACATTAAATAAAATAATGTTAAATAATTAATAATTAATTAAATTAAACTATTTAATTCAACAGAATTTATCAACTTGTTGTGGTGGTTTTAATTCACATCCTTTCTAAAAATATGAAAGTTTTTGGTTTAATATATTCTTAATATATAAGACTGTCAATGATCTAATTTCATGTTGTTTTATATTTTATTTGTTCATTGTTTATTTTGTTGGATTTTAATTGGACTTGGTCAGATCTGTTTATAAAATGGTGATCTGCATGATGCCGCTGCCTTTGGGCTCAGTGATGCTGAATTCAAATGACATGTCAAATAAAGACATGTTATGTTACATTGTGATGTAGGCTAATGGTGTTTTCTGGAAAGGACTGAAGAACAAAGAATTTTTATCAGCTGAAAGGCAGAATTCAAATGTTTTTATTAAGTTAGACATTATATAATAATAATAAAACTATAAAGGTAATCAGTCTGAAGGGTGCAGAAACACAGGGGTGGTTTATGTTTTAGTGTTGGAAAAATGTTCCACATCGTCCCACATTTGGTTTGTTTGATGGTGGTCACCCTAGCTACCCTGCTTTCTTAATCCCTCTGTTCTACCGATGCTAACGAACGTGAAGCTTTCCCTCCAAAACGTATCTAAGTAATACTTACCGTATATAGGCTATATAGCTTTCAGTTGTCACCCTACCACTCCAAATGTAAAACTGACATTTAAAAATATGCAATAATAGTCAAACAAGGACTTGTGTATGTGTTTTATTTATATTTACCATTAAATTTCGCAATCTCTGCTGTCAGTCCCGATAGAAGAACATGACAGCGCGACCTGTGTGTGGAACTTTACAGGCTTACATGAACCACGTGACCACCCCGCTAGTGAGTTCAACGAGTGTCGCAACTCTTCTCTCTCTATGGCTCTGGCGGCTCCCTGATACCCGCAAATGAGTTAAAATCTCCCGGAATCTAGAGCGAGCGAGCCAGAGCGCGCGTGCACAGCAGAGAGGGAGAGGGAGCGAGAGACCTTGCGTGTGTGCGTGTGTGCGCACGTAAGATAGAGAGCATCTGATTGGCCTGTTTCGGTAAATCAACCAATCAATTGTCAGTGTGGGCGGGTTTTATCGCTTCTCCCGAACCGAATTAATCAGTTCAGTGTATCTAGAAACAGGAGCGCCATGGCAACGGGAGAGTGCCACAAAAAAACATGCAAAAAACGAAAGTATAAGATACATTTTACGGCAGACTACATGAAAGTGTACCCCTGTCTTATAAGAGTAAAACATAATGATAGTCTTGCACGCTGTAAAGTTTGTAACAGTGACTTCAGCATTGCCCATGGTGGGTTAAATGATTGTAAAAGACATGTTGAGGTGAGTTCAACAAGTTTCATTAAATTCATGTGCATATTAGCCTATTCCTTAGACCTGTTTAAAGCTGCAATGGAATATAAATAAAAGCAGTTTACATGAATAGTATAAGCAGCTTATAAATAGTAAAAGTAATCTACAAATTGTAACATTATGAACAAATAAATGCATAGGCCTATAGCCTATAGAAATTTTGTATTATGCTTTTATATATTTTTTTTGGGGGGGGGGGGGGGGGGTTGGGGGGGTACCTCCCTGAAATGAACTTTTGCAGGTTGGGATGTCTGCAGTGGCCTCATAAATTAATTAAAAACATAAGAATACAAAGTACACCTGATGCACATTTCTTTGTTCTTCATTTTCTAGAACAAGAGTTTAAGAATCTTACTGTATTTTTGTGTAATTAATTAAGAGAAAGTACTCCGCCATCTTGCTCCGACGAAAGTGACTTGAACGCACATGCCGTTATAAGCACGACTTCCCACCTCGTACGTACGAACTTCCCAGGAGGACTTGAACGCACCATGAAAGCCAGTGAGGGATGGACGTAACAGTTACATCTCTTCAGTGGGTTCTTTGTTTAATGTGTTTTTGGATTGTTCTGCTGACGAAACACTGCAAAAATATCTTTCCAAGAAATTTCAGTAGACAAAAATTTCAACATGAGCTGAAGTGATCTAGAAGCTTTATACAGCGGACGCCATTGAAAACTATTCCTAGCGCTGACGTGACAAAAAAAGGCAGGAAAAACTCCAACAACCCAACAGAAGTACAGAAGCTTGTCAAGAACAATAAAACATTTATATATCCCTGCTGAACATGATCAGTTCTGGGATTTTTCAAATAAAACTAGTTGAGACATGAAATTTTGATTTGTGTTTAAATTATTGCTTAGAAGAAAGCTTGGGGTGATACGGGAGACTTAAAACTAGCATACATTTGCATGAAATCCTTTGCCTGTGACAGCGCTCAAGTGTACAGTGTAATGTCATTATACAAATATACCTTACCGCAGAAGATAATAATCAATGACAAAAACCTGTAAAATGAGACACTGTGGCATCCAAACCCGATCCACATCGCAAGAGTCCAAATAAACAAAACCACTGCAGAAATGGGAAAAATTTTATTTATGCATTTCACAAATCCAAATGTTCAGACCAGAATTTAATTCTATCTTTTTTTTTCCAACATAAAAACATTACAGCAACTGTTTTGCAGGGAAATGTGTTCAAAAACATAACCGCTGTGAAATAAAAAATCTAAAAAGGGCAAATGTTTCGGTTGTCTGAAAGCGCACAGTAGGCTAGGTCCTCGTGTTTCGGGTGGACAGTGGTACATACTTGTAAACGTATGGAATGTATTTATTTACTGTACAGACACGCAGGGACAAACCCTGCAGAAGAAACAACATGATTTGTGCTGGGGAAACACCCTAGTCAAAAGAATTTATTTTACAGAGAAAAATAAAACATACTAAAGTTATCTACACAAATCCTTTTTGTAATATATTTTTCACCCGCCTTTAACTTCCCTTTTAAAAACTCAACGTCTCTAAAAAAAAAGCAAGTTAAAACAGTAACTTACATGATTCTTCAACACTCTCCCTCTCTCAATATTTTCTTGTTTCATTTTGTTTGATCAGTCGCATTAAAGATTATGAGGAAGCTTTGAAAATGCTGCATTATTACATTCAAAATCAACGTTAATAGCACAGCATGTTCATGACCATATGGGTGAATCTCATGAAAACCTGTCCGGTCACATTTCACCATAAAATCAAAAAAAAAAAAAATAATAATAATAATAGTGTGCATAACGAAAAGGTAGCCTATTATAAGATGTTTTTGTATTGTGACATACTTTTCATAATAAATAAGCATATTTTTGTCCCAAAATGTCATTACTAAAAAAAAATTATAGTAAAAAAAAATGTATGTGTGTGTATCTATATATATATAAACTTTTTTTTATTTAATAAAATTACTTTTTGTGTGTGTGTATGTGTGTGTGTATTATATATATATATATATATATATATATATATATATATATATATATATATATATATATATATATATATATATATATATATATATATATATATATATATATATATATATATATACACACACACACACACAAAAAAGTAATTTTATTAAATAAAAAAAAAGTTACGTACGTACATATACATTATATATATATATATATATATATATATATATATATATATATATATATATATATATATATAGATAGATAGATAGATATAGAAACATTTTAAAGGACATTTTAAATGTGCATAAAAATTCACTTTTTTTTCTTTCGATTTTGGGGTGAAACGACGTGGCCATGTTCTTGACTGTGTTTGTGAGGTTCACCCTCGTACACTTGGCCCCGTTTTAAGCGTGGGAAAAAAGCACTGCTGGGAGTTCAGGACTCACTCCAGTAACTCTGGCACGATGCAGCAGATGCGTGCGGGAAGTAACAGCGTGTGGCACTGCCTCTTAAAAGACAACAGCCTAAACGAGTGAACAGCATCTGTGCTATTCAGGCTCAAGGCGCACATGCATCCAGCTCTGGGCCACGGATGAAATGTGTGTTGTGTTGGCAGACAATCATAAGCAAAGCCATGCGATGGCAATGTAACAATCTGAATAAAAATGAAATGAAAATTGAAGAAGAAAACAAAAAACAGCTTTTATACTGCCGTTCTATTTCAGTCTAACTCCCAACACCCAGAATCCCACGCATGCAAGACCTGTTACATATAGAAACACAACAGCAATATAAATCAGCCCTCGTCAGTCTTATCAGCTCGGTGCGACCAAGGCTATAAAAATAGAATAAGTGTTTCAATCATTTACTGTTTCAAACGTCTTTACATATATTTGTTTTGTAAAAAATTGTGCCCATCATGCTAAACCTTGCTATAGCACTTTAATATACCTCTCAGTTTTACAAGGTCAAATACAGTCTGTGAGCTCTTAAAGTTTTAATAGTTTTTTTCTCCTGTGTTTGTAGAATTAAAAGTAGCATGAAAAGTGTCATTACAACAAAACCCTGTGGCTACACACTAAAACTCCTGACAGAAACATTCAGCAGATCAACATCTCAGTCCTGTTTCCCTCATGTGTTAATCTAAGACCATTGCTAATTAGTGTAATTCAGTCATATACATGCTGGTTTGGATTGTTTTCGAAGGCTCACGGTTGAATCTCACGAAAGCATGCCACACTTCACCCAAAACATATATTTTCTTTTGCCTAAATGAAGCATATTTCTTTCTCCTAAACATTTTATTTATTTGCATTGTGACATTGTTTTCAGAACAATTAAGCTCATTTCCTCCCTAAATTCTCATTACATTGATGCGCTTGGAAGGTTTCCTTTTTGTTTGTTTTTAATAATCATTATTCAATATTCTCATTAATACAGTAAAACTATGACTATACAATGCTTTATATTTAAATTCATATAAGTTAAATGTATAAATGTAATTTAATTTAATAAATTAAATTAAATGTATAAATACTTTACAGTTTAAATAATATTTAATCATCATGTTTTTGCGCTGCCGTAATTTGTTTTGTTTTTCATGAAAAAAATGTCACAAAAACCATAAGGGCCCCCCCCCAAAAAACGCTTTCATTTCTTAAGTATAATATCTTGTTTATATAATTTCAGGGTGAAATGTGACCCAGACAGGTTTAGTGAGATTTAACCGTCAGCCGCTGTAACATGAGCTTGGGTAGTTTTGGCCAACTCTCATTCCCACATCACTTGAGAGTCAATAATAATAATAATAGAAATACAAAAAAACACCACCCATAATAGTTAAAGATATTAAAGTGTAAAACTAACTGTTAAAACGAAAGAAATATTGCTTCAAAGAAGTCTCTGGACATGCTTCTCTGTCCCGTCAGTCGTCTCTTCTCCCCCTCTGTTGTCTGAAGGCTGGTTTGGGGTTTGAAGAGCGGTGTGTTCACAAAGCAGGTAGTGTGTGTGTGTGTGTGAGTGTGTTACCGTTACAGAACCGTTCAAGGGTCTCTCTAGAGCAGAAAGGAGTCTTAAAGATCTCTGGGGCTGTTGGGAGGAGATTCCTTGCGATTGGCCCGTTCACAGCTCGTTCCTACAGAGCGAGAGGAGACGCAGTGCTGGGACTGGTTGGGGTCGTGCTGGGGGAGGGCGTGTGCTTCGGAGGAGCCAGTTCGAGGAGGGCACGAACCGTCCCGGCCACCTGAGCCAAACCTCTCTCTTCCAGGATGTGCAGGGGAAGACACAGCTGGCTCTGCGGCCGTAAACACACACACACACACACACACACACACACACACACAGCAGGGGCGAACAAAAAAGGGACAAAAATGGTGTGTCAATGGAGAAACAAAATGATAAAAAAATCAATATAACTTAAAATAAATGATTACAATGGATAAACTCAAATAAAGCAGATAAATGTACAACTAAGGAAGGACTTAAATCAAAATGACCTTTGGAAACTGTAAAGAAAGATGAAGGAGATGAAGAGAGATGGAAAAATCATTCAAAACCTGCTACACAGAAACCTGTCTGTCACCAACCAGGAACTAACCGGTGAGAGTATTATTAGTAGTGGTTGTTATTGCACATGCTTTGGGTTAGTGAACTGAGCCAACTCCTAAAGCTAAAGATCAAATCATGACACTGTATGTGCTAAAAACATGAACCATATATCTACACTACAGGCCAAACGTTTTTGCCAATGTTTTTGGAAGAAGTCTCACCAAGACTGCATTTATTTGATCAAAAATACAGTAAAACAGTAATAGTGTGAAATATTATTACAATTTAAAATAACTGTTTTCTATGTGAATATATTTTAGATGCAAAGCTGAATTTTCCTCAGTACTCCAGTCTTCAGTGTCACATGCTCCTTTATAAATCATTCTAATATACTGATTTGATGCTCAATTATTATTAATTATTGTTGGTACTCAACGTTGAATGATGGTTCTTTAGCGGCTTAATATTGTTGTGGAAAACATGATACTTTTTTCCAATTTCTGTTCTTTTGAATTTGAAATCTTTTGTGACATTATACATTTCTTTACTGTCACTTGAGCAATTTAGTGCATCCTTGTTGACTAAAAGTATTAATATTATTTATTTTTATTTTACTGACCCCAAAACTTGAGCGGTAGTGTATCACAGTGTGTTTATTGTTATTGTTTGAATTGATCATAAGAAATGTGAATGAAGACTGGAGTAATGATGATGAAAATTCAGCTTTGCATCACAGGAATAAATCCCATTTGAAAATCTATTCAAATAGAAAACAGCCATTTCAAAGACAGCCTGTCTTTTAGATCAAATAAATGCAGCCTTGGTGAGCATAAAAGTCTTTAAATCCAGTAGTGTACAGTACAAGCAATCAGACTTATTTTCACCTGCTAGACAATCCAGAACGTGCCAGCCATGCATACACACTACCCAACATAAAGCTGCGACTGACACAAACACACAACTAAACTACTGATGAAACACACATCTACAGTGGATACTTGAGTTTAGATTTTATTGTAGAAAAGCAGAGGAGGACAAGTCAGACTGTAGGAAAATCAGGCAATATGGCACACAAATCTGACAGACACAAACGCTTACACACTCTACGTGACCGGTGTTGTATTTCCTATGCGTGTTAGGATTATATTACACTGTATATTAATTAACAACAGGCATACTGGTTGACAAGGACTGATATTTCAGTGAGTAAACTGTGTTCTGGTGCAAGACTGACAAGATGCTTGATAACTGTAGCGTTAAGAGCGGATAGCGAGATGTTTTCTAGCCATTTAAAGGGTTGGTTCAGCCAAAAATTACTATTCTGACATTATTTACACACCCTAAGTCGTTTCAAATGTATGATTTACTTTCTTCACAAAAGGAGATGTTAAACAAAGTTGTGGCTGCTTTTTTCCACATAATGTGAGGCCATTCCTTGAAACAATTCATTTTTGTGCAAATCATTCGCAAAACCCTTCTGACGTAACTTTCAGATTCACGAAAGTGTTCGTATTCATATGAAAAGATTATACTTTTATCTATTTTTTATTTTTACAAACTGAACACATTGCAATTTGATAACACTATTTGCCATTTATTAATATTACAACTGTAATATTATTACAAAAAAAAGTGTTTTAACCAATTAGTCACATGTAAAAATACATTTGACTGATAAACAATAACTGAAACCTTTTACAGGCATATGGCCAAATAATTCCTTTTGCATTCATGTAATGTATTGGAAACAAACCTGAAAAGGTAGTCCAGAAGTTCCTACAGCGTTCCAGACTACACGCAATTCACTTATTTGTAATTTTTGGGTGGGATTATGCTAATTATAAATGAGCAGCCTAGTTATAAATGATTGGAATTTATTAACATACGCATGATTAACTATCAAATCTGAAGTCTACAAAGCGTTTGTGAATCCAGAGGAGTTTTTGGAAAAGTCCATTTTACACACAAATGACTCCAAATTTATTTATGTATTATTGAAAGGTATATGAACGAAAATAAATTAGCTCAGGGACTGCCAGGCTTCAAAAAAGAACATCTCATATCAGTAGTTCATATGACATGCACTTTATTACTTAAGGGGATAGTTCACTTAAAAATCAAAATGAAGTAATTTACTCACCCTGGTGTTGTTCTATTATCGTATGCCCTTCTTTCTTTTTCAGACCACAAAAGGAGAATTTAAAAGAAAAATGTCCTGTATCAAGCTTTGAAAAAAGACGCAAAAGTATCACAGAATGATCCTATTCAACATGTGCCGTATATTCCAAGTGCCTGGGGTATACGATAGGGTTTGGTTTGGATTATCAATCGAAAATCCTGACCTTGGCCTTTGGTCTTCTTTGTATGACTGCATGTTCATGTGACTTGTGTTCATGTGTTCATGTAGTTCACACACGCTCGCCCAGGAAAAGCACACATTGTTTTTTACGTTGCATTTTGATTAATTTCTTACTTTTTTTAGTTTTAAAAACTTTTTGGAATATATGACATGGAAACATTCTGTGATACTTTTGCATCTTACTTTTGATGGTGGTCGCTATGCACTATCATTATAAGGACATTTTTGACCTCCCCTTTTGTGGTCTGAAAAAGGAAGAAAGGCATTAGAACAACACCAGGGTGAGTAAATATAATGACTTCATTTTCATTTTTAAGTGAACTATCTTTTTAATATGCAATAAAGGTAGGATGTTCTATGGTGCCCTTGCTTTGGCATTTTTGGTTCTTAAAGGCTCCGGTCCCTATTCACTTTTGTATGGAAAAGAGCAGCTCAGACAGTATGCAAAATTTCATACAGGTTTGGAATGACAACTCAAGCAACTCATACAGGTTTGGAACGACATAAATGTGAGTAAATGTTATTTTTGGAGAACCATTGTGTTAACTGTGAGATGGAAGACATTGACATACACACAGTAAGGCACAAAGGGATAAAACAGGGAGTTTAAGGTTTGGCATCCTCCACACTGTCTTATTCATTCACGAAAACCCTCACAGAAACACAAAGCCACACAAAATACTCATCCACTTTAGCAGACTTTGGGAAAATGTGCAGCAGAACTAACATACAAAGGGCTCGTTCACAGAGCAGTCAGCTTGTTCTGTCGTCTTGTTTAAGGCTGAATGGGGGAATCCACCCATTTTTGTGCTTTTTGATGAAGCTTTGAATTTTGCTATGGAAATGTGCTCTCTACACACACACATACACAGACATAAACACTCTGAATTGACTCTTTGCTAAGCCCTGCCTTAGAACGTCACTGACCACACCTTAGCAACTATTGCCATTTATCAACCATGAAATGAGGCGTTCGTCTTTTCAGTTTACTGTGATAATGTACACTACTGTCCACAAATTTGGTGTCAGTAAGATTTTTCAAAAAAAAAAAAAAGATGCATTAAATTGATCAAAAGTGACAGTAAAGACATTTATAATCAGTGTTGGGGGGGGGGGGGTAACATTAAAATAATACTTTTAAATTTATAACAAAATACAAGTAACGCAAGTTCCTTTGTTTTCTAATTTATTCACTGACATCTCTCTCCTGTCCCATTATTGAGAAAAGTAACGCAATATTGTAACATTACTTTTAAAAGTAATTTCCCCAACACTGTTTATAATGTTAAAAAAAGATTTATATTTCAAAAAATGCTGTTCTTTTGAGCTTTCTATTCATCAAAGTATCCTGAAAAAATGTATCACAACTTGCACAAAAATACTGACACCACAATCTGACTCCGATTCCATAAATCAACACTGATAATAATAAGAAATGTTTCTTGAGCAGCAAATCATCATATTAGAATGATTTCCGAAGGATCATGCGACACTGCTGACTGGAGTAATGATGCTGAAAATTCAGCTTTGCATCACAGGAATAAATTACATTCTAAAATGAGAACTAGAAAATAGTTCTTTAAAATTGTAATGCTATTAATATTGTAACAATATTACTGTATATTCGATCAAATAAATGCAGCCTTGGTGAGCGTAAGAGAAAACATTTAAAAAATCTTACCGACCTCAATCTTTTGAACGGTAATTTAATTTCTTTAAAGAAAATTGCACATACAAATATTTAGCATAAATCAAAATTATTTCCAGTCCATGTAATAGGCTACCATTCAATCCATTTGTCCCACCTTAAAAGCACGCTTTACTGCAATCCACATGAATGTTATTTTAAAGCTTGCCTGAGCGAGCAACATTACACAAAGGGGTCAGACAGAGCTTAGCAAAGTATCAATGATGTGCACTAGAACACTAAACATGTGCATTTACACTGGCTATCCTGTAAATCTGCTCATTTGCCCACGTAAGAAACCATTTGACTGTTTTAGTGCAGTGACCAATATGGAAGTGTGATTTAACAGCTTGGCACCAGGTGGCAATAGAGAACACATAGCAGCGACATGATTGACAGGTAGAAAAGGGCGAATCCAGCCAGCTGGGTAGAAGGGGCGGAGCGAAGGGGAGGCGGTCCCAGGGAGAGCAAGGCCTCAACCAGCCTGAACACACAAACAACCTCCCCTTCCAGCACGTCGCCCGCTGAACACAAACTATCCTGCCCGCAGAGAGGAAGATGAACATGAGTGTTCAAATAAAACACAATGAGAGGTTGATGGGATGTGAGATGGTTTTAAATTGGAAGGGAATTGGGGGGGGGGGGAGAGAGAAAGAGTTAGTGGTATTAGCTCTTAAACTTTTAGAGCATTAGAGGAAACAGCAAAAGATGTTAAAAGCCCAGTTAGATTTGAAGAAAACACCAAACGTCATGTGTTTGAGAAACTATTTCTTAATTTGATTTATAAAGATTAAAAACTCTTTCCATGAAAAAGGAAACAGCTTGAAGTGTAGGAGACCAAGTCTACCTGAGGAACTCCAATTCTGCGGCACGCCTCTAGGAAGTTCTCCACATTTCGTCGACACTTGGCCATTGTCAGTTTGGGCTGGAAAGAAAAAGAAAAGATGAAACTATGTATTCTTATGCACAAACACAAACATACGCAAAAATGTATAAATGAAGTTGAAGAGCAAAATAAACCCCAAAAGTCACTCACCACTGCCGGTGAGGGTACATGGATGCTCGGTATGGATCGGGGACGCACGTGGTTGGCCAGATGGCACAACACGACCCCGTCAGTCAAAGCTGCCCCAAGATCAGTGGGTAAAGACACCTTGAGTCGACACTCAATATTCTACATGAAGGATGAACAATTAAGACTTACAGTATTTTGAATTATATATGCTTAACAGGACAGCATAATACAATATAAATGAGTTTAATATTTTATTAAACACACATGCATACATATATGAAACAATAGATAAATAACTAATGGATGACAAGAAGAGGAGGGTACCCTTCTCAGCTGCTCTATCAGTAGCGCCTCCTCTCCCGTTGGGGCTGGACTCTGTGTGGGAGTGGCTTCCACTGGCTCCGCCTTCTGTGCGCCTGATTCTCCTGTAAAATGGTCACACATGCCATTAGAAATACGTCACTGCGTAATTACATGAGCAAGTTCTAATTAGGAATGATGATTAACTTGTAAAAGCACAACAGTGACTGCCTACTTCAGAGAAATTTTAATATTTAAATACTATTATAGTATTTATTAATATTTTAAAATAGCTTTCATTTATAATTTTAGTTTAAGTATTAGTAATTTTGTTATGTTTTTCTCTTTTTTTTAAATGTCTCTATTTAGCTTTAATTTACATTTCTTTCGGTTTAAGTCATTTTAGTACTTCAACTTAAACTAATTTTCAGTTAGTTTGTTGCCAAGGCAACATTTCTAATTTTTATTTTAAAGTTGGTCATGTAATATTTATATTTTATTTCCCCTTTCTTAAATTAACGACAACGATTTTTGATAGTTTTAGTTAACAATAATAACACTGCCACCTTTTCAGTGATTTTTTTTTTACTGTATTTCTCATATTTTCTCCATACGCATTTCAGAAAATCCTTTAATTAAGAGTTCAAGACAAACCATCCAGCTCTGAGATGAATTATATCAACATGTGATTCAAAGCACCATTTTTTTTATGAAAATGAACATTAAAGGTCCCGTTCTATGCCCCTTTTCACAAGATGTAAAATAAGTCTCTGATGTCCCCAGAGTGTGTATGTGAAGTTTGAGCTCAAAATACCCAACAGATCATTTTTTACAGCATGTTTAAATTGACATATTTTGGGGCTCAGAAAAACAAGCCGTTTCAGTGTGTGCCCTTTAAATGCAAATGAGGTGCTGCTGGACGACACAGGGGGCGGAGCTTCATGAGCTCGCGCTCAGTCTGTCAGGAAAAATTCATCTCACGGAATGATGATAATATCAGAAACTCTCAGTAACGGCGTTCATTTCGAGTCGGACAATAATGCCTACAGAGTCAGATTGCTGTATAGAGATGAAACAGGTATGGTTTAGTAGTTTAATTACGGTTATTATAACGTATTTGTCATCTGCTTGTATGTATTCATTATTTATTAATAACCTACAAGTCTGCTGTCTGAATGATGATCAAACATGTACTGATGAGTTTAATAAAGTTTATTGTACATCACACAAAAGATGAAGCGTCAGTTTTACTTCAGAAAATCACCGTAAGAGCTGAGTAAACACAGTAGGCTAAGTTATAAGAAGTGCGCAAGTAGCCAGTAGAGTTGAGGGAGCATTCCTGTGGGCGGAGGTTAGTCAAGAAACGGTTCTGGTGATGTCACTAATGCAGGATGTAGAGGGGTGTAGTCCAATCGAGCCGTTTTTTGTAGTCAACTTCTGTTAAATAAAATATCTCGCTTGCCATTGAACTTTGAGCTTTATAATTTTACAGATATTATTTATGCTCTAACAGCAACATTACACACTAACTAAAGTTTGAAACATGGAATCGCATGCAACGGGACCTTTAAGGCGGCAAAGGTACAACACTGTGCACTTAAATTCTTTCATGAGGGTTAGGAAACAACGATACCGAATGATTAAACATTAAAACACAAAACTACTGACTACAAGTAATTGATAAAACACATTTTGTTCAGAGGTTTATTACAAAATATTCAAATATTTAGGCTGACACTGATTTGTGCACTTAATTTACACTAGGGGCTTTTGCATCGGAGGAACCTTTTCATAAGCCGCGTTTCCACCGCAGGAACTAGGAACTTTGGGCTGGTACTCAATGTGTTTACACCGCAGGAACCAGGGTCTAAATGAAGTTCCGGGTAAATATTTCCCCCTCCGATAGTCCCTGCTCATGAGGTAGTACTTTTTCAAAGTTCAGGAACTTTCAGGGGTGGGACTTCTGATTGGTTGTGTTCACGCCGCATTTTGGTTGGATGACTCCACGCAGCATTTTATTTATTTTTAACCTCCCTTTTTAAAAAATCTATTGCGGTTTGTGTCGTGGCTTCATGCAGTAAGAGTTGTCTGTCTGCAAATATGGAATTTAATTAAAAAAAAAACTGGTGGACTGGCGACGAGTTTCAGGTTTTATTAAGCGTATTTGTGGAAGAGGAAACTTTCTGCACGTTCGTCCCGGCCATCTCACGGTCAATGTCCGCAATAGCTGATAACATACAAATTTAATATCTACCGTTAGCATTACGAGCTTACTGAACACGCTTTATCAGTGCTCGTCTCTTTTCTGCCACAGCTTTTTTTATTAAGTCATTATGTTTACACATTGTCATCTATTGCAAGGCACTCCAAACCACATGTTACATAGGCTACTATAACAGGATTGAAATAGCGCTTTGAGGTTAGTAACAAACAACTATTTACAAGATTGTCACTATTTATGATTGATAGACGGGGTTCAGGCTTTTTTTAAGCGTATTTGCGAAAGAGGACATTTTTGCGCGTTCGTCCCAGGCATCTCACAATAACTGATAACATACGTTGTC
This sequence comes from Scardinius erythrophthalmus, assembly GCF_964197995.2. Classification (NCBI taxonomy): domain Eukaryota; kingdom Metazoa; phylum Chordata; class Actinopteri; order Cypriniformes; family Leuciscidae; genus Scardinius; species Scardinius erythrophthalmus. The sequence goes on along the minus strand of NC_138228.1, from coordinate 22,516,618 downwards.
TATTTTATACGCATACGAGCTTTCTGAACACGCTTTAGTATCAGTGCTCGTCTATTTTGTTTTGTTAATTACCTCGTTAGTAAACCAAAACATAACTGCAGCACAGTTTGAATCTCCTCCATACTTATTATAAATGTGGCGCTCAAAACTGATTACTGTCCGTCGCAGACTGGGAGGAGCAGTTGCGCGCAGTTTACCTTCCCGGTACTTTAGGCCGCGGTGTAAACGCAGAAAGCAACCGGTCTGGGGCAAAAAAAGTTCCTGGGACAAATTGTTCCGGGTAATTTCAGTGGAAACGCGGCTATAGTGCCTTAGAACTACTATAACTATTATTAACCCCCTTTTTGGCATGTTTGCACCAAAGGAACTGGGAACGATTTCATTTCTAGGAATGCCTTTTGAGGGAACTAAATTAACTTTCTTTTTGAAAGAAAGTAATACTTTTTATTCAGCAAGGAAGCATTAAATTGATCATAGCAGAAAAGACATTTATAATGTTATAAAAAAATATTATATTTCAAATAAATGCTGTTCCTTTGAACTTTCTATCCATCAAATGATCCTGAAATAAAAACGTATCATTGTTTCCACAATATTAAGCAGTACAACAGTTTTTTTAAATAATAATAATAATAATAATAACAAATGTTTTTTTATTATGCAGCAAATCATCATATTAGAATGATTTCTGAAGAATCATTTGACACTGAAGACTGGTAGCCTGGGTTTCCCCATGCTGCCTTGCTCACAGCGCGATTTTATTCACGCTGCTTGGCAGTCTGGACACCATGGACCAAATTTTCCCCTGAAAAAGGGAACCAATCACAGAACGGGGAGGGAGCAGCAAGACGATGACGACACCGAAGCAGTTTGTTTATATCTATGGATCCAACATGGCATCAGACTCGACGTTATCTTCTACCCTCATGTTTATCTTGCACAAACGGTAATATTCGCTAAACGCCATCGTGTACAAATAAATCTTTGACCCATCGTCTTTTTCCTCGTCGAATTTCTGTCGCTCTACATACGTCATCTGCTATAATTGAAGCGATTGGCTATGAGCTACGTACAGGCGCATTTGATAGACATTCATAGCGCCGAATAAACGCTTCTGGGCATTCGTAAACCACGCCTCAAATACGAGAAAACGAACACGTGGTTCCCAGACCAAGTCTCAAATGAGACTTGGTCTGACGTTAGCCAGGCTAGAAGACTGGAGTAATGATGCTGAAAATACAGCTTTGCATCACATGAATAAATAACATTCTAAAATATATCAAAATAGAAAACAGTTATTTTATATTGTAATAATATTTCACAATATTACTGTTTTTGCTGTATTTCTGATCAAATAAATGCAGCTTTGGTGAGCAGTAGAGACTTTTAAAAAACAAATCTTACCGCCCCCAAACTTTTGAACGGTACTGTATACCAGGGGTTCTCAAACTATCTGGAGATAGGGACCCCTCATAGGGCAGAAAAAATTCCAAGGACCCCCTTATAACCGCAACACAAACGTAATAGCTAAATCATGTGTGTGTGTGTGAGAGAGAGAGAAAGGAGGGAAAGGGGCAGGGGCGTTTCTAGGTTTTAAAAACATCAGGGGCTGAGCCCGAAACATCAGGGGCTGGGGGTTGGTTACAAGATAACATGATTCGATACAGAGAATAATGTATATTGTAGGTCTATATGCAGGGGGCAGCCACAGCAGCCCACATTACCCCACAGACACGCGTATTGAAATGTGAGGTAGTTAGGGGGGTTCGGGGGCGTGCTCCCCCGAGAAAATTTGGATTTCTCGGACCTACATATGTGCTTTTTAAGGTGTCTGAAGGCCAACATTTTTTGATAACAATATGTCAGTGGGCAGTATACAGAAATTATTTGTCAAGCAGATAACAGATTCTTAAACATGAGAATGAGAATAAATGTTGAAATGAATGATCCACAGTACAAAATGGAAATGCAGAATGTTTCTGCTTGTTGACAATACACAATCACATATTCCAAACAGGAATGGCCTTAAATGAGAAATCTTATAAGGATTATTTTGCATATAGATGTTAATCAAACACCAGTGCAATCTTTTGTTTGTTTATTTTATAAATATATATCTATACTTATATTTTGCTTATAGTTTCTGTAATTAGCAAAGAACATCTGTGTTAAATAGGAATACATTGTAATAATGTTAATCAAGCTGCCTAAATCACATGACTGTGCAGCAGTTCACACTCACAATAAAAATACAATATAATTTAAAACAAAGACAAGCTCATTATACAAAGGAAATAATATTACAGATCTAGACAAATTGGGTTGCTTATAGTTAAAAGAATGTCAAGAACGATCATTTAGGCTAGATGTATTTTTCACATTTTTGGTCACAAAATATTTTTTTTATGACACGAGTCAGTTTTGATGACTTTACAATATTGATAAAATGTTAGAATATTAATAATGAAAAATGATACAATTTTATTCTCCGTTTTGGTTATTTCAATACTTAGCCGACAGAACACGACGTACATGCTCGTAGTTTCCTTTGCGTGATACAGGGCGCACTGCATTTGCGCTTGATATTGAAGAGTGCGCGCCGCGAGCACACAGCTGATACGAGTCATACGACAGGAAAGCTTTACTGACATATAGCCTGACAACATCTGGTCTGACAGAGGACTGTGCGGCGGTGCTGACTGCGTTATTTTTTTTTATTTTTTTTTAATTGCTGTGAGATTGTTTTCTGTTGCGCAAATCCTGGAGATATTCTAGGATAGGCTGAAATCACTCTCGTGGTGCGTCTGCAGAGACAGATTTCAACAATCACTAGTCAGAGACAGCAGCAAAGCCAAAGCACAATGAAATAAGGCAACTTATGATTTCGGGGGTTTACATAGGCTATTGTCCAGTTTCATTTTTGTCAGTCAACTTTTCAAAAAACATTCGGGGCTACACTCAAACATTTGGGGCTGAAGCCCCGGCAAAATCGTTAACGCATGTGCTGAGGGGGTGCTAGATCATTGACAGGGGGAGCTGCGCAATTCTCTCTCTCTCTCTCTCTCTCTCTCTCTCTCTCTCTCTCTCTCTCTCTCTCTCTCTCTCTCTCTCTCTCTCTCTCTCTCTCTCTCTCCTCTCTCTCTCTCTCTCTCTCTCTCTCTCTCTCTCTCTCTCTCTCTCTCTCTCTCTCTCTCTCTCTCTCTCTCTCTCTCTCTCTCTCTCTCTCTCTCTCTCTCTCTCTCTCTCTCTCTCTCTCTCTCTCTCTCTCTCTCTCTCTCTCTCTCTCTCTCTCTCTCTCTCTCTCTCTCTCTCTCTCTCTCTCTCTCTCTCTCTCTCTCTCTCTCTCTCTCTCTCTCTCTCTATACACACACACTATTAAAAAATTAGCAAAACTTGGCCACTAAATATTTAATATTAAATTATTTTAATGATCACAATTCAAGTTTTAATTTTATTAAATTGAACAAGCGCAACATTCAGCATTCAATTAAATATTCTAAAAGATGCAAAGATGAAGTTGACGATCGCCATATTCGTAGTGAACGCGCCTATAGAGAGAAATGCACATCATGGATTACATAATCAGAGAGTAGCCTTTTTCTTTTCGTTTTGAATTATTTCGTTTTAAGACATTTCAAGCTTTGTGTATTTGATGTATTTCTCATGTCTGTGTGAGGCATACACTGAGTTTCGTTAAGTTAAGATGAGATGCGCTCCAGTTCACGTGCATTGCAAGTGACCGCGCGGGCGCCTCGCCTCCATGATTATTGTCTGTTATATTTGTTATATTGGTTGATGAAAAATGTATTAAAATTAAGATACAATTTATACAAAACGAAATTCACTTTAAAGAAAGGGGTCCGCGGACCCCACTTTGAGAACCACTGCTGTATACGAATCATGATTAATCATGACATCACAAATTTCCCACAAAGAATGACTCAGCAATGAGCTGCATCAGGTAAACAAACCTTTTTTCTTCTCCTCTCGCTGACTCAGGCGGAACAGGTAACTCTCAGGTCGCTGGTTGAGGCCGCGGGAGGGGGACGGGGCAGCAGGGCTGGGGTAAGTGGGTGACTGGAGGGCTGCAAGACAAGCAAAACATTTGTCAAAAAGGGATGTGGGGCAAAAAAAAAAAACAGCAGTAAGGAAAGAGAGAATGAGAGGAGTTCATGATTTAAAACGAATACATACCAGTGGGTGACAGTGAGGCATAATCTTCACCTTGCTACAGAAGACAGGAGTTCAATTGGAGAGAAAATAAGAAGTGAAAAAGGTCAAATGAGTTGAAATATCAGATAATGAACACTGTATCTGTGGCATGCGCTTTAAAGTGAACTCTAGGTGTGAATCTCAAAAAGAAATAAGTAGCCAATATCTCTTGGCAGTTTTTGTAAGATTCGCCCACAGGTGACCTCACTTTATATTACGTTTTTAACGTGAGAACTTGCAAACCCTAAATAAATATGTACATGATCAGCTGAAATCCTGAACAGGTTTCCAGCATAATTTCCTCTAAGAAACTTGTCATAGTCATTCTGCCTGGATATGACAGGGTGTTAGATTGGAGTGCAACCACAATATCTTTGTTGAGTCAAATTTTCAAGAAACATCCACAGTCAGCTTATTTGCATCTAGAGGCCGATCATCTCCAGGCTCTTGCGGTTCAGTACCTGCGGCGTACAGGAGGAGGGGGCGACGGATAAAGCGGGAGACACACACCCATCCAGCGGCACAGCAGAGAGAGACTAGCCAGCCACAAAGAAACGAGGAGAGGATAGAAATGAAACGAAAGGAGGAGAAATAAAGGACGAACGTAGGAAATAAATAGAAGGTTTGAGAAAGTGTAAGTGTTTTGGAAGCGTCAGATTTCATTGTTTAATACTGAAAATACTGCAGGAAACATATCATGAAGAGGAAATATTACAGCAGGAATGCATTAAATAAGGTTTAATTTATCCTGAAAATGCTGAATGTTTTCTTGAAGGAGTCAGCTTAATAAAAATATAATAAATAAATATAAACACATTAATATAAATGAATACATTAATATTAACGTTTAATACATGTTTTTAGAGTAAAATGATCAAGAAACAGCCACAATAAGCTTATTTGCATCTACAGAAATAAAATGAAGGCAGATCAGCTGTAGGCTCCAAACAAACTAATAAATATTATTTATTATACATTATTTAAAATGTACTAATGAAACTGTGAGAAGTTTTGCAACATGCAACAGTTTAATACAAACATTTCAGGGTTCATTCATTTTCCTAACCCTAATTATAACCAATACTAATTGTGATGCTTGACTTAGCAAACGCCACTAACAAAAACAATTTATGCCAAGTCCCCATTTTGACAGCAGATAAACGTGTCTGTGTGTCTCCTTCACCTGTTTGTGAGGGTCTGGCCTCTTCTTTATAGTGTTGGTATCTGTGTCTATCTCAAATATCAGTAGAGGCTCAAACTCACTCTGACACAGATAGAACCAACATATATGAGAAAGAGAGAAAGAGAGACAAAGTAGAGAAAGAGACAAAGTAAAGGGACAGACAGGGAAGCAAAAAGAAGCAGGGCAAGCGTATTAAAGATGCACACTGGGAAAAGCATCTAATATTAAAGGTGCATTCAGTAAGTAAACAAAGTAATAACTATCAAATACAATATATAATGTAATAATATAAAATAATTATATAAAAATAATAATTATATAATAATAATAATAATTATAAAAATATAAAATATATACCCATTTTTATATGGGTAAAAATGACTAATTACTGAGTGCACCTTCATAACATGTTAACAGTTCAAACTGATCAGAAAAGCAGTTTTAAATGGAAATAACCTTAAATCGTGTTAATACATTATGCTAATTTTTTAAGACTAAAACTGACATTTGTTAAGGGAAGAGAACACACAGTGAGAAAGGAGATGGAGGATGGCGCATGATCCGAGCTGATTGGCTCTTACCATGAAGAGGGCGGAGTCATCGGTGTGAGTGGACCGTCGGGAGGGGTACAGACTCTGGGGTGGGACAGTAATGCATATGACTACAGACTCTCTCTCTCTCTCACACACACACACACACACACACAAACACACACACAGATGGATGGGGAGGAAGTGAATGTGCAAATCTGAGAATGAGACTCACCTCACTGTCTGTTGGACTGAGCTTCGTAGGGCTTGGAGTTGATTTATGCTGAAAGTACAAAGACAGAAAATTGTCTTCCCATCATGGTGACATGGTGCATAATTTGGGAGTTTTCGACTGGGATTTGGAAAATTTCACCCATCAGAGCATCTCCATGTATCTCAATGTTAATGTTTCTTTTTCAAATCCAACATTATTTGATATTATTGCTGCAACTTTTATTATACTAATATTAAATTGTGTTGACTATTGGCAAAACTTTAGCAGCCTAAAACAAAATTGAATAGCTATAGATTGCTGCAGGGATGACGTATTTTGTACAAAAAGTTTTGTTTTTAATTTTGACAATAGTATTTTGCTAGGCCAAAACTTTAAACAAGTTCCATCACCCTGAAGTCAATGGGTTTTTTGAATGCCTGAAATAAGGTCTGTGGTTGTCCCTATGACGTTTGGATCTGTTGTTTGGCTCCGAGAGGGGAAGTTGAGCGTGCTGACGTCAAATGGTGATTTGTGACAGTTTCACCATGGGAAGCCCGGGAAACTATAAAAAGGACACTTCAACGCAGAAATAGAGACTTGAGCTGTGACTGTGCACTCTGTGTTTGTTTTGTCAGTGAACCAACATTATCTTGCCGACCCTATTTTGGTTCATTCATTCTTGAGTTGTTGAAAGCATTATCATTGTGCTTGTGCTGGATGGATGAAAAGGGATAGGCAAGTAATGTCATGTGATATTTCTGTATACATAGACCAGGTTAGGGACATGTGCCACCTGCTGTATTTTTGGTTTGGTAGTTAGTGTATGGTAGATCCGACATCCTGAACGTTGAAGATTTTTCGTTCTACCTTTTCTTCTTTAATAGACAGGTTAAGTTAAAATGGGTTAGAAAGATTTTGTTGTTTTCTTTGCTTTGGCACTGTCCAGTTCCCTTTGTCCTCCCCAGACTCTGTGTATTTGAATTATTGCCTGTGTGTATATAGATATTTTCCTTATAAATAATTCTTTTCTTTAATCTTCTCCACATTTTGTTGATCATAGCACTCAGAAATAAAGTTTCACCTGCTCTGCCGTTCCCTCTTGCCTTATTCCCTCTCCCAGTGTTTTAATGATAGAAATTGCCAAACAGTGATTTAATGTTGCCCTTCCCACTCCCTAGACCTTCAAATCCAGGGAAAAGTTGTAAGTTACAGTGGTCAACACAAGCTCAAGATATTTTCACGTTTTACTCTACAGCATAAAATACATCGGTAAAACCTTCTTGTGATTTTTTTTTAAGCTCGTCTTAAAGCGGTTGCTAACATATGGCTAAACGGGACTACAGAGGTTGTCTGAGACATTAAACATCACGCTGAACTGCTTTCACAGCCTCATTGTGTTTATAATAGTGCTTCTGCAAACTATTTAAACTCAAACTTTCAGAGAAAATGTTTTTAAATGAAGACTGAAAGTTGTCAGAAACTTTTAGGGTTAGTTCACTCAAAAATGAAAAATTTCCCTCCAATGACAGTACACGCAACTACATTTGTCACTTCAAAAAGTTCATAAAGAGATTGTTAAACTAATCCATATGGATTGAGCGGTTTAGTCCAAATTGTCTGAAGAGATTGAATCGCCTCATATGATGAAGAGATTGAATTTAGGCTTTTCTTCACATATAAACATTGATCAGCGAACATAAACAGAAGCTCAACCGAACCTGCTTGTCGTCAAGAACAAACCTCATTGGCTCTTGCGGAAGCTCAAACGTGCTGCGTAACACACAAGAATGAACCTCATTGGTTCTCGCATGTCAAGCATGCTTGAGCTTCTGTTTACCATATCTGATATGTGCAGTGATCAATGTTTATATGTGAATAAAAACCTAAATTAAATCTGTTCATCATATAAAGTGATCGTGTCTCAACAGAAAATTTGGACTAAACCACTCGATTCACATGGATTAGTTTTACAATCTCTTTATGAACCTTTAGAAGCGTCAAAGTGGTCTGTCAAAGTGTAGCCGTCAACGGAGGGACAATATCTTCATTTTTGTTTTGAAGATGAGCGAAAGTCTTACGGGTTTGGAATAACGTGAGGGTGAGTAAATTATGACAGAAATTTTGGGTAAACTAACCCAAAGTTGTGTAGTTCATTTATAGACTACCTTTAACTTTTTACTTCTGGCGATTGTATTTAGACTTAAATTCATAATCATTATGTGTTCATTTGTTATTACCATGATGAATAAAACGTGTAAGAATCATAAACTTGTTTGTCACAGACCTTATTTATTGCAATAATCCAAAAGCCAATGGCTAAATCCTATTGGTATTTTGTCGAGGGAACCAGGATGATGCTAAATGACAACCTTTGTCTTAAAACGTGATAAAACGTGTCTTCGCTGTAGCTCTCTATTTGGCGTGTGTGTGCGCGAGTACCTTAGCGTAATTCATAACGGCATCTCTTTGCACTGATCTTTTCTGTCTTTCTTCCTCGTACCGCTGTGCCGCCAGCTGAGCTTCTCGTCTCACTTTCTCCACACCGCCACCAGAACCTGACGCCACACCAGCAGACCGCTGATAGACAGAACCAGAGTAAAACCACTATGTTTTGAATTACTGCATCATGAGGCATGTATATACAGCGACTCTTACCTGGTTATGAGTGTATGAAGACGTGACCGCTGTATCAGAACCACCGCTGAAGAGAGAACAACAACTGTTAGTGACAACGCAGATGACTATTCTTTTTATTTTAGTTTTTATATTTTATTTTATGTACTTTTTGCCCCTTTTCAGTACAATTAGTGTGTATAATTGTTTTTTGCCTAACATTTTATGTTATTTGTATTAATATTATAATTTATTTTATAGTATTATATATAAAATTGTATACATGTAATCATTTAATACAAATAACAAATATATATATAGTTATGAGAGCGTAATTTGGTCAGTACCGGTTATTTAGGGAGTTTTGACGTCTTGGGTCATCAGTTCTTAAGTCTCTGGATGGGCTGGTCTTCACAGGTGAACCCTAGAAACAAGTTAAAGCTATCATAAACCCTGTGGTAACTAACAACAAAATCAGAATCAAAATCAGCCATTACATACTAATACGCACCTCTCTGGTGATTCGTCTTTCAATGTAGGCCATAAACTGAGAGCTGAGGCTGACTGGCTCCGCCCTTCTACGACTCCGCCCATCCTCCTCATCATCATCCCCTGTACAGCTGTCAATGAAGTCTATCTGTTCAAGCTCTGTGTCCACTACAGAAAGAGACAATAAAGTGCTTAAAATACACTTAACCATGGTAAAAATAATTGTAATACACAGCTTCTCGTGGCTTTTCATTAGAATTTAGAGTCCATTTCATAAATGTAAATGTCATCTCACTTGTGCCATTGGTCACGTGAGACCCCGTCCGATGATCCTCACGTTCTCTTTCTCGTCTCTGTCTTTGCTCTTTGGTGATTTCTGCCACTCTCAAAGGCAAGTCTGACAACTCGTCTGAAGGCTTTAAGAAGGGATAGATGGGGGAAAAGGCAAAGCAGATTTAATTAAAAAATAAAATAAAATGAGCAATACATAATGGAGTTGGACAGATTGGATTCTTGATTGAGTGACCTGAAAAAAGCACTTGCCTCATTTCCTGACCACCTCTTGTCTCCGCTGTCCACACTGTTAAACCCAGAGTCCAGAGCTCCGTATGGCCGACCGGAATACAAATCCTCTACACTGAGAGGAGACAGACCAGAGAGAACAACATCATATCATCATACTGCTCCATGAGGAACAAACACATAGAAATAGTCTACTAAATGTCTGAAATAACTGTAATAAGCAATTCATTTCTAACACACATATCACCTTACAAGAGATCAAATAAAAGTACAAATTTCAAGATATTTCTAAAGTAGTTTTTAAACACGTTTCTTTCTGGCCCAAATGAAAGAAGCCCACTCTCTAATCTCTGTGAACTTCGTTTTCAAGGCTTGAAATAAAAGCCTTGAGTCTTTCTTTCAGTCCAAGTCTGTTTGGTTTTGTTTTATTATTTAATTTCCACCAAGCAAAACATAATCTGATAGTTGTGGGTGGTTTCTTAATGGCCCAAATCAAAAAAGCCTATTCTCAAGTCTCTGTGATATTCTGGTGTCTAGATATGGCTTGGGTCCCTCCTTCAGTGTAAGTCTCTGTGATTTTTTTTTCCCACCCTTTTATTTTATTTTATATATTTTTTGTTTACTTTTATTGCAACAGAGCAAACAATTGTATGATTAGTCAAAAAATAAGAATAAATAAATAAAAATTAACAAAATTAGCTATCGTATGAACATGGTTCTGCCACTTGAGAAGTTTGATGTCCACATCACTTCATCTACCGTCATCCGGTATTGCAGCAATCTCTCCTCTCTTCATACCTTCATTGCAATCATTCCAGTCTTTCATTCAGTCTGTGTCTTTTCCTTCCCCTCCCGTCTTATCTGCAAAATCGCCTGCTCTGTGTGTCCTCTGAGAGACACAGCCGATAAACACTGGCTCAAATTGGATGTGGGTGCGAGTGAAAGCCAGCGAGCACATCAAAGTTTGATCCACATTATGCCCACAAAGCCCAGTGAAATGAAGTACGTTCTCACCAGGATCCAAAGGGCAGTGGTCTTCTGTCGTAGTCTGGGAGGTCTGATGCTGCTTTACATGCCTCCATGTTCAGATATTTAAATATATGGATCTTTCCCTTTATACAGATCTGTAGGAAAATGCAGAAACACATCAATAAACATGGTCCTCAGGATGTGGAAATCTTCATTTTGTTTTGTTTTTGGGAAGAAAACTCAAGACAACAATTTGTGTTAGGGGTGGGCGATTTATGACCAAAATCTTATTTTACGTTATAAGAAATTTTATTTCATGGTAAAAATATATATATCAATATATTTTTGTTATTAAAAATAAGAACAAAGAAGCAAATAACAAACAATAGGACAAATACAATATAACAAAAATATTAATTAATTAACAAATATAAATTTTCAGGGACAATGTGTTTATTTAAACGTACAGTATGGAATTTTTCGCCACTAGGGGTCGCTAGCCTCTTTACAATAACAAAGGCGTAGTTTGATGACGCAACACATGCTAAGAATTATGGATCTTGTCGTCAATGTCAAGCCGACCGATCTAATAATGTTTATGGATGACTGAATACATCGATGCTTTTATCATGACTGTGATATGAAGCAGTTCGGGATTGCTAAGAGACAGCTATCAGCTCCAAACGCGACGCGAGTCCCGCAGATATAAAAGGAATATGGACATTTCATTCTACCGAACTACACGCAGAATTACAACTCACAGGTCAGTTTAATAGACAAATTAAACTTGTGAGGTAACGCAGCGCTGTTTCACCTGGTCTAACATTACACTAGCACACTAAACTGCATTTGAATGTGTTGAAAAGTATGTGTTAGTTTGTCTGTATGAGACTAGCAGTAAACTAGATCAACATTAGAATAACATACAGATCATATTCTAACATTTTATCATTGTTGAACTATATAACATTGATTAGTTTTATGTAAATGTCCTAACCTGTTTAATAAGTACATGTAGGAGCGGTCGAAGTCTCGGACGTGGAGCTCTCGTTTATATACTGTCTTTGGGAGCTCTCGGCATCTCGAAAACACCGCGCTGATATTGATTCTCGTTTTAGTTCTCCTTTTTTTTTTTATCCAAAGTCTGCTTGCCATGGTCCATAATGTTTGAATGAAACAACAACAGCGTGCAAATAGACATTGCGAACTCAACAGTTGTCTGCGTCTGTCGCTTTGGTTAATCAGAGGGCTCTGCTCATAGCTCTGGTTACCATGGCAGTACGAGCGGAAACGATAGGCGGAAACCAGGGACAACGCGGATATGACGCCATTGACTGCGACAAAACGGAAATAAAGAAACGTGCCGTGTCTAAAAATTAAATTAAAATTTCTCCTGGTTTGAAAGTTGTTGGAAACAGTCGGGATAATGTAAGTACACAACTAAAAAAAATATATAACGTAGATATAGTGATTTTTGCTAATTTTAAAGCAAAAAAGTTACATATTGTGCCTTTAACAGAAATTGAATAATCAGATATAAAAATAAATTACTGCATAGTCTTCACTGTATGAATTAAATATAAATTGATACTTATTAAAGCTTCAAAAGTTATTCATTCAAAAGTAAAGTTATTTCTTTCTTCTGTTTGATTAACTTTAACGACACAGAGCAGCAGGTATATTAGACTGCTGTCACTTTAAGACCAAATGCACGGTTCCTTTATAATGATACACATCCGGTTTACACCCAACTGTTTACTTTCACTTGAGATATAAGATCGACTGTGTTTACTGACTGTGAATACTCCACATCATGGGTATTCTGAAATCATTGTGTGTGTATTCGGCCATTGAGCACAATAAGTCATGACAGAAAACTAAATTCGCAATCACATGCTGAAACACGCAAGCACTGCATAGTTCTTTACAGGTTAACTCTTTTAAACATCATGCTCGTCCTACTCTTTATTGGCTCATTCATGCGTTTCATCACTTTAAAGTGTCAATATTGCTGTGCTACCCATATATTTACATACCGCAATATACACAATATGGCAAAATACCATACCGCCCAGCCCTATGAAAAAATTTCAGGGAGTTCAGAAACATTGCTTAGTGATATAGAAAAGAACTAGTGACTTTATGCTTTGTAACTTTGCAGATCTTTTTCATGCTCAAACAGCAAGATTACACCGTTGAAAATCAGTTGGCTCAAAAGGCATTAAAAAAATCTTATAAATAATAAAGTGATAGCCTGGTTAAAACCAGACCATTCTCAGTAGTAACTGAGTTGTGGTCTGGCAAAGCTTCATTATTAACTAATTTCCAAAGGGGCGTCACCAATGGACGTCGCTCAAATGCCTCTGGGCGCAATTGAATAGACCTAAAACCAATCAGAGCGATCGTCATCGTATAAAGCCATATGCAGTGTCCCAATTCGCCTAAGTTACACTACGCCATAAAAGTATGTACTCTTTTTGTGAAGAAAAGGTATTTACTTTTGAATGTGTAGCAAAAAAGTAGGCAAGCTTTGGGACATACTACTTCGTCATCTTTATCGGACGGATCTGTCGCGTGCATCCTGTCACGTAAACTGCCTCTATTAAATCTAATTAAAAAATCCTCTATTAAATCTAATTTAATTTCCTACCGTTTCGGAGAGAAATGTAGTAGCACGTTCATCTGCCAGTGGGTCTTTCATGGAGACTGTCCTCATGTGTTTGCAATTTGAATATAATAATGCATTTAAAGTCCACCTGAAATCAAAATTGACCCTATTTACTTTGTTAGCGCATATTACTAGTTTTGTGGTGAAAAATTAATCCGTGCAAGTTAATACACAGAAAAAAATAGTTTGCCGTCGCAATCTTTAATCAAAGTCTGAAAAGTTACTTCCGGTCTGGAATGGCGTTCCTTCTCCGATGATGTAGGTTTAACGGCTTGGGTTGCGAAACGCTTAACCACTCCCCTCAAACCGTCTGTTATGAGCAGAGATGGAGAGGAGGAGCGCTAGAGTAAAACCCTGCCCTCTGTTCAATATTCCTTTTCACTGGGAAATACGTCACAACACTGGAGAAAAGTCGTTTGCAACTTCCGGATCACGCGGACTTTAAAAGTTGGTGCGCTTCACCAACGGACGTCGCTCAAATGCCTCTGGGCGCAATTGGATAGACCTAAAACCAATCAGAGCAATCGTCATTGTGTAAAGCCCGCCCCAACGTTTCTGATTGGTGCCGCGGTTTCGACGGATTAGAAATGGGCTTGAATGAGCTCTTTGCCAGACTACTTGCAGAGCAAATCTAAATTTGCCGGAAGTTGTCTGGGTTTTCCCAGGCTAATAAAGTGACCTATTTCTAAGTAAAACAGGATGTTTAATGTGGATCAAAAGAGGGACATGTGTTACCTGTGCAGGTGGGCTCTGCAGAGGATTGTTGTCCAGAATGATGCTCTGAAGATGTCTGAGATTGCGGTAGCATACAGGGATTGTTGTTACTTTGTTACAGGAAAAATCGAGCCGGACCAATGGCAGCTCAGCCAACTCTGCAAACCAAATCAACACAGAAATGACACAACACATCTACTAGAAAACATCACTCATTTCATACAGGTGCAGGTGCCTGCGAGTCTGACCAGGAGGCAGGCGAACGAGGTGGTTTCTGCGGATGTTGAGGTCACGTAGAGCTTCCAGCTGACCGATCTGTGGAGGAAGAGTCTGGATCTCATTACAGCTGACGTCCTTGAAGAGAGAGAGCGAGTAATGTGCATGAGTGAGAAAAAATTTGAAGATAAACTACAGAGTTTAAGAGAGAACTGTTCCACACACCAGTTCAGTGAGCTGTCTGAGCTTGCCCAGATCCTCCGGCAGGGATACCAGCTTGTTATTGCAGGCGATCAGAACTTTGAGCGGCAGTCGGCACAAATGAGCGGGGAGAGTGGACAACTGGTTCCGACTGCAGAGAGAAAATGAGAATCATGGGAATTAAAACCTGCAGGGCCCAAAAACTAGATATAAGAAAATGTCAATTTCCTGTGAATGTCAGTGATACCAACTTGTGGTTGCTAAAGAGTTCTAATTAAAACTAAAACCATTAAAAATGTTTTTTAAATAAAAATATTTAAATAAAGCTGAATTTACATAAAATATAAATACTATGTCAAAAAAAAAAATTATATATATATATATATATATATATATATATATATATATATATATATATATATATATATATATATATATATATATAAGAGATAAGAGATAATTCACCCGAAAATGAAAATTCTCTCATCATTCAAACTAAAATAAAATAAGTTAAAGTATTAAAATTACTAAAACTAAAATAAAGCTAAACAAACTAATAGAGAGATGACAAAAAGCACTACAAAATTACTAATACGTTACAATTTTAATTGGAAATATAAAAATCAAAGCTGATTTAAAATATGAATACATACTATAACAGCATATAAATAATCCTATAAGTGGAGGCTAGGTGGTTTCTTACTGGTCTAAGTCTATGTCTCTATATAAACTTGAATGCATGTCTGTGGGATTTTTTTTTATTTTTTTATCTTTCAGGCGAATTTCATGAGTCAGATCGCTTAAAGTAATAACACACCTCACACACTTCCAAAAAGCCAA
Source organism: Scardinius erythrophthalmus (assembly GCF_964197995.2). NCBI lineage: Eukaryota > Metazoa > Chordata > Actinopteri > Cypriniformes > Leuciscidae > Scardinius > Scardinius erythrophthalmus. The sequence continues at coordinate 22,501,247 of NC_138228.1, read as the reverse complement.
ACAATATGAAGTGTAATTACGTCTGACACACAAGCACATGACTAGCTGAAATAACACTTGGGTTGGAGATTGTTCAAATACCTAACCTGAAGTGTAAGCAATAGTAATAGTGATGCTTGCCTTAGTAAACACCTCTAATTAACACTTGCTGTGCACCAACTGTGAGTAAAAAATGGTTTTGGTGAATTTAAGTAAATTACAATGAATTCCTTGTTAGATGGTTGGAAGCTTTTTTTTAGAATTGCTAAATAATGCATGGTTGAAAATCTCAGAATCTTCTCAAATCATAATTTATAAGAACAAATGGACTGAATTTTTTAATCTGATATAAATGACAAATCAAATTAAAGAGATATAAACAAAAGTTGTGTGAGTCTTTGCATTTTTAGCTTGTGGTAACACTGCTAGCATTTAGCTGTTGTATCAAACATTTAAAATTGTTCAATATCAATGTTTTACAAAATTGAGTGTGTTATAAATGTGGTGTCCATGGATTTGACCTGATATTTAGGTAGGTGAGGGACTGTAGGTTGATCAGACTCTCTGGTAGTGAACGAAGGCAGTTCTGGTACAGGTTCAAATTCTCCAGTGACACAAACATGCACACCTCTACCGGCAGCTCCGTCAACCGGTTTCGTGAAAGATCTGAGGGGAGATGGTGGATAGATAGCAGAGAGAAAGAGAGATGAACAAAAAGACAATAAGAAATGGATGTCTGGCAGGAGATGAGCTGCACACCTGTCTTTGGTTTCGCTCACGTAAAAGCGTGTTTGACGAGCTCTTGGCTCATTCCTGGACCATTGTGCTGGAAACAAGTCTCTGAAAACCATCTAAAACCTCTGCTCTACTCTCCTGCAGGTTAATGAAAATACACTATTATATATTAGCCCACTTTTTTTTTTATTACCACTATTAATCTGAATTGGCCAATATTGGAAGTAAGATCCAACATATTAAGGCACATTAAAGCCACAATGGCCAATCACAACATCTGAAACGAAATGTAGCCTACATTTACACCTATTTGTGTAATACTTCATACAATACATCAAATATAAAAAATATATAGACAGCAACCTAAAATATGCAATCTCGTACTTTCAGAGCTGCTGACCATCATGGAAATTTCTATTGCACTCTTATTAGGGCTGCACGATATTAAAGAAAAATGTGATAACTGGTTAAATACTGCGATATTCGATGCGATGATGCTTTAAGTGTGTAAAATAAATTTTGAATATATTTAAAAACTGAAAATGATATAAACATCATATGTTACACATTCTTCATTTCACACGTCATTTTAAAGGAGAACTTGGTAACTTTTTTAACTTAATAAAACTGTCTAGAAATCATTTGGATGGTTAAACAACCTGTTCTGGTGATATTGGTGACTTTCCCCACTCCCCCCAGCGTTCCCAGGCGTAAAACCAACCTTGCAACTTGGGGACTACCGTCCCGGCAAAATAGAAATTGGAAGTCTCGTGAGAAGCGAGAACGAGAACGAGCGCGAAACACGAATCGCTTTACGGCAATTCAACATAAACACACACGCATGTATGATGTATTACCAGATTACCCACCTCGGTAGACACAGCTCCACACGATTCAGTTGGCTTGCTCTGATCAAAACAAACGCACATGAGCAGCGGTAGAGAGGGGGAGGAGGCCGCCGCAAGTGAGTTTTTTACGACCGTGTTGTGAAATATACGCCCCCCCACAGCTGTAGGGGGAGCTCGTGGGGAAAACATGCGACAACAAAAGGGAAAATCAGCGAAGAAGTGACTAGAGTTCGCTAGAGTTGCCGAGTTCTCCTTTATCGTCGGTTTAGGGTTTCAGGTAGGCCTATATTAGATTTTAGGGCTGGTCCGAATACCATTTTTTGAGCTTCGAAGCTTCGGTAGTAATGAACATCGAATATTCGAAGCTTCGGAGAGAGGGTGCTGAACATATTCTTCTCTCTAATAGAGGCAGGAATCTTTGTGTCTGTATGCCAGTTTGCATTTTGATTATTTCGAGAACCGTTCATCCAATCGACTTCACAAGGGAGTGCAGTGTCGCATTTGGTGCAATATAGATAGACACGTGAGACGCAACACATTCAGAATTAAGAAACTTTTAGCAAACTACAGAACAGCGCGAGCGGGAAGCGGCGCGTCTCACGTGGGCAGGGCTTATATGCGCCGAGAACGGACACTGCACTAGTGATATAAAACGCACACACACAGGTCTGTTAACTTAAGCAATAGGCTACTTTTAAGGTAGTCTAATATTTTTCTGACTAACAAATTACTGACACAGTAAAGGGTAGATATAAATAAAGAAAAACGAAATTTAAATAAAGAAAAACGAAATTTAAATAAAGATAAACGAAATTAAGTTAAATTAAAAACGAGATTAATTTAGATTGATAATAACGGATAAAAAGTTTAATAAATTTTGTTTATATTATTCTATTTTCCACAATGTCAAAGCAACACAGCTTAACCAAAAATACAAGCTCTGGCATGCACTTCTGTCCACACACACTCCGCTTTTCTGCGCTCTAGCCAGAGAAAACTCCCATTGTTCGATTTCTAGCATGCACGCGTTTTTTTTCGCGTTTTGATCAGATATTTGCTGTCTCACGCAGGCAGTGTGCAAACTCCATCCTGTTAACATGGGAGCCGAAATAAAAACGGACACACCACGCAGCTGAGACGCTCACGCCACGCTGCCAGTGTGTCGCCGGCCTTATTCAAGCGCGAATGAGAACGGTTTCGCGGGGGATCCCAGGTGTGCAAAAAAAAAAAAAAAAAAACGAATATTCGATTGTCAAATTTTCAAATCAAATACCAACCCACCGAACGAATATTCGGGTCTAGCCCTATTAGATTTATTTACCAACAGAAATGAAATGATCAAATGTAAAATAAATAAAAACTGCACAAAATAAATTCACTGATTCTTATTAAAGCTACAAAAGTTATTCAGACAAAAGCAGTGAGTGATTTTCTCCGTCCATTGTTGTTTGATTAACATTAAGCACACAGACAGAAGCAGGTTTGTTAGGCTGCTGTCACTTTAAGAGCTGAACAGATTCAATATAGGCTAATGTTACATTTGTGCTTTCTTTCTCAACTGTTTAGTCCACTTATGAAATAACTAACTGCGTTTACGTGAATCCTCACCAAGACATTTTGACATAATTCAAATGTGTGTATTTGGCAATATAAGCTGTGGAAGAGAACTGAAATAGGGATTGCTGTCCGAGAGGCAGCTTCCTGTGTGCGCGAGCTTATTCCGTCCAATAAACATTAAGCATGTCACACGTATGTAACAGTCCTGTATCTGTCCAGTCTACTATCTGCTGTCTACGGCGGTCTTGAAATTGGACTTTTTGTGATTTTATGGAGAAATTAAAAAATGCAGTTATCGCAAGTCGTTGCGATATGCACATTGCGATATGTACATATGCGATATTTCGATATATCGTGCAGCCCTAACACTTATTATCCAGGTCTGTTCAATCATCAGCTAGCAGCCAGCAAGTCACTGACCCCCTCTTGTGAGGTTTCACACACCACTGTGTATGTAGAATTCAAGTGTGCTTATTAAGGTCTATGATTGTTTTCAATTTAGTCAATGAACCATGCATGATTACAATGGTCAAATTTGAATGTGAATTGCAAAACATTATTTGAATGCACACACAAGTTGAAATACAGGATGCATCCACTAATTATAAATAAAATATCACTTTAATATACTTCTGTTAACATAAGCCGCTTTCCGACCGGAGGAACCTTTTCACAGTTCCTAGAACTATTGGCTAAAGTACCCGGATGTCGGCGAGTTCGCACTGCAGGAACTAGGAGCGATTTTAGTTCTAGGAACTCCATTTGGAGGAACTAATTTAGGTCCTACTTCAGAGTAGGGTCTAAACCAGCACTATAGGAACTACCCGTGACGTAGTGTACGCTGATTGGCCGAACGTACGCGGAACACCAGCACCCGCCATTTTTAAAACAGCTAGAATGTAAACACACCAATTATAGCCTGATATATTTACTCCAGAAACTAATTATACAAAAATGGAAAACAGTGATAGATGGGTCTCTAAACCCTTATGCTGAAGAGAAAATCCAACGCAACTTTGAGGGGACCAAGTCAAACATGATTATGTATTTCTGCTCAGCTAGCAACACTGGACATCAACCACACGGCATAGGCGAATAACCTTTTTTTCATATACTGTCTACTTTCTATAACAGTTCTATCTAATAACATATTAAACAGTACTGTGTTAGACAGATCGCTAACTAATAAACACAGAGAATGTGAGCATTGTTTGCTCTGGCGTTCTCAGCGCCGCCAAAATAAAGGTCCGTCGCGCCGTCAAAATAAAAGTCACCGTGCTTGCGTCACTCCCTTACCCCTCCTACCAGTTCCTATTGCCACTTGGCCAGTGCGAACGCAAACAGCAAAACCGAGTTTGGGGGAGAGTAGTTCTTAGAACTGTTTAGAAGTGGACAGTTCCTAGAACTAAGTTCCTGTAACTACTTGGTCGGAAAGCGGCTATAGCCTCAATGCAATCATCCAAACTGCATCTGAAATCTGAATTAGAAGTAACAGCACTACTGGTACACATAGGCTACATAGCGCTTGGTTGCTGCCAGCCGCAACTTTTTGACAGTCTCATTTAGGGGTAAACAAAGTGTTTTATGCATTAATATTTAGGATATATATATTTTTTTTTTAGAACCAATCCAGAAATCATCAGAACAAGTAACTCTATATTTGCATGTACAAACACACAGACTCAGGCTTTAAACCCAGAGGACAAACACTCACAAACACTTATGAGTAAGACCCCATGACCACCAAAAATAGCTGCCAGACTAAAAGCGAGATAAGTGTCCATTTTTCTGTTCTGGCGCGCATGAAAGAGGCCAGTATCCTTACTGGTGCTCAAACACTCGTTTCAACATCAGACGGACTAATAATAGCAAAGCATAGAGAGAGACGTCAGACAGGAGATGCTGAACATTTTAAAGAAATTTTAGACAACACATGGCAGCTGTGAGCGTTTGTGGGTGTTTTTGAATTTTAGTTATGGTTATTGTTAGAATGTTCAGATCTGGTTTGGTTTAATCCTTTCATAGAGAAATAGAGAAATGCAGAGGTAATGTAGATGAGAGATAAGGTAGATGAAATTAACTAATTTAATAATTGATTATCTTCACAACGGAACTGATTCAACACTGAACTGACTTCAGCTGAACGATGACACTATTTTCTTTTAGAGCTGCTGTACAGCCTAAATGAACTATGTTTGCATCACTGAATCATTTTCCTGTTATCACGGTAAAGCTGCTTTGAAACAATTTGTATCGTATAAAAAGCTATATAAATAAAGGTAACTTGACAATGCAAATTAAAAATTAACCTATAACATATCTACACAATTCCAAGGCGATTATTGTACCATAAAGACACAGTAATACTTTCCATTTCAATAGTATCTCTGATTTAAAGCACAATAAAATTATGTAAAAAATGCCTTATTTTTCCTGTATTTTATGCATCTACTCAAAATTTTCGAGTGATGAAACAAATTGATGAATCCAGTTTTTGAATCAGTTAATTGAAACTCACGGAAATCATTTGATTTGAACTTGTAGCAATGCCTATCTGTAAAAAAAAAAAAAAAAAAAAAACTTTCTGTATTTTCTGAATCTACTATATTGAAAACAAGAACCTTTTAAAAGAAAAAGTTCACCCAAAAATGCATTTTGTCATAGTTCAACAGAAGAAAGAAACTCAGGTTTGGAACAACCTGAGGGTGAGTAAGTGATGCCAAACATTTTAAGCTTGGGGTGAACTATCCCTTTATGAAGTAATTTTAGAAATCAACATGTATATTAAAATATTGTCAAAAGGACAAATAGATTGAGACAGGTTTCCAAATCATATTTTGTGTGTCTGTGAGCTCTGTTCTGGCAGGACAGAATCAGTGGAATCAGGGCTTTGTATTCATGGTCAATGTGTCGATCTGTGGACTGTAGATGTTGTTTGTCAGTGTCTTGGAGGTGTGTGGATGTATTGATGGCTTTTCAATCCACACTGGATCTATATTTGTAACTGTGCAGCTGTGCAGAGATCCGGGATGGGGAAGACAGGAAGTGCTGCTGACTGTAATGTCTGCTTCCAACACAGAGTGCTACCTAAAACCAGCATGCTCACACACACACACGCCACTTTTCCACCGTCGGGGCGAACGGTTTTCAATGCGTAACAGTTCCATTCCATGCCGATCCGGGCCAGCTGGTACGGTTGCGGTTTCCACTGTGGGGCTGATAACGGCTGCTCTTTGGAATGCAATACAAATGCGTCAGTCGTTGCCTTGGTTACACAACGGTTTACTGACGTAAATAGCAACCACATAATGGAGAATGATCAGATATTGCTTTGAATTTTATTATTACTTTGTTTGCGTCACTCAAATAGCCTGCTTAACCAGCTACAGAGAAACTGGTAGCCAGGCAACAGACAGCCCTGATAATACAAGTACATCTCGGAGACGTCTATTTGATGTTTGCATTTACATCTGCAATCTGCATGTTTGCTCATCTGCCATACGTCTCGAGGACATTTCCTGTTAGATGTCATATAGACATTTAGATGTCTTAAGATGTTTAAGATATAGAATGTACGTAAAACTGCTTTTTCTAGGATGTTTATCAGATGTTTTTACACAGCAGATTAACAGATCTTTAGCAGCCATTTTAAAAATGTAGCCTACCTGTGCTATCTGGGAAGTGACCAATCCTGAGTGACGACTTCACTTCACAGATTCTACCAGCACGGTTCGGGACGTTTAGCTAACCGTGCTGAGAATTCCGGGCCGAGAACGGTTTGTAATCGTGCCGTGTCATACCAGGCTCAAGTGGAAATACAACTGGAACCGTTCAGATCGGCCCAACGGTGGAAAAGCGGAGCTGGCATTATCTGCAGTTTGGATCCATTATGAAGAACTCAAAATATACAAGCACTTATACAATAAAAAGGGCAGATTTTTCAGATGAGCACAAGCATCTAAAATCTGAGGGTGAGACAAAATTAAAATGATATTTTGATTTGAACAAAAACCAAAAAAACATATTTTAAGGAGCAAAGAGTTTTGAGATTCATCCTTGGTTTTTAGACACTAATTCAATCCTTACAAATGCACTGTAGCAAACACCCACTAAACAAGCAAAGTCAGATCAGATTATATCAGGACAGGATTTAAAACACTTGTCCTTAAGCCTTTAAGAATTAATGATCTGTTTATACATGCTGCTGATGCTCTAATTCTGAAAACGTCCAACATTACGCAACAACAGGGCTGAGATGAACGAAGACGGAGTGATGCATCTACTCGTTCTTTTGTTTATGCTTCCTTTATGAGTGTAACCGGACAGACTCATGGCCTCAGTCAAATACAGACAGTAATATCCAGTTCACTTCACTTCCTCAATGCTTGTACACAACAGTCATCAGTTCAGGCCTCGAGGCAAGACAACAGCAGACAAACTCACTGGCTGCAATAATGTTCAATCCAGCATCTCCCTCAACGGATTCCTGCGCCATTCCTTCTATATCAAATATCTCTTTCATATGTCTTTTCAATAAAACGCACTGCAAAATAACTCACCAAATACAAGCAATATACTTCTAGTCTAAAATAAATATCTACCATATCTAAGCCAAAGAAGAAAAAAACTATCTTCTCAGCTTTTTTGACAAACCATTTTTGACAAACAGCTACTGATGCTAAGATGATTCAAAATGTTCAGTACAAGAAGTAAAATACTTTGTAAATCTAGTTAAAAACAATCAAGGTATGTTTTAGGGAAGTGCATGAGTACTATAGTACTCTGATGTGACAGCGACGATCGATCATGAAATGATGACCGGGCATTTTACGCATTACAGTGAGATCTGATTGGTTAGCGTTAGGACAGCACCAGCACACCTACTCACCGTTTCCATTGAGCCTGTCTGCCGTTTTTGTTCAGACCAATGCGAAAATCGGTCCAAATTTTTGTTGTCCATTTTAACCAGATGGAAAATAAGCTACTGTGACTTTTAAAAACCTCTACATTTCGGATAATAAAGTAGCCTATGTAGAACTGTTTATGGGGCAGATTAAAATACCTACAATTTTTCATTTTGACTAATCCTTTTCATAAAAATGACACAACTGACAACAAAGCACTAAAAAAGCACTTCTTGTTTTTTCCATCTCTGTGATGTGTTTGAGAACAGACCACAGGAGTCACACCAGTGCGTTTAAGTGGCCGCCATATCGCAAGCAAGAAGTTGGCTGCAGTGAACTTCACATGCCTGCTTATATAAGGCCAAGAGATTCTGTTCAAAAACAAAGCGTGGCGTGGGAACGTGTGTAATTGCAATGTGTCCAACATTTTCAATGCTACAATCGCAAATCTGACATGACCACAGTCCACAGCACATTGTGAGAGCTAGCGTTTTACTAACCACTGTGAGTCGCGCAGTGTGTGTGCACTTGGATGGGTGAAATGCAGAGCACAAATTCCGAGTATGGGACACCATACTTGGCTACACGTCACGTCACGTCGTCACTCATTTAAACAGACAATGCAAAATAATTTCTAATCACTTATAAACTCTAAAATGACAAGATTAGAGAGATTCACTCATAAAAGGGTTTATTCATCTAATTTAAACATGTTTGTTTGTCAATTAAACGCAAACAGGTTAAGAGGTTAAAAGTTTTTAACATTTGTCTTTGACTTAGAAAATATCTAAAACTCAGTGTGGTTTCACTTCATTAAAAATCTTTTTAATGAGTTAATTAACCAAATAGCCAAAATAACCAATTAAGTCCTAAAGGAGTTGAAACTAGGGATGGGTATTTTTCAAAAAATAGTGTATTCGAATATTTGGGCTCATAAAAATGGAATATTCATTTATTTAAATGACGTTTAACGAGAAAGACGTTATTTTCCTTTCCTCATTCGACTCGTGTTTGGATTTCTATTGTGGTGGTGATATTATGATAACTCAGTTTCATTAGTTAATTTGATCAAAAGTAATTCCATTTTGTAAGATCATTTAGATCATTTTCATCCAAGTAATTCCAAACTTCGCAAGGCAGACGACGACATTTTGATCAAATACAATAAACTTGTTAAACACACACCACAGCGCCACCTAGTGCGTTTAATTATAACTGTGAGCTAGTGCTTGGGATTAATGGCTTCACAGCATTTACGGCCAGCAAAGCAACGTATAAAATTCAAAAAGCCTAGTATTCTTATTTTTCTAATAATAATTACTAGTTGAAACCGTAAAATAATCATAATTAAAATATGCTTTAAAAACATTGGAGTCTGGCAAGGGGAATAAAGGGGGATTTTCATCAGTTAACAACTCTTGTGAGTGCTGATTAAACACAGAACTGTCGTATAGCCTAACTATTATCAATAGAACAACCTAAAACGTACAATCAAACCTCCATCTATCTACCAAGGCAGCAAGACCAAAATACTTATTTATCATCTTGAAGGAAACTTTATCAATTAAACTGACAAGGCAACAACAGCATCAAACACTAAATACAACACACGGCACAAATGTGTAAATGGGAGTTTATGAAGTTAATGAATCAGTCTGCAGGGACAATAGTGCTGCGTGTTGTTGAATTGACAGCGGTCCAAAAGGCCTTGTAATCGCTCTGAGAGGGAGGACACCTGTTCTGAGCCTTCTAGAGGGAAAACAACGTTCCTTAGCAGGAGACCAATACATTTGGCACAGTTCACAGGACAACACAGCCAAAGCAATCAGACGAGGAAATATCTGAGGTCAAATAATCACAGAAAGTCAGCAGACAGAGACTTACAAACACTCTTAACAATAGCCGTTTCGCTATGAATTATTCAATACACCCAGCCAACAGATCATCATTTTATTCATTCCCGCAGGTTTAGCGTTTATGAGGCGGGAAATTCACGCAAACATTTATTCAATTAGCTAGTTGGTTGAATGAGCAAATTAATCCACAAAGATTATCAGATCAAATCAGTCATTTGAAAACTTTGAGACGCATAATTTCACATACAGTGAAAGTGTATGCATACATGGCTTCACATCACCACATATTTTGTACAAGTGAGCTGCACGCTGCGATTTCCCTTGCATTTCGTTACAGAATTGTCACTTGTCCAATCGGGCCATTGTTGCATCATTACTAAAGTTCATTATGCACAACCTGTCAATTTAAAGGGGTGGTTCAGGATTTTGGACATCGGACCTCATTTCCAAGTTAACCTGGGTGTTATTTATCAGTAAAGACAGTTTTCAAAAAATTTCACCCAGTCCTCCCAGTTGCATAGTTCGCCGGTGCTAGGCTAGCACGAGTCAACGGTAACTGCTAGCCTGCATTAAAACAGTTTTACCCACTCCACAGTACACCAAAAGCAAATAAATTATAACGCCAGACTATCGATGTAAATGTCTGTTGAGAGAATAATGTTAGAAATCAAACTAAACTTTTTATCCAAAGTCTGCTTGCCATGGTCCATAATGTTTGAACGAAACAACAACAGCGAGCAAATAGACATTGCGAACTACAAAGGTGTCCGCGTCAGTCGCTTTGGATCAGACGGCTCTGGTTCATAGCTCTGGTTGCCATGGCAGCACGAGCGGAAACCAGGGACAACGCGCATATGACGGCATTGGCTGCGACAAAACGGAAAAAAAAGAAACGGGACGTTTCTCGAATTAAATTACAAATTTCTCCTGGTTTGAAAGTTGTTGGAAACAGTCGGGATCATGTAAGTACACACACACACAACAAAAAAAAAATATATATATATATATATAACATAGATATAGTGATTTTTGCTATTTTTAAAGCAAAAAAGTTACATATTGTGCCTTTAAAGTGACAGCAGCCTAATAGGGCTGTCACTTTACGTTCGAAAATCGATTGCACAATCGATCGGCCCAACCAACGCAAGTTTCGAAAACGAAAATGGGGAATCGATTTTAATGGCCTTCTCTCGGAGCGCGTCCAGCTCGTCACGATACGCCCGCAGCGAACGCACGTCACACAGCGACTGCAGGCTCTGACAAACACGCATAACAGCAAATTATACTTCTGCATATTGTGTCTCTTTTTACAACAAAACTGAGAATTCTGCCGGTATGCAGACAATCTCATGCGTACAGATACAGATTCGGGCTACGGTCTACAATCGCCTACGTAGGCGAAATTTGTTTGACATTTCTAATCGTAAACACAGCCATGTTGAAGACTGCAGTAATGTTTTTCATTTATGCTATGGCAGTCCACTCTGCTTTAGGGGTGGGAGATATTGACAAAAATGAATATCTCGATATTTTTTTCCAATATCTCTATCGATATTCAGACGATATTTTTGCCATCCTTCAAAGAAATGTGTGCAAACTGGCAAAGAAGGTCCAGTTGGTCTTTTGACTTGCTGCATTTTACCTATGTAGGCTATAAAAGAAACAATAAAGGAGCTAACTAAACAGAATCTGAGGATCCCCTATCTTTTTCCACTTACAAAAAAAAAAAAAAAAAAACGTAACTAGGCACCTTTTGCAACAGTGATTATTAAATCAAACAACAATATTGTTGATGATAAATTCAAAGTAAAAAAAAATATATATTTTCAAAACGCTATAAACCCATCCATTTTTTTCCCCAAAACGCTATAAATCCATCCATCCCCCCCCCCCCCCCCAAAAAAAAAAAATTGACGGTTTGTCTTTTAAAAAAAGTCTTTTGTCTTTTATTTTTCGTGTTTGCATTTATGAGGAAAAAACAATATTACGTGTCAGTTCTCCATTATGGACGCGAGTGCTCTGAAAGCGGCAAAAAGACTAAAGACTTTCAAACTTTCACAGAGACCTCAAAATAAGGCGCCGGTGCTTGAACTGGAGATTATATCATCATGAACCGAACCGTAGCCTACTCGCCTCACAGGCCTAAAAAATGTGAAATATTTTTACAGAAAGCTGGTTCTAAACAAAACCATCCAAAACAAAATAAAACTATAGCCTAATAAATGTGCATTTCTCCGTTGCGTTCACAGCCTACTGCGAAGATCGCGAGTCATAGCCTATCGTCAACTTCATCTTTGCAGCCGACACAGAAATTAATAAACAATTTAAAATGTCTTATTGCAATATTTTACATATTCATAATCGTTACTTTTGGTGGATCTTTGAGGCAGCTTTTTAGGTTTATGGCGTTTTGGAAAAGAGCTCTTCACGTAACGTTTCACCAAGGCACAGCGGCCCTTCAGCACATAAGAAAAAAATAAGAGAAAAAGCACGGACTTACTAATTATGAAACTTTGATGTGGTTGAACAGGTGAAACAGTCACAAATTCCTCTGCAACTCAAATCTTCTCAATACGAGTTATGAAGGAAGAGAACAGCATTACAGTTTTCAGCGCGTCCTCTGATTGCTGTGTTCTGACCATAGACTGTAAAAAAATATGGACGTAGTGTCCGTGACGTCATCCGTAGGTTTCTGAAGAGCATTTTTGAAGCCTAAAGTGGGCGGAGCCGGCCGTCGCCATCTTGGCCTTGCGTCACTCCCGGATAACAGAAAATAGGCAAACAGGCGGGGCGTGAGTGGAGCTGAGGAGCCTGGCTATCTGAAATCACCTAGCTCGACGTGATCGAGTTAGCTGATGATGTAAAGCCAATTAAACGTTCCTATTTTTGCCCTTCGAAATATTATAATAGTTAAAAGACATGGCTACAAGTGAGACTGTATTACTTCGAGAGTGTTTGTGTGTGACAGTGATTTATGTGCATACATGTCCGTCACTCTTTCATGGTCCGTCAGCGCGGCATCGCTCAAGTTCGTAGAGAGCTTATTCAGTCCATTTTAAATTCTGATGTTGGCCGTCTCTCAAATGGGTTAAACCGTTAAACCATATTGCCTTTGAAGTGCAAGTAAATGCGCTAGAAAATCCGCGCTCATTCATATGCATTTATTGCATGGACGGAGAAAGCGCCGACGCCTGCATGATTTCATCTGACGGTAACTTACATAAGCATATTATAATCTATCTGTTCCGTGAGAGCAGAACGAACGAGCATTTATTGACGTTTTAAATTTGAAAACTCCAAAAAGCAACGAAATTGTCAGACATCCATTAGTGCATGTTCACAGAGGAAAACAACTGAAATACAGCGCTGGTTGTTCTCTCGAACGATAACGACGGAATCCAAAGACGTGGGCTTTGTAACGTTACCCAAGTATTAAATTGTATGAAATAATAATCCCGAAAAAAAGCACAAACACTGCAGAGATGGCAAGTTCAGCAGCTAACATTTGCTGAGGTGAAGTGACGGCTAGTAACAGCAGACAAACGGCTAGCACTGACAGCGGCAATCCATCTGTCACTCAAGTGGCTTGGCCACACCCTTAAATTTAAATATTAATCAACTAAACGGACAAGTTATAAAATAATTCACCCCCCTCACAGTTGTTATGAAGGGCAAAATTAGCTGTATAGACCAAAGCCACATAGAGATCCAGGCTGTAAACATATTTTTTTCTGCTGTAAAGTTGGTAATTTTTACATGGGGGAGATACAGATTTGACTCACTTCTGCAGCCAGGCCAAGCGGCCAGTCGATGAACTGCAGTTTAACTCACTTCCGTGTTGGTTTCAAGAGAGAGACGGGGAGGTTGCCGCTTGGTTCTGACCGAAAAAGTGCGTGCAGGAGCACATGCGCAAACGGTTTGTAAAATGTCCTTTTGTAAAATGACATATGATAAAATAAAAAATAATTCATATATCATTTTAAAAACGGTTTTGTGCATGTGCTTCTGCGCGCACTATTTCGAATTTACTTACGCGTTTTTGACGACGCGGGACCATGGGCTGGGCCACTCGGAGGTTGCTTCCGCGAATAGTACTGCCCTACAGTATTAAAAATCGCTACATATAATTGTTTAGAAGGTTATTGTGTGCGTTATTTGTTTTCTCTTTAACTTCTTTCAGCTCTTTTCATGTTTGGAGGGTCGGATTGTACAAATTATGAAATATTCGATATCTCAATTTTGCATATCGTCCAGACAACAATTTGGATATTATCGTCTAAACGATATATCGCCCACCTCTACTCTGCTTATTGTTTTTCGAGAATGTTGCACTCCTGTTTGTCATTGTGCACGAAACTTCACGCCAATAAATCATCAGGAATATTTGCTGACTTGTGCGCGTCTCAAGCGCCCTCTTTACGTTCGTCCTAATGCCTGTTAGTTGTCTGTGGATTTGCCCATATTTGGCGTTTTAAATGGAAACGTCTTTAGACATGAAAAATCGATTTTACAATCGATTCAATGAACAATTATGTCTCAAAAATCGAACAGGATTTTTTCACAAAAGTGACAGCCCTACAGCCTAATATAGCCTGCCTGTGCTGATATCGGTCATTAATGTTAAGAGCAAAAGATAGCGAGAAGAATTCATCTGTATTTAATTTATACAATGAAACATTCAATTTATACAGTTTTCCTGTACCTGAATAGTGTTAGACAGACCTTATGCTTGTAATTTGTTTATTTGTTCTTGTTTACTTTGTAAATTTAATTCAAGGTTGAAATCAAGCTACCTTGTGCTGTGTAAACTCATGCGCAACAAAACTGCCCCATTGTAAAAACACAAATACATAGAGTGAGCATACATTTAGGTGAGATAAATGTAATTTATCAAATTAAAACTCCCCCATAAGTCACCTAAGGGGGGAATTCCCCCCTATTTTCCAAAATGAAATTCAGGCCCTGGACTGTAAGAGCTGTCACTTTTTCCTGTAAATTTTTACAAGATGATTTTACAGTGTAGTTAAACAATTTATTATTATTTTTTTATTATTGACATAATTGATTAACCTCTCAGTCAGAATCAAAAGCCAATGTTAAACTGCTATTATCATCGTAAAAAAAGAACCATAAACTATCTGGCAGAAACAAAGCTATGGCGCTCACAATCTGTCATTTGCAAACCATAACAAACTCACAGCAAAGCAATAGAACTATTTTGGGGGCTCCAGAACCGAAAGCTTTCCTTTCTTTATTTTTTTCAGTTCATTCCTACAGTCTAGGCCTACATTTTTGTGAACTGCCTCTGGATGAGAACGAAATCAGAGATATCTGTGTGGATCCCAGCATGCACTGCACAGACGATCAATATTGACACAGACACAATATAGCCTACCATGTGTGCTCTCGGTAGTCTTGACCGATTCCTATTTTCAGACCGTTCAACACAATACGAGGAGGCTAACCAGGGTAACACTCACTAACTATGGCACTTTGGAGAAGTCATTTCATAACTAGACCTAGGGTTTGTTAATTATTAGCCGTAAGTAAAGTGATACCATACCTGCATTAAGAAGCATCACTTTATTTCCTACAACATTAATCATAAAGATGCTATAGTGGATCGTGTCTAAATGCACAGTCAAACTCTACAATAAAAGCAGTTTTTCCACAGTTTCCACAATCTTTTATTGGCAATGGCAGTTTGAGATGCTATACGTCATGCAGTAAACTATAATAAAAAAATTGAAACTGTTAATAAAAATATATCCTCAAATCTGCAATTTGTGCAAAACACTGAAAAGTATAGCCTTTGAGTAATGAACTTATACATCTGCATGTAACTAACCATCAATCAGGTAGACATTCAAGCATTAACTTATAAGCACTTATAATATACAGCGGCCCAGAAAAACCTTCAGATGGTTGTACAGTTTTATCCTACATGCTTAGGAGACGTGACTCTTTTAAAGAGGTTCTATATGATTCTCTCACATTGATGAATGTAACACAACTCTTATACAGGACATGCTACTTTTCTGATTGTGCTTCAGGAAATAAAGAAGAAGAAGAAAAAAACACATGTCTGAACACGTCTAGAAACTCCTAAACCAAGATACCTGCACCTGTATGTGTCAGGTAAGCAAGCTATTTTTTAGCTTGTTTTTATAAGTCTTGTTTTCATATGCAGAAGAAGCAGGCATGGGTATAACGATTAGAACAATTAGTAATGAATCTGTTCTTTGAAGTGACAGATTGCACATTGTCCAGCTAGCTACATTAGTAATATGATAAGGCATATAAGCTACATGATCAAACTTCTTTGTAGGGTTTTATATTAAAAAATATATGCATTTTTTTATATTTCACATTTCCGGGGTTATCACAAGCGGAAGTCGCAATAGCTCGGTAAACTTCTATAGCGGTGAATGGGAGATAACAGCAAATATAATTTTTGTATTTGCTCTAAAAGCAAAAGAAAATATATGCAAAAGCATTTCCACAACTTTCCAAAAGAGGGGAAAAATACAGAGAGATTTATTACAGCAGTCAGAAGGGAGAATGGTGTCAAATTTGCAGTCACTACCTCAGCCGTTGTTTTCGAAGCAGCTTTGATTCTTTTTTTCTCACTTAC
Organism: Scardinius erythrophthalmus; assembly: GCF_964197995.2. Taxonomy (NCBI): domain Eukaryota; kingdom Metazoa; phylum Chordata; class Actinopteri; order Cypriniformes; family Leuciscidae; genus Scardinius; species Scardinius erythrophthalmus. Next base: position 22,484,734 of record NC_138228.1, on the reverse strand, counting down.
TGTCAAGGTAATATTACACAAAGTATAGCAGAATTCTAATTGTATAAAAAAAAAAAATTCTATGAAAATATTAAAACCTTTACTAATTTAGCGACGTTGATAACTGTGGAAACGCGCCATCATAGTCCCTGAAAAGTGGGGCTCCAGGGGGCTGCAAAGGAGTGCTAGGGGGTCCATGGGAAAGTTTAGAGGAAATCAGCGTAACAAAAATTATAGAACAATTTAAAAACTAATTAACTACTACAGTGACAATCATAATATTCATAATAATGTAAAATAATAGAAACTAAATTACAAACAATGTTTTACACAGTATAAATTGAGTCTGCACATGAAAATACATACCGGCCTTTTAAGTTTTAGGATGGGGGTCACTCAGACTTGGCATCTAAAAGACTGTAAAGGCCCCGATCCACATGATCATCAACATCCTGTCAATATTATTATTATTATCAAACACCTTGAATGGATCTAAAATAGATCTAATGGATCTAAACAACTTAAGGTCAAAGCGTTGTCTAAATAAAGATAAGTATGATTGGATCCCACAAAACAATGACCAAACCTCTTAATCACGTCTTATGAAGCCAACCAGATGATCAAACTTCTTGAGTGGTTCTTAAAAAACCTAACTTACATGATGATCAAAACCCAATTCCCATAATGATCAAGCCTTAACCAACTTAATCTATTGATCAAACACCTCAATCTGATTAGCTACTTGTTCAAACATTTTAACCTGTCAAACTCCTATAAACCTGATGAACAAGCCCTCGTGTTTGGGTTTCATATAACGTAACCTAACGTTACATGGAACTCAATTTGACAGATGTTCCCTGAATGTCTAATGTCCCATCGGATCATAATAGTATTAACACAACCATGAGCTGAAGGTCTATGATGTAATCCTAACGTTAGACAAACCTCAGCACTGAAGATGAAACGTTTACATTTATTGGACACAAATGACTGATCATGAGTTCAGATGGGCTAACGTTACCAGCCCAGCACACACCCGTGTGTTTACACCAGTCAAACCCTGTGTAAACTAGTGTAAAACTCGACCAGCACGCCTTTAACTAGTTTTTAGGTCTGTTAACGGTTAAAAGGGAGCAGAATATAAGCAAATAGGCTCGGTACCGGCCCGGGTGGTGTCGGTGAGGTCGTGTCCGGAGGCGCTCCTCGGGAACTCCTTCAGTTTCCTGCCGCTCAGGTTAAGAGCTCCGGTGGCCGCCGCCTCGTCCAGCGCCCGATCCAGCGAGCGGTTCCAGGACGAGGGTCCGGGAGCATTGGATAATCCGTGATGAGTAGTTCCCGCAGAAGCAACTGCGGCGGGATGGCCGACGGTAAAAGAGGGCACGGCGCTTTCCGCGGAGAGCAACACCGAAGCCGCCATTACACAGCTAACACTCCCGCTGGATCCTCACGGGCCCCACACACGAGCGCGGACAGTGGCAGTGCGCATGCGCGGGCGCACAGAGGGCAGAGAGGGGTCTGAAACCAGACAGATCCAACGGAGCACGAGCGAGGACACTAGTGCGTGCGTGGATTGAAGGCGAAGGCTCGGCATTAAAAAGTCCAACCAGTCTGGGCTGTAGGGAATTATCCCAAACTTCTCCTTTATTTGATCCTATTCTAATTTGTATCATAGTCTAAATACATAAATGCATGCATTAAAGGGTAGTTGACAAGTATCATGAACATGACTTTTCTTAATAAACAAATAAATAAATATTCTCTTACTTATTTTATTTTATTTTATAAATTCTAATAAAGTGTTCCTTATGTAGGAAAATGGCATGGTAAATAAATGTCAATGCACGATCTGAGATACAAACTTTTCCAAGTTTGTTTATATATAGTAAAGAAAAATATTTTTTTATATTTGTGGTTCTATGATCGATAAACTCTTGCGAATGTGAGACATATAAAAGTAGTTAAATCATATGAAAAATGCATTGACCTATAATAATATTTTTTAATTTATAAATATGCAAACGGCCCCCTACTGGTCAATTATAAAACTGAGAATAGGATTGTCTACTCAGAAACCTCTCTATTTAACCCTTCTAAGAAATCATTAAAAATCACAACATGTATTATAATTTTAATAAAAAGCCATTATCATAAACAACTATTCCCACGTTGTGCTAACGGCCAACAGAGATTTGCATTTGTGTAATGATAAGCGTTTGTATGGATATGTGTTTTATATCATTCTATGGGCCTCTTTATTGACCCACAGAAAAAATCTAGCTCTATCTCGGAATCAGTTACAAGATAAATTGTGTTTTAAAGAGTTAGTCTCTCTAAATAAATTGAAGAGTATTTTAAATGATTTGGTTACGGATTTACCTGATTGAAATGTTTTTTACTAATTGTAGAATTTTTTTTTTTAAATGTAAATAATGTATTTATTTTCATGTTTAACTACGTGTGCTGTCTGTCCTGGCCGGGACCCTCTTGTAAAAGAGATTTTAAATCTCAAGAGTTTTTTCCTGGTTAAATAAAGGTTACAAATACATTTTTACAAATTATTTCTAGAACAAAAAAAAGACATTTTAGATTTAACAGTATTTTTTTTATTTTTCATGTTCTCTACACACAACTGAATATGTGGACCTTCATTTCCTTGAGCAAATGGTCAAAGAACACAAATTCAGCTCTAAATGTAGAGGAAAATCCAATAAAGGTGCATAGTACCAAATAATGTTAATCAACATGAACTGGTCCAAAAACCTAGAACACAGAAAATACATTGCAGCATTTCTTTTAAACAATCATGTGTTGTTGTTGTTGTTATTTTTTTCCACAGAAAAAGTTGAAAGTCATTTGTAGTCTCGGGTTTATTGCCTCGGTTATGGATTCAGCAGCAACATTAATAGAAGTCCCACATTGGAATGTTTCAGAAGATAACGTTCTTCCAGCTTTTGAGTAAGGCACAAGAGACCGTGGTGTTGTGATGAAAAAGCTTGAAACATATAAAGATTAAATAAGCAAGGGGGAATGATCAAGCGATCTTCGGGCAAGCCAGGAGAAGAGAGCAAACTGATGACCATTCATTTCACATTCCCATCCTGATGCTCTGAATGATCTGGAATATTGCTGTAGTGAGAAGACAGAGAAATAACATTAGAACAAAAACATTTGATCTTCAGAAAATGTAAAGTATCTAAGAATTCGTATTATCTGCTCATGTCATATTTAGTCCTTGACATTTCACCAAAAGAGGAACAACAATGACAGCATATCACATATTGAATAATGAGAGCAAAGAAATTTGATGGGCTCTTGTGCATATTGGTTAGAGTTCATTAACATTGAATTAAGTGCTCATGCATGTGAAAAACTCTTTTTGAACTTCAAGTTTAAAGAAATTAAATCGAAATGTCTCAGTACAGACATTTCCCTTCAGTATTTATCCAATATAACATCACTAGCTAAAGCACAGACTAAACGATTTCTGAATCGTATCGTGTACAAAGAAAACAAAGAAATTCAAATTGTGGCTGTGGATCAGGCTAGAAACCTGTCTGCAGTATGAATGCACTTTGTCCTTTTAAACAGAGTTATGAAATAAAGTTCATGTTTGGCATGCTGATGTACTGCTTTGTATTTGATCCTTTTAATGCATTAGACATCACATTCAATGAAAGTGGATGTTTTTCGGATTGTAAACTCACCTGATCCACATACTACAAAGACGAACAAGGCAAGAAGCCACGGTCCCACCACTCCCTTCTCTTCTTGAGTGCCTCTCTGTTGAGAAAATATTAACATTAGTATATTTAGAGACATATATTAGCTACTTCTAAAGAAAGCCAATATGATCAAGTGGACAAATTAAAGCTCCTCTACATGACCAAACCAATGTCCAGTACGATACACGAAGTAAACACTTACTGTAGAGCAAACAGCAGTGAAACATATTTTAGATATTACTAAAGTAAAAGTCTAAGAGAGGTAAAGGCTGAAAATTACCGTGGATTTGGCCACATTGCCTCTTAGAGTGATGTTCTTGCTGTGTTTCTCATTCGCCATGCGAATCCTCTGTTTGGCCACCATCTTTAACAACTAATTTGATGTTTTTAAAGAAAGAAAGAAGAAGAAGCGTCGAGACCGACAGAGATCCGAGAGGCTGTATGATCAGTTGACGTGTGATCTTGCCACTGCACTGGTTTAGTCTACGTGTTCATAAGAGGAACTCACTCCACCCACGAGACGTGGACGCTTCGAAAGAGAATAAATGAGTAGAATGGCAATACGGATAACAAGGATACAATATAATGGGCGGCGATTAATCTAAACGATTTTTTTTTCTATTTTAGTTATTTTCAGTGTATTTTTTTTTTCTTGCCAAATGAGTATTAAAGTTCATCACTTTTATGCATTTTTTTTTTTTCCCGGAGCGCTTCAAACGCAGAGATGTTGTCACGTGGTAAATGTTACTTTAATCAGCGCTGGCGATGTTGAACCAATCACTGCTAGATAAAAAATATATTTTTAGGCATTTTGTAAAGGTTGCTTGAGTAAATATTCATTTGTGTGTGTTAAGTGGCAAACATTGAAAATAATATCTTACTTTTAGCGTAAAAAAATGTCAATGTAAAAAAAACAGATTTACAAATTGTTATGCGGCTAAATGGAACGTTTGAGTGAATGGCCGCCGATCGCCCCCTAGAGGATTGTTGTGTGCTTAACAGAAAACAGTTTTTAACATGCCCTCATGTTAATCTTAAAACGCACACATTCTCTTTATAAAATACCCATTGAGGAAAAACGTCATTATTTTTACGCCGCAATTATTCAGTGCATTGGTCAGTCATGGAAACATATCTGTTCCAAATTGCTGAGGAAAAAAATGCTGTCATCATCAGAAAGCATTCATCAAAATTCATTGTGCGGCATTTTCTACGAAGTTGGTCAACACTTGTCCAAAACGAAATTATTGTTATTACTATTAACTAAGCTATATTCGGCTTATTTGAAAAGACAATACACAATCCATATCACGCATTAAAATAGTCTATACAACTGTACTAAGATTTGTTAGAGATAAAAACATAAATAATTCAAATAAATCCTCTCCTGAAAATCGGAAAGAACCGACATTACGTGTAAAACCTTTACTTTATGAATTTGGTTTTGACATTTTACACGTCAAACTCTGACCGAAAAGCTGTAGTGACGTCGGTGTTGTATGGAACTGCTATGACGTGGCACGTTGTCGTACTTCCGTTTCAAAATGGCGCCCCCCACACCTCATTTAGCAGGTGAGTTGTTGCTTTAAAATGTGTTTTCATGCTCATTTCAGTTGCGTAAAGATAAATAATCAGCGTGAGAAGGCAAGCATGTTATGAAATAACTGCATGTTTTTTTCTTATCAAGTTTTGCATACATATAAAGGCATGAACTCATTCTTGGCATGTGCGCAATTGTTTTTGTAACGTTAACGTTATTTCAGCGCAATGAGAGAAATGAGCTAACGTTATCACGTATCAGCATATTACATATGAAAATATTAAATAAATATATATATTATATTTAGCTGATGATCAGCTGATAAATGCTTTGTATTGCATGTCATCATCATACCTTTAGAATAAATATTTTTAAGCGGGCTCGAGAAAGCCAACATGAACATACTGTAACTTAAGTCAAGGTTTGTTGATGATGCTTTTAAGTCCCTTACTTGAGAATAATTTTTTGAACTGTATTAGTTTAAATAATTTTCAATCTGCATCCACCAAACTCAGAAAATCCATGAGCTTGTTCTGATTTAATAGATTTGTTTCCCCCCCATGGTTGGCCATCAAAAATCCCCCAAAGTCATTTACATATATTGAAAAGTCTATTCATCCACCAGTCCATCTGTCTGTACAGTGCAAAATTCCAATTTATTTTCAAAGTGACCCAAATATTAAATCTACACAAGATTTATAACCTTTACACTTTAAGGCTGAACTTTATTTTTGTCGAGCTGGCATACAATTTATGTTTTCCTTTTCTGATTTTAACATAGTCTTTTCCATTTCAAACAGTCAGAGGATCAGATGGAACGTTGCTGTTGTGTGGACCTCCGAGCTGTCAGGAAAGCTCTGCTTTTCAGAGGTCAGTTATTGCATTTGCTGCACTTAGAAAGATTTTACCATAAAACTTTGTCCGCTTTAGTAACAGTAACTGTTTCATTCGTTTCAGAGATGACCGGCAAGGCAAACACATGACATTCAGCAGTGATGGGTCCCTGTTTGGCTGGTGCAATGGCTCACAGTACGTACACTGTAATACCTAACAAATTTCCTAACTAACCCTTTTTAGTTGACTTAACTTATAGTACAACAGTTTGTTGAACTTAATTGTAAAAATCTAGTATTAAGCCCTTTGTTACTCAGAAAACCCAACTTAAGATAACTTGATTTGTAGGAGTACCATTTTGTCAAGCAAAAGATGAGTTTCAGTCTTTTTTCAGTGTTTTAATAATTTCCCCCACTTTTGCAGTTATCTATATCTTTAGTTTCATTCACTCATTTTCCAAAGTATGTTGTTAAATTGTCAATGCAACTGACATTTTTGAGAGAATATCACAGAAGATGACTTAATAAATTGGTGTTGTTTCCCTAAAATAATTTCGATTTGATTTGGTTTTGATTTATTTAGTAAAACGCATTTAAATCTCTAAGATGGCTGAACTAATTTCAACTTGTCAAATTGAGTTACCAATACTCACATTTTCTGGTTACCTATACAAATATGCAAGTTCTCTCTATCAAGTTCTATTAAGCTTTATCCAGTCAAAAATGAAGTACTTTCCTTGCAATTTTAAGGCAATCAGTTTCCAAAGGTTTTCCAATAGAATGGATTGAAAGTTGAGGAAATGTCCTGTGTGTGTTTGGCAGGGTCAGTGTGATCAAAGTTTCCACTGGAGAATTGGTGAAGTCTTTTGATTTACCCAAAACATCCGTGCTGGAATTCTCACCTTTGAATAAAGTTCTGGCCACCTGGCAGCATTATACCAGTAAGCACTTTAAAATGTGATATAATATCCATATATAATGTTTTATGACATTCTAGCTTTATAATAACTATAAGAAATAAAATGTAATCTAAGCAAGCAGGACACAAAAACAGCTTTTATTTTTCAGAAACGCAGGATAACCCTCAGGGAGAGGCAAACCTGCAGCTTTGGGACTTGCAAACGGGTGCCTGCATTAAAGCGTTCTATCAGAAGAAGATTACAGGATGGTGAGCAACTATTGCTGTTTATAACAGTTTTTTTGTGTTCTTTCTGTAACTGTTAAACATGTTTGTTGTCTGTATTTTCACAGGTGTCCGAGCTGGGCAGATGATGAAAGTATTACCGCTAGAAATGTCAATAATGAACTTCACTTCTATGAGAACAACAACTTTGGTAACACCGTCTCTGTTTAATTAATACTTTGTGCATGTTATATTCCAATTGCCTGTGAAAACATTGATAAATAACATGGACATGGCTTTTTAACAACATCTTTAAAGTTTTAATGTATATGAATGTATAAAGGAAAGTGTCTAGATTTCTTAGATTTCTCATTATTTGTAGTAGTTAGCTGTTTCGTGGGTTCTCTTAAAGGGTTAGTTCACCCAAAAATAAAAATTCTGTCAGTAATTACTCACCCTCATGTTGTTCCAACCGAAGACCTTCGTTCATCTTCGGAACATAAATTAAGATATTTTTGATTAAATCTGAGAGTTGTCTCACTCCTCCATAGGCTTTCAGAGGGACCGAAACTTGCTGGCCCAGAAAAGTTATTAAAGAGATCGTTAATATAGTCCAAGTGACTACAGTGGCTCAATCTTAAGTATATCAAGCGACGAGAATACTTTTTGTGCGCAAAAACAAACAAAAATAACGACTTTATTCCACTATTCATTTCCTTCTCTCTGGGCCTCGTAGTGTTTTTGCGCTGCGCGTCTGTGTTACACGCCACCACGTAGGCTCACAATTGGCCGACACTGGTCATGTGTGTGATGCGTGATGACGTGCAACACAGACGCGCAGCGCAAAAACACTACGAGGCCCAGAGAGAAGGAAATGAATAGTGGAATAAAGTCGTTATTTTTGTTTGTTTTTGCGCACAAAAAGTATTCTCGTCGCATGATATACTTAGGATTAAGCCACTGTAGACACTTGGACTATATTAACGATCTCTTTAATAACTTTTCTGGGCCAGCAAGTTTCGGTCCCTCTGAAAGCCTATGGAGGAGTGAGACAACTCTCAGATTTAATCAAAAATATCTTAATTTGTGTTCCGAAGATGAACGAAGGTCTTACGCGGTTGGAACAACATGAGGGTGAGTAATTACTGACAGAATTTTCATTTTTGGGTGAACTAACCCTTTAAAGGGATAGTTCACCCAAAAATGAAAATTCTGTCATCATTTACTCACCCTCAAGTTGTTCCAAACCTGTATGATTTTTGTTCTTCTGCTGAACACGAAGGAAGATATTGTGTAGAATGTCAGTAACCAAACAGTTGATGGGCCCCACTGATTTTTCCCAATGAGTCCCATCAATTATTTAGTAACCAACATTCTTCAAAATATATTCTTTTGTGTTCAACAGGAAAAGAAATCTAAGAAATCTAGACACATTAAGATTCCTGCACTATGACAAATTAAATGTAAAAACATTCCATGTAGCCTGCATGTGTAATACAAGAATGACTCAAATGAAATATTAACTTTTAGATTAAGTAAATATAAAATATCATGGCTTTAAATACCCATTGAGCTTGCAATCTATATTGTGTTTTGTTGTGTAGAAACTATTGCCAACAAGCTTCACCTCCAGAAGGTGTCTGAGTTTGCTTTGTCTCCTGGATCACAGCCGAGCAAGGTATCAGAACCCTTATAAACATGTTCTCTTACTGCTGCATGTGCTATTTTACTCATACAAATGCGTATTAATCCCTCACTCATTAATTAAGGTTGTCGTATATGTTCCTGGAAGCAAAGGAGGTCCGTCTTTTGTACGGCTGTATCAGTATCCCAATTTCGGAGGTCCAACATCTGCTCTGGCAAACAAAAGCTTTTTCAAAGCAGATAGAGTGAGCATGCTGTGGAACAAAAAAGGTAGATCATTTCTGGTTTAACAAAAAAGTGGTTTCTCAACATCGATTAACACTCATAAAAGGTGTACTCATACATGTATTAATGTTTTTTGTTTTTTCCAAAAGCAACTGCGGTTTTAGTGACCGCCAGCACAGAGGTTGATAAAACAGGAGCCTCTTACTATGGAGAACAGACTTTACATTATGTCGCGATCAATGGAGAAAGTGCAGTAATTCAACTACGTAAGTACGACTCCGTTTTGAATAATGATTCAACAAAGATTGAATAATTAATTACAGTGCAGTCAATAGAAATCAATTTCTGCCTTTAACAATTAAATTCATTGAAATCACATAAAATTTGCACTGACTTGCTAAAAATTGGGTGAATAATATTTATACTACTGTAGTTTTATATATATTATGTAACATATGTGTGTGTTAAAATTCTGACCTGATTGTACATCTGAGAATGAATTTTAAGAAATGTCATATTTCACCGCAGAATGTTTTGGTCAGTAAGATGTTTTTTATTCTAATGTCACAGAATATTTTATATTTCTATTCATCAAAGAATTGTTTCATAAGAATTAGAATGTTGGTGGAGAAAGGCATATAGTTTATCATAACATTGTTATATACATTATATACATAATTCACCCACTATATTTCTAAATGTACCAGATTTTTCATATCAACAGAAAAATATACCAGTATAACCAGGCTTCCCTTGAGACTTCCTTGCTTTTCACGGCATAGTAATGATGAAATGCTAAAGCCCGCCCGCATGTTGACTTGATTGGTTACAACAATTTGTGACGTAGAGAACAAGGGTGATTTCAAACCGCGCTTTTGAGACTGTTTTTGGTTCACTGCAGTTTTAAGCAGAAAATACTCCGCAATGGTGTTTACTTATGAATTTGCACATGGTTTGTCTTAAATCATATTAAAAACACCACATAGACATATAAACAACATTAATTAAAAACTTTTAAAGATTGCAAGCTCAATGGGTATTTAAAGCCATGATATTTTATATTTACTTAATCTAAAAGTTAATATTTCATTTGAGTCATTCTTGTATTACACATGCAGGCTACATGGAATGTTTTTACATTTAATTTGTCATAGTGCAGGAATCTTAATGTGTCTCGATTTCTTAGATTTCTTTTCCTGTTGAACACAAAAGAATATATTTTGAAGAATGTTGGTTACTAAATAATTGATGGGACTCATTGGGAAAAATCAGTGGGGCCCATCAACTGTTTGGTTACTGACATTCTACACAATATCTTCCTTCGTGTTCAGCAGAAGAACAGTATATTTGTGACCCTGGATCACAAAACCAGTCTTATGTTGCACGGGTATATTTGTGGCAATAGCCAACAAAACATTGTATGGGTCAAAATTATAGATTTTTCTTTTATGTCAAAAATCATTAGGATATTAAGTAAAGATCATGTTCCATGAAGATATTTTGTAAATTTCCCACCTTAAATATATAAAACATTTATTTTTGTGAATGGATGCAGCACTATCGCCAATAGAAATGGACAACTTTAAAGGCGATTTTCTCAATATTCCGATTTTTTTGCACCCTCAGATTCCAGATTTTCAAATAGTTGTATCTCGGACAAATATTGTCCTATCCTAATAAACCATACATCAATGGAAAGATTGTGTATTCAGCTTTCAGATGATGTATAAATCTCAATTTTAGAAAAAATACACATAAGACTGGTTTTGTGGTCCACGGTCACATTTGTGTTATTTAACTATTGCATGTAATATTCTGAGTTTGCATTTCACTGTTTTCATTCTTTTTGAGGAATACACATTTGAGGGATGCTGAAAATTCAGCTTTGTATCACCAGAATGTATTACATTTAAAAAAAAAAAAAAAAAAAATATATATATATATATATATATATATATATATATATATATATATATATATATATATATATATATATATATATACATTAATAAACAATTGTATTAAATTGTAAAAACATTTCACAATATTACTGTTTTTACTATATTCTATCCAATAATTGCAGCCTTGGTGAGCATAAGAGACTTTAAAAAACACTCAAAAACTTACCAACCACAAGCTTTTGAACAGTAGTGTATGATTTGCAGGAAATGAAATATTTTTTGTGGGTCCATTTAGATGTTTTTGCATTCTTGTTTCTCATTAATGTAATTAAACTAAAATAATATATGTTAGTTATTTGTAGAAGTAAAGTGTTTATACATAGTCCTAACGGTTGTATTTGTTACACTGCTTTTAATTCATACTGGTTTTAAATAATAAAATTACTCTTAATGATTTTGTTGTTTATATTTTTGTTGTTTGTATGTGTGTATATATATATATATATATATATATATCTTTTTTTTTTTCTTGCACAGCAAAGAGAGGCCCCATATATGATGTATCCTGGAACCCCAACTCTTCTGAGTTTTGCGTGGTTTATGGTTTTATGCCTGCCAAGGCAACTGTCTTTAACAGCAAGTGTGAGTCAGTGTTCGACTTTGGCACGGGCCCCCGCAACGCAGCTTTCTACAGCCCCCAGGGTCATATCCTCGTCCTCGCTGGGTTCGGGAACCTGAGAGGGCAGATGGAAGTTTGGGACGTGAAGAAATACAAGCAGGTGTCGAAACCCCAGGCTGAAGATACCACACATTTCTTCTGGTGTCCTGACGGAGAACACGTAGTGACGGCGACCTGCTCCCCCAGGCTCAGGGTCAGCAATGGCTATAAGATTTGGCATTACACCGGGACTGTGTTGTACAAGCATGAAACGCCATCAAATAAAGAGCTCTGGGAAGTGTTATGGCAACCCTTCCCAACTGGAACCTTCCCAGAGAAGCCAGTGAAATACCAGGCGTTGCCAAGTGAGCTTGGCAGCACTGAAGCCAAACCAGCCCAGGCGTATCGGCCACCCGCTCTCCGCAACAAACCCCCGACAGCCAGCTCCAAACTAGTAAGTTTGTGTCATACACAGCCCTGCATCTTGAAAAATATTCTGCTGATTTGCAAAAAAAAAAGAATTTGATGATGCTGAGTTCAAAAATATCAATGTCAACTTAGCATTGCATAGTTTTTTTTAGTTTATTTTTTATGAGAATGCAGATATTTCAATTTATATACACTTCTGTTCAAAAGTTTGGGGTCGGTATGCTTTTCTAATGTTTTTAAAACAAGTCTCTCTTGCTCACCAAGGCTGCATTTAATTGTATCAAAAATAGATATTACAATTTAAAATAACTTTTTTCTATTTAAAAATATTTCTATTTTATAATATTATCCCTGTGAAGCAAAGCTGAATTTTCAGCATCATTACTCCAGTCTTCAGAGTCACTTGATCCTTCCATGGTTGTGGAAACCATGATACACTACCACTCAAAAGTTTAGGGTACTTAAGATTTCAAAGTAAATACATTTAATCATTAAAATATAATTGATTGTCAGTAATAATTGATAATTGAGCAGCAAATCATCATATTAGGATGATTTCTGAAGGATCATGTGACTGAAGACTGGAGTAATGAGGAAAATTCAGCTTTGCTTCACAGGAATAAATTACATTTGAAAATATATTCAAATAGAAAGTTATTTTAAATTGTAATAATGTTTCAAAATACTATGGATTTTTTTGTATTTTTGATCAAATAAATGCAGCCTTGGTGAGCAGAAGAGACTTGTTTCAAAAACATTATAAAATCTTTTGAACTGTAGTGTATTTATCAGCGTTAATGCTCGTATCAAAATAACAAAAGCAGTCAAATGTCGAAGTATTCAAAATGTATCATCTAACTTTCAATTTGCAAAGGAGTGGAAAAAATGTGTTCAAATACTCCATTTAATAAACAAGTTTCTGTCGCTGTTTGTTTGGATAAACCACCCACAGATTTAGCAGCATTTTCTTCTGTCACTCGCTATAATTCTTTCCTTGAAATTATGATTAGGCAAAAAATTATGTTAAACATGTTTACAAGACCCTGGTTGTTGAAATGCACTTCATATTTTGTGAGAAAGTGTGACATGCCTGATCCAGGGTTCGTACAAGGTGCTTGAAGTACTTGAATTTGACTTTTTGACATTTAAAAAGTGTTTTTTTTTTTTTCGAAAAAACAAAAAAATACAATATTTTCACGCAAAATTAACACTGCAGCCTGTCTGATAATACGAAGTATGGCAACATTATAATATTAAATATTATTTATTGAAAAATAATAGCCATTATAAACTTTAATATATATTAATATAAATTATTAAATACGTTGTAAGTTGTATTTTGGATACCTTATATCGGTAATTTGAGTTTTAAAAATCCTTAAAAAAATACTAAAGATAGTGTTTGATAAGTGAGATCTCGGATTATAGTCCTTGAAAACCAAAAAAAGTAGTGCTTGAAAAGTCCTGGAATTTCTTTTTACAGTATCTGAACCCTGCTGATCAAAACAGGCACAATTTTTTGGAATCAGCACCCCAAAACTAGTAAGAAAAAAGTATAAGTATTCATTCAGCAAATATGATGCAGGGCAGCATTATGAATGTCCCGTGACCAGAATAATGACAATAATATTTCTATCCAAGCATGAAGAGGAGCTGCCGCAGAACATGAAACCTGGTGTTGCAGGAGAGAAGCAAATCTCTAAAGCTGCTTTGAAAAACCAGAAAAGGCGAGAAGCAAAGAAAGCAGCTAAGCAGGTACACGTGTTTTTAATGTTCAACAAACTATACAGAGGAACATTTAACTCAAAGTGATGCTTCATATTAATTTAGGAAATCAAGCCTGATGAAGCTCCGCCTCCAGTAGCAGACTCCACCCCTGCCACTCATGTGACTTCTAGCTTCGGAGACCCTGAAACTGACAAAAAGATCAAGAATTTAAAAAAGGTATATGTTTGCAATAAAATAAGATGAGCATATACACACAGATGCAGTCTTCTTGAAGGGAAAGAAACTCAATTCTGCCATTTATTCTTGACTTGGCATAGAGCACAAATGGACCTACTTTTAGGTTTCATTTTAACCTGTTTTATTTATACACCTCTTATGTTATCGGTAGAAAATTAACTTCTTACCTTTATTTTGAGTAAATTGTCTCTTACCCCTGTAAAGGTCTCATTTCTAAAAAAAAAAAAAAAATAATACAAATCTTTAAAATTGTATTCTGTATGAATACACCAAAAATGACATGTTTCTGGGTATGATGCAATATACCCGGTGTAGTATAATTATAAATAAAATATGCATATCCATTATTGTTGTATTTTTATATCAGAGTCAGACTTGATGTTTTTAGTTTCATAATGTGATTGTTTATCTGATAGAAACTCAAAGCCATTGATGAACTGAAGGACCAACAGGCTGCCGGCAAAGTAATGCAAAAAAATCAGGTACTACAGCTTTATAATTTCATCAGCACATCTTATTAAATATTTTAAATTATTTTCATTTGTATCATTGTTTCTGATTTGATTACATCCATTGCAATGCTTCATGAGATGAGTAGTTTTTAAGAATTCAAACTTTTCTAAGAACATACGATTTTTTTTTAATGCTTAATCGCAAGACCCTTACTAATAATTTATTATAATTTATTTTATTTTATTACAGCTTGAGAAGATGCAGAAGGAGTCCCAGCTGTTGAAAGAGCTTGAAGATCTTGAATTAGGATTGTAAACTCACTTTACCAGTTTTTCACATTGGTCATCAATTTTCAAACATTGCTTTGTCATACTGCTATGAATATGTATAGAAGATGATTCTTTTTTCACGATTTACTCATAAACAACAAATAAAAGACTGTTTTGCTTCTTTGAACATGGCTAAAATAATAAAAACTGAATTCTCAAAAGCAATATTGCTATGCAATGTGACGTACATCACGGGAGAGCATCCATGAAATACTAAATAAAAATGTTGAAATTCAAACTGCGTGACTTTTATTATGTCGGTTGGGGAGCCGGAAGTGTTCATTCCTAGTTCTGTGTGAAACTGAAGCAGTCGCAGATTTCAGCACAAACGCAGATGAAATTATCATCAAATAAACTGAAGAGGACGAACTAAAACCAGCCGATAATTCAGGTTTGATGAGTGCGCTCTCCGTTACACTGAGTGTTGTACATGTGGAGTGTTTTATTGTGTGTTTATTTGTGATATTTAAATGAGCCGGTGAGGTGGTGTTCATATATGTTCATATAGCACATGCGTGTGTTTGTGTTTCTTTTTACTCACACCATCAGTTGTTTTACGCTCTTTTACTTTTAACCTCTATATAACTATATTTGTATTGATTTCACACGTTTCGATGAGTTTCGGGCTTGTGGCATTAAGCAGTTCAGCCATTTCAGCAGCCACAAAGGCGATGCGTCAGTTTTTATTGTTTTATCTGATAGTTTTTCAGTTGTTTGCTTTTAAAATTAGGCTTTACATTTAAACTTGATCGGTATAAATCAAACATTCCGTTTAGTGTCAGGGGAATTCAGTTCAGTTTTCGATTCATTTCTAGATCTAACGTTAGTTGCATTAATGTGATGGTAATACGCAGCCATTTTAATTTTTATTTAAAACAATGAAAAATACATTACTTTATGTATTAAGTACGAAGTTTAAACTCAGATGTTGCTCTAGACATCTTTTTATTCTGTCAAATGGATATTCTGCTTACACATTAACATCAGGATTTGCCTCGTATTTTACAATGATTATGTGACATCATTATTCATGTTGTTTTTGATGTAGTTCACATGTAGGCTATGATATTTTAAGATACGTTGCATGTAAAGCTGGTAAACCTCACATATAGTATTTATTTACCTTTTGTTAATGTCTGAACAGTGAGACGTTTAGAAAAGAGATATTTGTGGCACATCTTTCCCCTGTAACTTGTAAGTCCTACAGTATATCTTGACAGCACATTTTTTTTAATTTGAGCATGAATTAAGATTTAAATCTAGTTGGTTGTATAAGTCATGCATTTGAGTATAAGTATGAAGGTGTCGTTGTTGTTGTTTTTCCTCCTGTTTTAGAGTCTGGTACACTTGAATGGACACGGTGCCCACGGGTAGAGAGGTAGAGCTGGTTTCTGCTTTTATTGACCCTGAAATATTGAGTTGGACAGGAAGGAATTGGACAATGTCAGTTTAAATTTGTTCTGTTTGATTGTGATTTGTTTAGTGACACCAAACCAACTTACCCGAAGCTCCATTATGCCCGTGAAAAAGAAAAGAAAGTCATCCGGCTCAGAAGATCCCAGCATCAGAAAGTGCAAAATCACCAGGTAAAAATATATTTCTGTCTTTCTCTCTGCATTTATCACTCTTCCATACGTATTCACTGTATCATCCCCTCAGTTACTGTAGGACACAAACTCCAGGACGGATGGTAAACCCAGAGGATCAGTTTTCTAACAAGAAATGTCTCGCCTGGTTTTACGAATATGCAGGTATGTGAATCAATGCTTTCCTTAAAGTCACCATGAAATCAAAAAGGACTATTGCAAAAAATATATATAAATCCATGCACATAATAATTCTTTTTTTAATTCATGTGCCTCATAATCTTTAATCAAAATAACTTCCCCTCTTTTGCAACAGTATCGCAGCAATAGCAAACCATAACAATCCAAACATCCAATCGTGTCCAATTCCAGATGTCCAAAATCCCACCCTGCATTTTTTTTCTTGTTTAAGAAGCCGTATACTCTGATATACGTCATACTTCATGCCAACTTTAAACACATGCAGCCAGTTAACATGAAACTGCATTTTCACCAAAATTTTCAACCATTTTACTTCCGTAATGTGACATTTCTCAGTGAAAACAGTATTTATCAAAAAAAAATAAAAAATATGGCAGTGCATGATTTTTTTGTGTCAGGATGGAGTAAAATATGTCTATATGACATTCAAAGGGCAGGGACTGAAAAATAAGATGCTTGAGGTGGAGCAAGTTATTAAATATTGCTTAAAGATTTTGATTGCTTTTTTTGTTGAAATAATGTGCACTGATGAAGCATTTGCAATAAGACCATAAACATGTATTAAGAAAGTCAAATGGGGACCATTTTGATTTTTTTTTTTTCTGGTAAATGTATTTGAAATGATTATCGTTATGTGTGTAGGGTCAGATGACATTGTTGGACCAGAAAGCATGGAGAAGTTCTGTGAGGACATCGGAGTTGAGCCAGAAAATGTTAGCAAGATTCATTCATATATTTCATACTAATTCCTGAAGTTAGATTTTAGGGGCCAAAATATGAGAAATCATTAGAAATAATGTGCACTGTGTTTTTGTGACCCTTCAGATTGTAATGTTAGTTTTAGCCTGGAAACTTGAAGCAACAAATATGGGATTTTTCACAAAAGAAGAGTGGCTGAAAGGAATGACATCACTACAGTAAGAATGACCTTCACGTCACATGTCTTGCTTGGACATCATGAGAAATCAGAAGTATTTTATGATTTTAGCATTTAACTTCACTTCTCTCTTTACAGTTGTGACTGCACAGAGAGATTACAAGGCAGACTGGATTATTTACGCTCTCAACTGAATGACCCAGTTATATTCAAGAGCATTTACAGATATGCCTTCGACTTTGCCAGGGTGAGAGGCTTTTTTTAGTAGGATGAGAGAAAAAAAAAAGCACTTCCATTTTAAGATAAATGAATCATTTTAAGATAAATATTGCGTGCATCTTTTTCTATTTTGCAGTGAATTTGTGTCTGCTTAAGGCTGGAATACACTGCACGACTTTTGCTCATTTTTTTTGCCCCGATTTGCAGTCTTGATGAGTCTACAATAGTTGACGAAAGTCTGCGCCAGTCTGCAGATTTTGGGCAGTTGACCGATTTCTCAGAAAATCGCGTAGTGTATGATGAGCACACTCCTATTTTTTAGCTTCAGATTATGATTCCATCCAGTCAGATGATATCAAAACTTGTTTGATATCTTGAGCCGATTTTAGAACGCATGTCGTATAGTGTATGGCGCGCCGCTGCTGAAACTGAAGCTGTCCTCTATCAATACAAATACATTAACAATACTAAAGTAAATAAATAGAGTACACATAACAAATAAGCCAAAATTTTTGACTCATCAGCACATATAAAACAACTGACTGCGCCACTCACCTCTAACTCCCGTTTCAATCTGTAAAAAAGAATAATTAGTACGAGTCCATCTATACTGACCGTGTCTGCCCACCCAAGACCGCATATAAATGCGCTTGACTCGTTTTTTTCCCGTTTGCGACTCAACACAGAGTCGCTACAACAACTACTGCGGTCATCTCCTGCACATCCATGTTTGTTTCATACAAGCAAGGAGGTGCGTGTTTCAGGTTGTTGTTTTTGGAAGTCTGGTATTGTATGATCCTCTGTCGTTTATTGTATGATGCCCAGTTTTTCCTCTGTAACCATTTACAAAGTCATCAAGTGTATAATGCCTAGTGTTTTAAAAATCGTGTAGTGTGTTCCACTTCCAGCCTTTACTGATGTTCTTTCAACATATTCATCTGATTTTGTCTGTAGGATAAAGATCAGCGCAGTCTTGATATGGACACTGCAAAATCCATGTTGGCGCTGATCCTTGGAAGAACGTGGCCTCTGTTCCCAGTGTTCCACCAATTTCTGGAGGTTTGTCATCTCTTCGCCAAACCAGACTGTCAAATCAGCTGTCAAGCTCCAAAGAGGATGAAAAAACGCCATTTTAAGCCAAACTGAACCTTTTTTTGGGGGGGGGGGGTGGACTATGCATTTAAAAACTCTGAATTTCGTAGTATTTGTTCTTTAATAACGTGACTAACAGAAGTATCTTTCCTCTAGCAGTCAAAGTACAAAGTCATGAACAAGGACCAATGGTACAACGTCTTAGAGTTCAGCCGTACAGTTAACACAGACTTGAGCAACTATGATGAAGATGGAGCCTGTAAGTTTATGATTGTCTTCTAAATCTAAAAGATTGCGATTTCGATTCAAACACAGACACGATCTTAATTCCTACATGATAACGATTCGGCTATGTCTATGAAACCTTTGACAAAATCACACCGAAACATTCAAATCTGCTCTGCCGCCAGAGAGTGCAGTTGTCATGTATAGGTATGAAACAGCTACACAAAAAGTCTTTTCAACCACACACAGTATCAATAATTTCATTACATTAAAGGTATAGCAGAGGATTTTCCCGAATTTTAGAATAGAACCGCCCTCTCCACTTTTTGAAAAAATGCACATGCGCAATACTCTACCTGCTCCCGAGAGGGAACGCCTATTAAACGTGTGCACGAGAGAGCATGCACAAGCTAATCATAGCTTACATTAACTTTTACTAGCAGTGATTTTAAATGGATTTCTCCAAATAGCATGCCAAGTAGAACCTGTCAAGTAGAAACCTGTCAAGTAGAAACTTCGCGACTGAGGCATCAGTGGGAAGCCCAACCTGTGTTTTGAGCGCACGCCATCGTGTGAATCGTGTGCACGAGCACGTACGACGGCCTTACGTAAACATATCACCAGAATGATTGACACTTAGGAGGACCAATAGTCTTGATGATCCACCCGGAAAAAGACAATCCTCCGCTATACCTTTAATTCATATTATCACAGAAGTACTGGGATAAAAGTTTATAAGTTCATATATGGTAGCGAAAGTAACTTGATGCTTCAAATAAAGATCAGTTACATCGTTACACCAGTAGGTGGCGACAAGTGACTGTTTAAAAAATGTATTTGTCATTGAATCATTCAAGAGATTAATTCAAAAACGCTGATTCATCCAGTAATGAAACGATTGTGTATGAGTGAGAAGTGGAGCGGTATTTAGGAGTCACTGAATCATTCATTCAAACCAGTTTTTTTTATAATGCATTCAAATTCATTTAAAAAAACAGCAATTAACATTTTGTCAGAACTTCTAGTAAATTACATGTTATTTTGTTTAGTTGTCAAAAAAAAAAAAAAATATATATATATATATATATTATTCTCAATTTATCCAGAATCGTGCAGCTCTGTTGTCTTGTCATCCGTCCATTCATCTTTCCCAGTTAAAAATTGTTAATGATCTATGTCTCTGTGCTGATTTCAGGGCCAGTGATGCTGGATGAGTTTGTGGAGTGGCATAAAGCCAGAAATATTGCATTATAGCACAACCAGACGCTGAATTAAAGCACATCAGATATTTTTTTTTTCGGTGTGCCCCTGGCTGCCCCAGATGCAGGCAAACCTCTCGAGGATTGCTTCAAAGTGTCCGATATTCAATACGGATCATCACTACCCAGAGACTCTTACAGTGTTACTTAAAAAGGAAAATGGCTCAGAGGAATCACAAGACAAATAAAAGGGGAAATATTTTTCTTATGTATTGATTTGTTGTTTCAACAGTTCTATTGCCAGTGTTGTATGATTTGTCTGAGAGGGAAACAGTCTTTGTAATTTTTGTCCCTTTCATTATTTTTTTTTCCCTTAAAGTTTTACTTTGTTTATGGTGTCTTGAAAAGGTAATAAAAAAAGCAGTTGTAAATTATGTTTTCTTCTGGACATTAGTGGCATACAGCACTGTTAGAGCATTAAAGAATTATTCAACAATCTGAATGAAACATGAATAAAAAGATTTACTTTTACACACATTACAACTCAAAAGTTTGGGATCAGTAAGATTCGCTAAAAAATATTTTTAAAGTAAGTCTCCTATGCTAATTTATACTGCATTTATTTGATCCGAAGTTTAGTAAAAACAGTAATACTGTGGAATATTATTACAATTTAAAGTAACTGAATTTATTTTAAAATGCAATTTATTCCTGTGATGCAAAGCTGAATTTTCAGCATCATTACTCCAGTCTTCAGTGTCACATGATCCTTCAGAAATCATTCTAATATGATGATTTGCTGCTCAAGAAACATTTCTTATTATTACAAAGAAAAAATAAAACAGTTGTGCTAACTTTATATTTTTGTGGATTTTTTCTTCAGGATTCTTTGATGAATAGAAAGTTCAAAAGAGTAGCATTTGTTTTAAATAGAAATCTTCTGAAACATTATAAATGTCTCTACTGTCACTTTTGCTCAATTTATAGCATCTTTAATGAAAATAATTAATATTGTTAAAAAAAAAGAAGCTTACTGACCCCAAACTTCTGAACAAGTACTGTAAACATCTTTTTGATTACATCTCTAGAATGAACTTGTCTGTATAAACATTTAACTTACCATTTAAAGATAAACACAAAATTACTTTTAATTTTAATAAACACTTGACTAGGATTTTGACAACCACACTTAAGTCAATTATCCAATCAGACCCAGTTATCAGCCAATGCTGATCTCAAAATGAACCTTTTCAAAAGTTTTTACAATGATTGTTCCTCCATTCTACAATGTCTCTTGACTTGTTTGTGAGACTCTATCTCCTGTAAACACTGTTTTCGTGGGAAGGAACATCTGGTTGAGTCGACTGGCTCTCAGCTAACTCTCTAACTGGGTTGAAGTCTGCCTGTTTCATGATGGCGTTGAGTCTTGTCAGTGATTGCGTCCTCAATTTTGGCCTGACCTCGACTTCACCCTCCATCCCAGAGG
Organism: Scardinius erythrophthalmus; assembly: GCF_964197995.2. Taxonomy (NCBI): domain Eukaryota; kingdom Metazoa; phylum Chordata; class Actinopteri; order Cypriniformes; family Leuciscidae; genus Scardinius; species Scardinius erythrophthalmus. The sequence goes on along the minus strand of NC_138228.1, from coordinate 22,463,048 downwards.
CTTTGATGTGGCTGTATTGATTCCCTTCTTCATCATAGTTGTACACTTTAATGATGCGGCTCTTCTTCTTTGGATGTGGACTAACCACTGATCTGAACTCTTGGTTTTGTTCTTCACCTTCACAGCTCTGAGTTTGGTTTGTATCGTCCTCCCCGCCATCTGCATTTTCTACAGCGTCTACATCATCAGCGTTACTGAGTTCCTGATCAACCAAACCAATGTCCACAGTGTCTTCTCCAGTGCCGTGGCTTTTATGATAGAACACTGTCTCAGGTTGTTCTCTGGTGGTCTGTACGTTGTTTTGTCCATCGATACGATTGTGATTTTCTTTTCTATAAGGTATACAAGCCCTTATTGTTTGCAGACACTTTATTATGTAGGATCTACTGAACGCACCAAGTGTGAAGGCCACTAAAAAGCTCACGATTACTGACGATGCCACAGCCGCCGCGAAATGGCTTTCTGACAACGTGTCGGTGTAAACCTCTCTGGTCTTCCTCAGTTTCTTGATGTTGGGATTTAAGCCCACTACACTAATTCTGTAAGGCACAATTGTTTTGCTCATCTTGTCCGAATGGATACAGAAATAGAGTCCGTCGTGGCTGGATGTGGCCCTCGAAATCCTCAAAGTGCCGTTGCATGTTTCCACTGGGTCTTTGTTTTGGTGGTTGCAACCGTCAAATACTCCAAAAGGTGTCTGCCACCACTGTGCCAGCACTGCAAAGGGAAGAACAAAACAATCAAGAGACACTTTTCATAGCTTGAAACACTTAAAAATGGAGCTACATTTTTGTTCTTTTTCAATAAATGATCAGTGAAAGAAGGCACTTAACCTTCACAAAATATTCATCCACAACTACAACTATTATAAAATGTTAAATTAAATCAAATATAAAGTTGATAATTTTCATTCACTTTGTTCACTTGAATAACAAAAAAAAAAAAACTGAAAAAAAATTGATAAGATTTAGACTTCTAAAAAAAATTTTTATAAAACTTTAACTAGAATTAAAATGTAAAAAAAAAAAATTGAGATTTGAATATATCAATGATACTAAAATAACACTGGGTTACACTAAATGATATATACTAAAAGAACTTATCCTGATGGTTTTAAATTCATATTTACTATATATATAGAAAGAAAGAAATTTTGTGCTGCTCACCTTCATTTCCTTCATCTCTGCACTGAAGCACCAGCGTTTCTCCTGAATGAATGTGAACTGAGTTTTCAGGTGTGACCTGCAGATGGTTTGTCTGACTCAGAGTCTCTGGCGACTGTTGAGAGCTTCTCTCAGAAATGTCACTGTGTTCTGTTCTGCTGCTAATAATACATGGAGAGTTACAAAGGAGAATCAAACTCAACAAAGAGCTGATTCTGAACTCCATCTCTAGAAAAAAAAAAGAGACGTTCATTAACTTCAATGTAAACCTTGCTGCTATACCAATATTATGGCAATAATTTGATATAAAACTGCTCTTTGACCCAAGTCATATTATCTACAGCAGCCCCAATGAGTTCGACTGTGGTTTGTCTTCACAAAACACACACAAAATCTGAGGTTGAGTAAGAAAATCAGAAAATTTCTTACTGTTATCATTTGAAAAATTAAGTTAAAAACAACACAGATGTATGACACATATTTATAAGTATCATTCAGACCAGCCAGTCAAATACTCACAGAATGAGTCTTGTAGTTCTCAATAAGAGTAAAGTACAGTCCTCACATGACAGCCCTTATATTTCATCTCGTGCTCCATGTTTAAAGATTAACATTTTTCTCTTCAATAATAGACAGGATGTCATGTGGATGAGAATGCCAGTGGGTTTGAGTTGATATAACAGTTAAAGTCGGTTTATGGTTGAACAAATCTGAGTTTTAGGTAATTAGTAACATTCTTTATATTTGCCACCGTGATACATTTATGCAGAGTAGTAGAATATGTCAAGAAATTGACAAATTGTATCCAACTGCAGAAAAAAATCCATAGCAGAAAAAAGGCCATATTTCTGATGAATTTCTCTCTGTGGTGCATCGCTTTCCAAAAATGGGTGACAGATTTGTTCTGATGAGTCATGGTAAGCAGGGAAAACAATGCTAAATGCAAATCATGAAACATAGCTCCGTGGACTCTTATAATAGAAAAATATAAAGAATTTTAAAAAGGAGATTCTTTTGTATTTTGTTGTTGATGATTTTATTTAATTTTTTTATTGAACAAAGATCACAGGGGATATATGTATGTATCACAAAAACATTTTGTGGTTTAAAAACTCAAGGTAAAGCAAGGCAGTAAAGTACACACAGTAAGATATAGTATACTAAAAATAATAATATTAAAGGTGATAATAATAATAATAATAACAAAACATTTAAAGCAATAGAAACTAAACATACAATAAATGAATACAAATAAATAAGGGAAAAAATATTAAAAATTGTCATCTTCAGAAAATCAGGAGGTAACTTATAATGAAACCATAATTTCTTTGAGTAACAGAGCAGTTTTAGCGGCTTTCTTGTTTGTGGATAAACAAAGAGAGTCATAGAATAACTTGAAAAAAGCCTAAAATTTGGGCTTAGAATCAGTGACTTTACATTTATGGAGATGAAACTCACCACATGAAGTTAGCAGTTTTAATCTGTCATCCATCTCCTTTGACCCAGAGTCCCAAATCAAAAACAGCACATTCATAATCTCAAAAGTAAAAAGTTTGTAATTAAGCAGAGAAAACAAGCCAGGCTACTTCTTTCCAGAACTCCTTTGCATAATCACATTCAAAGAACAAATGTGGTATTGTTTCAAGATTAGAGTTACAGAATGCGCACTCTGAAGAGATGTCTAACTTAAACTTAGAAAGAAGAGAGTTACAGGGATAGTAATTATGTCGAATTTTAAAGTGAAGCTCTTTCCACTTGTTAGGTAACAGAAACGTATTAATGCCAGTCCATATATTAATAGTAAAAAGAGAAGGATAATTTAATTTCCATAAAAAAAAAAAAATAATAAAAAAAAAAGCTTTGGGATGACAGCTGATTTTCCTGATAAGAAATCTTCTAATCCAAAAATTTGTACATTTGACATTGGAAAGCTCCAATCCTCCAATGGATAACTGGGACATTTCACAGACTGATACTCTGTAGCTACAGTTTGACCAAACCATGTGCAAAAGTTTAGGTGAAATAGAATTAATAACCCAGTCATAAACTTTAGGTGTTGTCAACCCAATTCTTAATAAAGATTTCCACACAGCACATTCTGATTGTTCCATATAATACTCCTATGAGGGGAACAATTGTGGGAAAAGGCAAGTTTACAGGCCTCCAAGGCTTGCCTATGAAAATTAGCAAGATGAATTTAGGTATGTAAAACCATAACAAATAAGAGTCAGCATTCAGGCAGCGTTTAATCCAGCCGATCTTGAAAACCTGACTGAGAGTATAGGCTACTGAAGTCCATTCACACCTCCCTCCAAAGTATTTATTATCAGAGTCTTCCTTTTGACATATTCAGTTTTATTTTTCCACAAGAATTTAAATAGTATGGAGTCAATAGATGAGCAGGTTTTCGGGTTGTACATATAAGGACAAAGCTGGGTAAACAATCCTAGAAATGCCTTCAGCTTTAGATATCAAGACACGGCCATAGATAGTTAGATTTCTTTGTAGCCAGCAATTGAAGACATTCTTTAATTCAACTTTATTTTCAGGGTTCATTTGCTGTTCTTGTATGGATGTGGCAGATCACGTTTATGAAGGACTAAAAATGACAGAACGAAAAAGAAATAAATAAAAGTAGAAATAAATAAATAAATGCAGAAATAATAGTAAAAATAAATACATTTTGGTAATATAAATGGCTATTTCTGTATTTTTACATGTATTTATTTATTTATTTGTGCATTTCTATATGTATTTATTTATGTATTTATACATTTATTTATATATTTATGTATTTAGATATTTATTTATTTATATATTTATATATGTATTTATTTATACATTTATTTATTCCTACATTTATTTATTTCTGTATTTCCACATTTCTACATTTATTTATTTCTGTATTTTGTTCTGTACATACATATTTTTTCCGAAATAAGGTCCCATGAGCCGAAAGCGGAGGGGCGGGACTTAGGCTCTCTATTGGTCCATAGAGACAGAGCGTATTTAGGCCACGCCCACACCCGGGGGAAAACAATCCAACCAGAGTGGTAGAGAAAACTATTTCTCTCTCTATGGCTCTGAATCCAACCATACATACAACCGGCGTAGCGTCATAGAACGTCTCTGAAAAGGTTCACGCCCACTTTTAGGGGAAAACAATCCGGCGAGCGCCATACACAGTAACGGATTGAGGACGTGTACTAACCCTTACAAACATGTAATTTGTATTTAAACATTTTTTTTTTCACACAGTAGGCTACCCCTATTATGTATTTGTATTTAATTATTTTTTTCCACACAGTATTTTGTATTTTTTATTTTATTTTAAATACATTTCCATGTATTTATGCCCATCTCTACCTGCCATCATCATCAATATCTTGCTGTTATGGAAATATCATGAATTACGGATGATGCTATCGAAAGCTAAATCAGGCTAGTTGTATAGCTGGACAGAAACGTGCACTCAGTAGCTACTCTAAATATAAAGACACAATATTATACATTTAAAGATGTTTACTTATTAAAACCGTAGTAAAATCATTCACTGGCTACCTGGTGACTCGATGAGGTACGAGTAAATGTCCGGGTAAACCACTGGGTGGGGTTGTTAGACCAATTTGACGCTGGTAGAATGAAACGGGATATGTTTTTAAGTTGCCCAAATTAAGTTTATAAATGTATCGTTCACGCTCTATGGAAGGCAGGGTGGACATATAATTACTCAACGTATTTCATCTAAGTGATTTCTGAAGTTATACACGTCTGCCGGCTGTGTACGGACGTTGTTTTGTGCCGCTATTTTGTATTGAAGTCTATGGGAAGTCAGGCTTGTTTTCCCCTAAAAAGGGGCGGTTACGAAATTGACAGTTAAGTTCCCGGATGTGCCGGTTGTATGTATTGCGAGAGGCTGCCTCCTTATCATCATTTCTTGCTTCTAACAAAAGACAGAAAAATGCCTAAAAGCTGCTGTGTGACAAGGTGTACAGCAAACAAGCTAAAAAAAAACAGAAATTCGTTTTTATTAGCTCTCGACCCCAAAAAACGAGTGTTTTTAGGACATAAAAGTGGATACAGGCAGTTTAGACAGAGCGTCACGTGTCTCATTACTCTGAGAACTAACGTACGCCCGCTGGAGGAGACCGTAATCGGCAACACAGGATAGTTTATCTTACAGAAATATAATATATAAAACTGACATTTGGATATTTGACTCACCAGTGACCACATGTTTAACTTACTGGCTGCACACGTAGTGTATTTTTAGTGCATACTGAGTGTCAGGATCAGTGGCGTAGGCAGAAATTGTATTTTGGGCGGGCCAGTGAAAAAGTGAGTGGGCCAATAGGTTTTCCTAGAAAAAAAATTACTTAAATAATAATTAATAAGTAAATAGTAATAATATATTAATAAGCACGGTTTGAAATGAATAACAACACACTCCCCAATTTATGTTAAATCAACCATATACAATGCAATCAGCCTGGTGGAAATTAAGCTTTTGTGCCAAAAAAATTGCAACTAATTTAAACTAAACAATGTACAGTAGGCTAGCCTATAAGGCATTCAGCTATACAGTACACAACACACCAGTAACTTAAGGCGAGACAGGTGAATAGGGTAACATTTTAAAATAATAGATATTACCATAAAACTTCCTCAGTTATTCTGGAGAATGACAAACAACTAATTTTGAGAAAACAGCATTTAAAGATTTGTAATGTAAAAAATCATATCTTTTAGCAGAAACAACTATTTACAGACACAATATCTTATCAAATCATCAGCAACAACAATACAAACCACCTAAAACACATCAAAACTTATAACACAGAATTTATGGCCAACAACTGAACAGAACCCCAGTCAAAAACAGTCAAAAACACACATCAAAATGTCAGAGCACGTCACGTGATGCATCTGAACGAATCATATTGTCAGAAATTGACATCAGCCAATGAGATTTCGCTTTTAGAGTTAAATGCCCCATTGTACTTTCACGATTGGTTGCTGATTAAAGGAAATTACCATATTTGGATCCGACAGCATTGTGTACAGGAGAAAGTAGAGAACTTTTCAACGGTGTTTGTGTTATGACAGGTGTAGAAAGCGATCGCGGTGCAGCATATTGATTAACAACGCCAACTTTTGTTGAATTTAGGAGAAATATACAGACGCAAATAGACAAAATGTAGTAAAATAAAGACCTAAATGTGTATTTTGGATTTTTTTTTTTCACCACAAGTCTGAAATAAAGCATTGAAGAAGACAAATAGCCCAAAATCTTAAAATTGACCAGTGAAAAAAAACCCCGATGTTTTTGCCGTGTCTCGCCTTAAATCACTTCACGGGCAAAAATTAAGGAAATTAGTTAAACAACTGGCCTACCTTTGTTGTTTTCATTCTACAAAACAAGATGCAAGTGCCTGGGTTTAGTATTAAAAACAGAAATGATCTCATCATAGTCCAAAGAGTCACAGAGTTATTTTTCAAAGAACTAAAGGCCGCCAGAGCCCAAGTACAGCTCGGAACCCCTAGCAACCATAGCAACCAATTACGTTCCGGAGGGAGGCTTTCACGCATTTTATTCGGAAACAGAATTAAACACACACACCAGTCAACAATAAATCAGGTTTATATTTATATATTTTCTTAAATACATTTGAATAATAAAAATAAACTAAAAATGTATTTTGATCAAACTTGCCTGGGCGGGCCAGTGAGTTATGTGGGTGGGCCAGTGCCGCCCTGGCCCATTACTGGCTACGCGCCAGGTCAGGATACCGATGGATACCGGGTGCGTGGTCTTCAGATTATGATGCGTTGCGCTCATAGACTAAAAAATAGGTTGCGCTTTGTCTCTGTGACTTGCGCTGAGAAAAGTAATAGACATCACGTGACAACACCTTACGTCAGCAGCGATTTTCGTTTTTCTTTTATTTTAAAGCAATAATTATGCATCAAAATAAATTAAATAAAAACGTTCACGCTGCAAAACCTATTTTAACTGAATTTCACAGCAATTCAATCGCAATTTCACCTGCTTGTTTTTTTTTTTTTTTGTACAGCAATCCTCATTAAACGTTACAACGTTTTGCCACAAGGTGGCAGCAGTAAATGTAAAGTCACCATGGTTTGCGAAACTGTTTTGTTTTGTGTTTCTTTCATTTGTCGTCTTGCTTTGCTTAGTACATAAAACTGGCTATATTAAAGTGAAACTCGAAACAGAGAGTAAAAGGCAATCTTCTTTCAGAAAAGTTTGATTATGTGGCTCGATACGATAACCCTTTTTTCACCCTGTTTCCCCTCTGATAAATGCGGATGAGTTTCAGAAACACCCGCAACGAAGGCCCCTCCCTCACCCAGACCACAGAGAACATAAAGACACGAGGAAATAGAGAAAAACACAGTCCAGTGGGTTACAGTCTCTGGAGGTTAGAGGAGAAAACTGGCTCTGAACTGTGAATGTCTCTCATCTGTGCATATGAATTAGTAAATTAAAAGAAGCATCTGTTCATTCCTCATTTGAATATCCTCAACCAGCTGAGGAAAACACGAAGAGTTTTGCAGGTAATTTAAGGAATTTAAGGTTCTTGCAACATTGCGGGCTCATGTTTACTGAAATTTTTCCTTTTTCTTTTCAAATGTGTCACTTTTTGGGGGGTGTTCTAGTGGCTACTAATCTCACTTCTATGCTGTGTTTTTCTCTTCTTTTAGTGCTTTTGTTGTGACATGTTTTGAGTTTGTTTGCATGTGTGTGGAATGTTGAAAAGAAACTGTCTGGAAATGAACTTGCTATTTTGATACATTTGTCAGGGTTCTATGTTCAAAACAATATGAATTATTTTGTCATTTCCTGGCTTGAAAAACTCATTAATTAAATTTTGTGAGTGGAGTCTCTATAAAATATGTGTCATATTATTAATAATGTATCCAATAATCCCTTACATTTGCCAAAAGTATGGGAACCTTGATTTAGTTCTTCGTAACATTGTATTCAATTTTCTGTACTGAAAATGTTACATTCCAAACATACTGATTTTTTTTTAACAAAAAAACATTGTCCCTCTAACAATGAATTGTTTATGCATGTCCAGTCATGTTCAGTTAGTTCACAAAAAGTAAAAGCTACAATGGGTCTATGTGTTTTTATCGTATTTGACACATCAGGCTCATATGGTATTGACATAGTAAGATTATGGAGGGGAAAAACACCTCAGTTTTATTCAGAGGCCCAAACTGAGCAAAAATATGCATTTTGGTGCAGTTGCTGATTTTTATAAGGCCAAAACGTAAGAGGAGATTCTGATGAAAGTAAGATGAATGCATGTAATTTGATATGAGAATGCATATAAGTATCAGTTGTCAACTTGTCACTGTATATCTCCCAATAATATGTCTTAAGATGATATATAAATGCTTAGTTTTATCTGTAGTTTTTATTGTAGGGGCAAAACATATAATGCAATGCAATATGATTGAGAGATGGACAAATAAACGTTCCTCAGAAGCCTGATGGATCATATTTGATTTTCACGATTGAACATGATTTAACAGTAAATGTTCATCTTGAAATATTAAGAGAAAAGATCCTTGAGCATTAGAGCAAGATAACATAATTTGATATGATATTTTTTAATTGCATTTTAAGTGTCCAGGTACTTTCTGAGGCCTTTCAAACTACCCAAATAAATATGTCACCAGTTGAAGACACACCCTCTTTAAAAACACACCATCGCTGACTCATTCTCATGATCCTGATAGTCGAGAATGAAGAGCCATGTGTTGTGAAAGGGATTTATATTGTGTTTGTCTTCAGAAACTAGGATCATTTGTGCTGTCAATTGGATGGTGTGGTTCCAGTCTAGATGGGTGTATGGTGTCTTAAACAGATTAATCTGTGCTTCGTATCGATCTTTCCTCTCTCACAGTCGTGTGTAATAGTTTTACGGCTGTGTGGTGATGTGAGTGTTTGCAGATCCTGCAGGACAACCCCTGAGTGATAAAAAGCAGAACCATACAGTAAACTAAAGGAGGGGCCAATAGTGTTTATCAAACATTTTTTTTCCCCTTTTTGGCTGTTCTGGTTTGACAGTGTGACACTGACTCATGTTTCACTGATCATGTGACTGATCCTTATTCTGCATGAATGTTAAACAGTTTTACATTAGGAATAGTTCCTGCCATGTCATTCCAAACCCATATTCTTGAGGCGAGACATTACAGGCCAAACCCAGAGGCCTAAGATTTCTCTTCCATAACGTGTCTTCTTTCAGACTAGTGGAAAGAAAACATCCATAATACACATTTAAGTGTTTGTTTTATTACACTTTATCTATTTGCATTTGTAGATTTCATTTAACCCATATATTTAATGGCCGTAATTTTTGAGACCGAAATCTCTACTTCAGCAGCTTAACATACACCATACTTTACAGGTGTATTTCTATTTACTCTGAAGGTTTTTACAGAAGGGTTTGTTCATGTATCATTCACCTGATATGTATTTAACATTCTATTCCTAACAACATGATTTATTTTTCTTTTCTGAAAGTATTTTCTGATTTATAGAGTGATTAAAAAAACACAACCCTGTAAAAAAACACTTTAACTCCAGTGTTCAGATTTCTGTGCTGGACATTTATGCTATTGAGTATTTAATTAGATTAGCTCATTTGCATATTTAAACATAACAAATCAGAAAACTTGTAATACAAAACAATTGTCTTGTACTGTGATTAATACACTGGGGGAAATATGGTGATATGCAGTATATGCCATTAACCCATATTATTGTCTTTTACACAAAATTATATGTTTGGGAGAATGTCCAAGCTTCTGGGTTTTCATGTTTGTGTTCTTTTTCCAGAGATTTGCATTGTATGCTGAGCGTCAAACTGTGTTGAAAGTTACTCACGCCAGAGAAACGCATCCAGAACAGTGTTTCTACATTAGCCTTATGGGATGATTTATAAATGACACTCATAACTCGGTTCTTGTTCTGAATTACTAGCCTATTTCCTCTGAAAACATTATGTAGAAGATATTGCAGTAAAGTAATCCCAGCAGCGCCGTCAGAACATTCCTGCATTCTGATCTTGTGTCTGTGTGTCGTTCCAGATTGCAGGATGTTCTCGTCAGTGAAGCCGTTTGAAGGGCAGCAGTTTTCAGCCCTGAGGAAACAGTGCCTGCAGAACAGGACTCTGTTTGAAGACCCACTCTTCCTCCCGGTAGACCAGTCGCTCTTCTATCATGGAAACCGCATTGGAAAAGTCACCTGGAAGAGACCAAAGGTATAAAGAACCTTGTTACCTGTTTTCCCTTTTCAAGAGTCCCCTTTTCAAGAACTACAATGAATAGCGCGTTTCGACTGCAACACGATTTTTCCGGATCTTATGAAGTCACAATGTTACTCATTTAAATAATCCCCGCCCACTGAATGCGCAAAAAAGGGACGAGGCCTGGTTGAGCTGCATTATGCCGAGTTCACACTGCATGATTTTCAAAGTAGTCGGGTCACTGTTCTTTTCACACTGCGTGACTATATGGGGTAGCATTCAGTTGCTGCTGTGTTCACACTGCACGATGGATCGGCGACAGGAGGGGGTAAATAAATAATTTTGCAATGTGCTGCTGTTGCTGCTGGTCAAGCAAATGTTTGTGCTTTGCTGTTTGATATAATTGTAAATATACCTATTAAAATACTGATATTATGGTCTATAACTCCTCCCCGAACATCCCGCAGTCCTGTATCTTGCTCTCTCATTGGCTGTAGGTCATCGCCGATGTAGTTTTCAGTCAGAACACATTCACACAGCAGTGTTTTGAATCTCAGATCGCATCTTTGATAATTCACACTGCGTGATTGTCACTCATGTGAACGAGCACCGATTTGCCTATGATATCGGGCATTTGTCGGCGATATCCCAAAACCTGTCGGCGAGCGAAAATCGGGCTTAAAATCGTGCAGTGTGAACTCGGCATTAGAGAAGACAGAGACACTGTTTTTTCCACATTTCCAAAACTCATTTGTTTGACTTTCTCAAAGCTGAAGAACGTAGAGTGGTTAATTTATTTTTAAACACTGTTCCTGAACATTAAAACCCAAGCGTTTATCTGTGCGCTGCACATTTTTTGGAGAACAGCTTGTTTTCTGTTGCTTTTGTAAGCTCTCACTTTTGTAAGGCTGTTCACCACTCCTTAGGAAAATTAGCCATGATTTTGCAATCGATTACTGTTTGTATTACCTTCATTTTCCGACAAATATCAACATTAAATGGTGGATAATATCGTATCTTAGCCTGGGAAAACCCAGACTACTTCCGGCGAATTTCAATTCTCTCTTCAGGATAGTCTGGAGAAGAGCCCATTCAAACTCATTACTGTGCCGCCCGAAATCGCGGCACCAATCAGAAACGTTTGGGGAGGGATTTACATGATGACGACAGCGCAGCGACGCTGAAGGAGTTCTCACGCAGTGAAAAATACATTGTGGAGCAGAGAGGAGACTGACAACACGCTGACAGACAGGACAGAGCAGGCTACTTTTCGGTTACGTTTGATATTAAACATATTAAACAAAGTCTCAGCTTTCAAATTTGGTAATTTTTTTAAAAGAAATTTAAACAATAAATACAGTTTTGTTGCTCTTTAATGTGCCGTGACAGATCGCTGTAGAGCATCAGTTAAAGCTGTTCTTGTGAACCGATCATCTCTTCCTTCTAGTCAATTTATAGCCTCAAATAAACATGAACAAACATAAGAAGGAATGTTGTTTTAACCACGGAAAGGCGTCAGTACACTCCGTTTTTCAAGTTCAAATCCTCCTATGTTAATCTACTCTCCTGACTGCTTTGTCGGACAAAATGGCGGATGGCGAAGTATGATTGGTCAGATCACCTGTCAATCAAGCTGAGCTACGTCGGTTGGTGGCGCCCCTTTGGAAATGATTCGTCTACATAGCTTCCCCAGACCCTTCACTCAGTTTCAACTGAGAAGGGTCTGGTTTTAACCAGGCTAATCGTATCTATAAAGTATAAGAAAATTAAAAAACATACCACTCTGAAACGTCCTGTGAAATCCATTCTGCACTGTCCTCTTGATCGTTAACATTGTCAGGATCTGAATCGTGCTCGAATTGGTTTGAAATTGACGCCATCCTTAGTTCTTTATATTTACACTAGAGAAGAACTCGCAGTTAAGGAGGGGCAGGACATTTCCTGAACAACTGCCAATCACAAAACACTGGGTCAGCTAACCAATCACAGCACATTTCGTATTTCAGAAGGAGGGGCTTCATCGAAATCCCTTAAAAGGAATTGTTAGCAAACAACACTAATTACTACAGAATGTATCGAAAGACTTGATAATTAGTGGCCTTTAGTAACTCTTAATACACTTTAATCAGTTATGGCTGCTTAGATTAAACCGGTCTCCTAAATAACCTGGATGTAGTCATTAATCATGTTTGAGCTCTGTGCTTATGGAAGGTGTGGCTCTTCTGGCCGTAGATCTTGTGTAACTGTACACCACTTGTAACTTACGCATTTAAACTGATGCCAGATTAATGTGTTTGTAGTTAAAACAATAACCTCTACATGCAGTCCCCTGCTCGACTCTGTTCTGAATATTATATTTAGCCAAAGATTATAATAGTTATTGTTTAGAAATGTGCCTGAGTAAAGGTTTGTGTACAGGAATAATTTCCTGTAGCTGTCATGCTGTGTGATAAATTAATCTGTTTTTTCAGCATATAAATAAATCTGAACCAGGATGTATGTAGATAAACAGTGCCATAAATGGGTGGCTTAAAGTCGTTGATAAAATCTGTTTTTATGTGCAATATTTAGAACGCTACCATTCTAGTTTGGGGTCAGTAAGATTTTTTTGAAAGATCTCTCTTCTGCTCACTAAGGCAGCTTTTATTTGATCAAAAATTCAGTAATACTGTGAAATTATATTATAATATTATAACTGTTTTGTGTTTGAATGTATTTTAAAATGTAATTTATTCCTTTGATGCAAAGCAGAATTTTCAGAATATTTTTACTTTTGAAACTTTATAAATGTATTTACTGTCACTTTTGGTGAATTTAATACATCCTTGCTGAATAAAAGCATTAATGTCTTTCCAGAAAAGAAAATCGTACTAACCCCAAATTTTGAACAGTAGTGCATATTATCAATTCACAAACTCAGTAATTCATAGATAAGCAAAATTTAAGCAAAAGCCTATAAATAAAAGGTCTTTAAGATAAATTTTGCTCAATTTCTTAATAGTACTATATGAAATGTATTGTCTCTTTTTTTCTTACCTTCCCTACTGTTTTCAGTGTCTTCACAGCAGCAATTAGCTAAATCTCATCACACAAAAACAAGCCTAAAAGACCCAGTCCATTAAAGGCTGTGGGAAAAGTCATTTTGGCATTCCATTTACTAGTTAAATATGCATGAGGTTTGAAGTAATCCACTGAATGGATTGTCAATGTTAGACAAGCTTAAAGGTTGTTTTAGCTAGTGAGCGGCTAATGTAACCTTGTTTGCTCACTGATTTTGATCTGTAGATTTGGCTCTGGTTCATATGTGATTTATTGTTTTGTTTTTTTTCTACCTGTTTTATCATCCTGTTATATCAAAATGGTGCTTCTGATGACTTAGTAAAGTAACAGTGACTCTCCTCAGCAAAGCGCATGATTTGAGGAATCATTCATGTCAGAAATACAAACGTTACACCTCAAAGTTTAATGCTAAGAATGAGCAGTTGCAAATACCACTAAACAGTCGGTCACACACACAGAGCAGTGTGTTTGCGTTTAGGGAGCATTGCTTCAGGACACTCCCTTTTTCACCGTCCATCATGAATTACGGTGTTCTGTTCGGGCATGTGAGTGCAATGCAGTTGAACAAGTGCAATACAATCATCCGTCCACTGAAGACCTCCTGTGTCATGAACTGCACCGTTTATACTGTTTGTCGAAGCAGCCGGTGGCGAATACAGACCTTCACTCATGAATGTCACATGAAGCAGCTCTTCCTCACTGCAGCTGTTGTTTTCTTAAGCATCTGAAATGATACTATCTGTTCTGTTAAGCCGGGAAGGGAGAAAGAATGCTTAAGGGAAAATTGAATTGTGATTTTTCTCTGTTTTATGCTATTTATTTTATGATTATTTATGCAATTGGAGTTTAAAATGCATTTATTAGAGCTTCAGATTCGCTATGTTTGTTGTTTATAGGGCTACAAAAAAAGGCAAAAAATTATATTGTGTTTATATGTATAAATAGCATAATAATATAATTTGTTTAAATATATTATTTATTTAGGCATATATTAGGCACATAATATAAACACCAATAAAATATTACCATTGTAATAACTAGTGGAAAATCGTAGGGAACCCTTAAAGGGATAGTTCACCCAAAAATGGAAATTCTGTCATCATTTACTCACCCTCAAGTTGTTCCAAACCTGTATGAATATTTTGAATATAAGAATGTCAGTAACTAAACAGTTGATGGACCCTATTGACTGTCATAGTATTTTTTTTTCCCCCATACTAGTATTTCCATACTAGTCAGGGTTTTTCCTGGGTCAAAATTGGTCTTCGGTGGTGGCTGACCGACATGGTCATCCACACACAGCAAAGAGTACCCTAGTACCCACATGATCCGCAAGCCCAATATTGACAATACATGTTAAATTTAAAATAAATACAAAGAAACAGTTTGTGATTTTTTTCTTAACCTATTTATTCAGGAAAAAAACGATCACTGTCAGGCTAGATAGTAAAAGAAAGCGATTACAACTTATTTTATATCTATACCTTGACGTTTGTTTCTTTTGTTCCTCGTTGTTAATATTTGGTTGTTCATTCTTTTATTTTATTTATTTTGGGGGCCATTTTCTTCCAGACTGTGGCTGATAATTCAATTTTAAACCTCTTCCAAATTATATATAGACTGCAATTATCAGACACAGATATTACCTGTCACTCTCACTGTCATCCTTTCTTGCCCTCTTTGCAAAAAAAGCTGTGATTTTTCCACGACTGGCTTTCATTGTTTTGAAAGATGGTGGGCGATATGGCAAAAATATCATATCACGATTTTTTTCAGGGAAATCACGATTCACAATTTTATCACGATTCTTTTTATGTTGGTTTTACTATTTTGTGACTTAGCATTACAGCCAAACTAATGTCCATATTTTAAAAACAAAGCCTTAGGTAACAAAATAACAAAATAAAAAAAGGCAGACAGGGGCGAAGATAAAAATATTTGTCATTATTTTCTTTGTTATTAAAAATTAAGATCAAAGATACACATTACACATACACAACTTAATATACAAATTAAAAAAAGGGTAGTATATTTAGTATAGTATAGTATAGTATATTTTTCTCCTATGGAAGTCAATGGGGACCAGCTACTGTTTGGATAGCCACATTTTTCAAAATATTAATATTAGAAAAATATTAGAAGGAAATTAATAGAGGATTGGAATAACATTAGAGTGCGTAAACTATGAGATAATTTTTATTTTTGGGTGAACTATCCCTTTAAGGACAAGCGGCAGCGTGTTTACTATAACTACTGTCTCTTTAAGAGTTGTGCGCGACGCGTCTACTATACACGCATTTGACAAGCAGATTTTCTCTCAATTTTCTCAAGTTTGCTTTCACTTTAGACATAACCGACTTTGTTTATGTAAACCTTGTGTGTATTTAACAGTATAAGCACAATAAGACTCGAAAGATAACTTAGTCAAGTATCCAGGCGCTGGTAGACAGGCTTTTAGTGTATGTGAGCTTCACATGTACGCGCTGAGGAACTCACACGTAACAGTGCATCAGCACGCGAATTAGCCTAAATGTTTAACCGACAAGGCATTAAAGCACATGCAAATTATGAACTGCAGTGTCCCGTTCCGTTCCGCTGCGTTAACATTTTATGTGAATATACGTCGCGTTGTTCAGTATGTTGGGACCATAGACTGTAAAAAAAAATACAGGGACAGAGGCGCCAGAACAGATATAATGCACGATTCTACGATATTTCTTTAAAAGCAGATCGTGGAGACATTATAATCATCCACGATCAAAAACCCTAAACCACTTCAAACTGGATAGATTTTTTGCGTTTATTTAAAGTTATGTCAGCTGCATGTGCAGAATGCTTGTCACAAGTTGTAAGAGAAGATAAGGCAACTTTTTTTTGACTGCAATTCACACCCAGTGCTAATTCAGCAAAAATATTCTCCGAATACACCACGTGAAACATGGATTCGGTCTTCCGACCTTTAGGATCAGTTGATTTTGATGCGAGGGAGAGAGCAAAGAAGACGGAGAGTGCGCGCGCGGGGGTGGGGCGCTGTGATCGTTCTCTCCGTCACTCCGTCAGTAGCCTGCTTCACTCACAAAACCCAATTACAGATCAAATAAGGCTTTGGCGGGACAAAAAATCGTTTTGGCGGCCGCCAAAAAATTTTCAATGTAGGAAAAACCCTGCTAGTATTATCAATACTAGTCAATGGGGCATATTGACTGTTTGGTTACCAACATACTTTAAAATATATATATTTTTTTGTGCTCAGCAGAATAAATTAATTCATATAGCTTTGGAACAGCTTGAGGGTGAGTAAATGATGACCGAATTTTCATTTTTGGTTGAACTATCCCTTTAAAGTTTCTCCTTTGTTGGCATCAACACCTTTAGATAAATGAAGCTTCAACTTGTTTTTTGCGTTTCAGGAAAAAAAACTAACCTTAAACTAATCTTATAAGTGGGTGTAGTTAGTTAGTCTTAGGATGAACGAAATGCCATTTCAGCAGTACTCAAAGTTGTTGTGCCTCAATGACACTAAACAGGTCAACCAAGAACAGAAAAACATGGCTGGTTGAATTACAGGTGCTCGGTTTTCTTTTTAATAAAAACACGCTGCCCTGCGGCTGTGTTCCTTCTGTAACTGGACTCTGTTGTATGTGTGAATATGGAGCACTGAATCATGGGAATCTCTTTGTCTCTCTATAACAGGAGCTCTGTGAAGACCCACACTTGTTTGTGAATGGAATTAGTGCCCATGACCTGAACCAGGGGCAGCTGGGAAACTGCTGGTTTGTGGCAGCGTGTTCCAGTCTGGCCTCCAGAGAAGCTCTGTGGCAGAAGGTGAGTTCATGTCATTTTTGTTCCCATGCTAAAAACATGCCTGAATACCATAGTTACCGATCTCTTTTAACTTGACATGGTGTCTTAAAATGTAGTGTGAGATATTGAAATATTGTTAGAAAAAAAATTTGTTTCGATTCGATTCGAATTTCGGGTTCGATTCCTGGAGAATGCATGAATTGATCAAATGTATATCTTGAAAGCAATGTAAGTCGCTTTGGATAAAAGCGCCTGCTAAATCCGCATACATTCAAACTATAGCACTGACAGAATGCAAGAACCCTTGCCGAATGTTTATTTATTTGAATTTCTTGTTTTGATGACAGTGATCGCTAATACCAATTAACCACGTTTATTTGAACTAAAATAACTCTAGTAACTAAGATAAGGTAAGGTGAGGTACAGTATACTTTATTGTACTATAGAAAATGTTGTTTCAGGCTTAACTGCATGTGTGTATATATACATACATGACAAAGATAATCAAATCTTGTTGCTATTTAATGCAGATGGGACTAATGAATTCTTATGGCCATTCAGTTTACACTTTGCTATTCTGAATGATTGTTTGTAACTATACGCTTAAAACTAAAGGTTCCAGAAGGGTGGGTTTTTGCAGCGATGCCATTGAAAAAACATTTTTGGTTCCCCATAAAACCTTTCAGGGAACGGTTCTTAAAAGAACCAAGTGTGAAGAACATCATAATAATTTAAAGGACCTTTTCCACTATGAAGGACCTTTCGTGGAATGGAAAATGTCCATGGATGTGAAAGGTTCTTCATGGAATCGTAGATGCAAGAAAACAAACTTTATTTTTAAGAGTGTATGGTATTTTGTCTGGATTGATGGTTACTGTGATATGTTTTTAAGGATTTGAACAACTGCTCTGTAATCGTCGATATCAGTGGTTCATCTCAACGCCCACCTCCTTATCATTAGTTTGGTTAATGAATAAGTTAAATGTCCATGCAAGTTAATATTCCCTCTTGTAAGAATGAGTTCACTGATAAGCAGGATATACTAGTCAGAAGATGTGGGAAATATCATATGAGTTATATAGAGCCTGTGCTAGTGCTCGAAGTGGGCCAATTCTCTGACTGCCCACAAACTATTAATTATTTGCTAGAATAATTAAATTGTAATTTTTCATTACAAAATGTTTTTGGCTTTATTCAAAAGAAAATCTAAATTTTCATAACAAAAATGACTGCATAAATTCATAAACACACTTCTGTTGATAAATGATGGCCTGTGATGCACAACATTATGCCATATAATGCAAAACATAACTGATTGATATTTTTGTATTTTTTATATTCTATATGTGCGTCCGCATCCACAGTGAGCTCTCGGATGAGTTTCCTGTTCGATCTGGAGTTCGGCAATGTTGTGTGGTTTCACCATTACTGTTATCGACTCGATCATGAGGAAAGCTTTCCAGGGCAGGACGGGTGTCCAGTTTGGAGATGTTGACGTTATAACCAATCTAATGTTCGCTGATGATAGTGCCATATTCGCAAATGTTGATGAAGATGTCACTGATATTCTTACGATATCGCCAGTACAGCCAAACCGTATGGATCAACCATCAATATTGACAAAACTAAAGTCATGACAACAGATGGTTCACAAGTCGCTGTCTACCTTAATGGCATCCAAATCGAACTACACTCACCTAAAGGATTATTAGGAACACCTGTTCAATTTCTCATTAATGTAATTATCTAATCAACCAATCACATGGCAGTTGCTTCAATGCATTTAGGGGTGTGGTCCTGGTCAAGACGATCTCCTGAACTCCAAACTGAATGTCAGAATGGGAAAGAAAAGTGATTTAAGCAATTTTGAGCGTGGCATGGTTGTTGGTACCAGACGGGCAGGTCTGAGTATTTCACAATCTGCTCAGTTACTGGGATTTTCACGCACAACCATTTCTAGGGTTTACAAAGAATGGTGTGAAAAGGAAAAAACATCCAGTATGCGGCAGTCCTGTGGGCGAAAATGCCTTGTTGATGCTAGAGGTCAGAGGAGAATGGGCCGTCTGATTCAAGCTGATAGAAGAGCAACTTTGACTGAAATAACCACTCGTTACAACCGAGGTATGCAGCAAAGCATTTGTGAAGCCACAACACGCACAACCTTGAGGCGGATGGGCTACAACAGCAGAAGACCCCACCGGGTACCACTCATCTCCACTACAAATAGGAAAAAGAGGCTACAATTTACACAAGCTCACCAAAATTGGACAGTTGAAGACTGGAAAAATGTTGCCTGGTCTGATGAGTCTCGATTTCTGTTGAGACATTCAGATGGTAGAGTCAGAATTTGGCATAAACAGAATGAAAACATGGATCCATCATGCCTTGTTACCACTGTGCAGGCTGGTGGTGGTGGTGTAATGGTGTGGGGGATGTTTTCTTGGCACACTTTAGGCTCCTTAGTGCCAATTGGGCATTGTTTAAATGCCACGGCCTACCTGAGCATTGTTTCTGACCATGTTAATGTCTTTATGACCACCATGTACCCATCCTCTGATGGCTACTTCCAGCAGGATAATGCACCATGTCACAAAGCTCGAATCATTTCAAATTGGTTTCTTGAACATGACAATGAGTTCACTGCCCTAAAATGGCCCCCACAGTCACCAGATCTCAACCCAATAGAGCATCTTTGGGATGTGGTGGAACAGGAGCTTCGTGCCCTGGATGTGCATCCCACAAATCTCCATCAACTGCAAGATGCTATCCTATCAATATGGGCCAACATTTCTAAAGAATGCTTTCAGCACCTTGTTGAATCAATGCCACGTAGAATTAAGGCAGTTCTGAAGGCGAAAGGGGTTCAAACACAGTATTAGTATGGTGTTCCTGATAATCCTTTAGGTGAGTGTAGTTAGTGAATTCAAGTACCTTGGCTCGCTGGTGCAGGAAAAGACAGGGGCGTCAACGACAGAAGTCCACAGCAGAATTGGTCTAGATTATGGTCGAATGGTGCGTATGGAGAAAGCATAATGTCATGGTCAAAATAAAAATTCTTATCATATCAGTATTATTATAGGGATCTGAAACATGGACGCTGCTAAAAGCAGATTTAGTGTTCCAAATGTGTTGTCTGCGATGAATACTAGGTGTCTAGTATTTGTGACCGGCTTCGACATGACACCATCAGACTGAGGTGTGGGAATCAGCCAACAGTCGACGAAGAAATCCAAAAGCGCAGGGTGCTGTGCTTCGGTCACGTATGCAGAATGAATGAACGACGTCTACCGATGACTATGGTGGCAGCGGCCTGCGAACTGGAAGGTTCAATAAATGGCACCCAAGAAAACCTGGACAAAACAGATCAAGGCTGACCTTAAAAACAAACGACTCTGCCTCCCTGATGCCAAATATAAAGCCCTTAACCGCCAAGACTGGAAAACCATTGTACAAAATTTGTACAAAAAGCATATTGGCTTTGGGATAAATCCCGTCCAAGTGTTTGCTAAGGGCTGAAGAGAGAAGAGAAATATTATATTATTGTATTTATTAATATTTTGATTATAATTTAGAATTTATTTTAGATTTTTCAGTTTCATTTTAATTATTATTTTAAGTTTTAGTTGATTTTGTTTAGTTTTTTTAAATTTCTATTTAGCTTAAATTAATTTTTGTAATCAGTTTTAGTAATTTTAGTTCATGCTTAATTTCAGTTAGTTGCCAAGGCAACATTTCTAATTATTGTTTTAAGTTTTAATCTAATATTTATATTTTATTGCAGCCTTTTTGACTTTTATTAGTTTGAGTTTTAGTTAACATTAACAACATCGTTGTAGTTTTTAACACATTTTTACTGATGTTTCCAAAAGTTTCACAGGCCATTTTTGCAATATTAACAAAACAATCAGACATGGCATGAATGCAATGTTAGAATGGCACACTATTTTGAACGTTTGTCTGTCTAACAAGTAGGGCTGCACAATAAATTGAAATTATCGAAATATCGCATATGTATATATCGCAATATGCATATCGCAACAGCTTGCTTGCAATAACGGGTCATGAAAAAAAGACAAAATCACTCACAGCTCTTGGCTGAATAACTTTTGTAGCTTTAATAAGAATCAGTATATATTTAATTCATACAGTGAAAACTAAGCAGTTTTTTTTTTTTTACATTTGATTTTTCAGTTTCTGTTGTTAAATAAACCTAATGTTGGCCTACCTGAAACCCTGAACCCCGTGGTTTACACTGATGTTAAAATAACACTTCCTATGCTACAGTAAAACACTGCTGTTCACTTTCAGAAGTTGTAGGGATGTTTTCTTGTCACAAAAATAATGTGAAACCCATATGTAGGTTATATAATTTTAAATATATTTTAAAGATAATTTAAGTTTATTTTACACACTTTACAGCATTATCGTATCGCATATTGAATATCGCATTATTTAATGAGTTATCGCATATCGCATTTTTTTTTCAGTATTGTGCATCCCTACTATCAAGTAATAAATGTCATGTTTGTTTGCGTTTTATGAAACTTGTGCATCATGAAAAAACCCTCAACTCTGCTCAAGGTTTTCTTGTTACTGTTTTATTTACAGTGTTCCAGTGACTCCTCTATAATGTAAGGTCATCATTTCTCACATAATGTGATCTTTCCTCATTACACGGTGTCTGCAGGTACACTGTAATCCTTACAAATTGAGCCATGGGATGTGCTTACTGAGAAAATGATGCATTATTAGGACGAGCCTTGCTTAGATTGAATGAGATCGCATTGATGGCTTGTGACTAATTGGAGACTTGGGGTTATCACCTTGGCTTGCTCTATTTTCATTTGTGTCCACACACGATGCACAGTCGTGGACAAACATCAGATCCCACGAGATGACTTGTTTGTTTCCATGCGTTACAGTTTTCCAGATCCAAATGCTTGGAAAAATTTTTTTTTAAAGAACTTCCGTTTACTCAAGAGATTACAGTCGTACGTCATCCGTCGGTGTCGCTCCACGTAATTCTCATTAAAGAGCCTCATGGGACGTCCTGCCTGTCGCTGTCACACCGCAGCGCTTGCAGTAATGCACCTTACGCGGATACAGTACGCTGAGCACTAGAATCCCTCCTTGTTGTGAGTTCTGTCTCTGCTTGACAAGTTGTTTCCTCCTGAGGTCTAATTACTGTCCGCTAACTCTTCCTGTGGTTCCCCTGAAGAGCCCCATCAGACACACACTCATAGATCTCATCTGGCCACACACTCATACCTAGTGAACTGCCTACCTAGGCATATAAAGGTGCTAAAGTTAGGTACGCGGTGACCTTATGTTGCAATTTAAGATCTCCTTTAGTTTTATTTTACTTTTACTTTATATTTATTTCCAATTAGTATTGCTATGGTTCAACTTATGCTTATTCTGGTTAGTTGCCAAGGCAGCGTTTCTAATGTTTCATGTTTTCAGATTTATTTCATTAACAAAAATGTTTGTAATAGTTTTAGTTAACAATAATAAACCTGTTTAGTACTGCATGAAATATCAATAAAACTGTATTAAAATGGTTTGTTTTTGCTGTCTATTTTTATTCTTCTTAGAGTGTTGCATAGTTGCACAGCCATATCACCCTGTAGCCCAAGACTGGTTGCCCACTGAAGCTAAGCAGGGTTGAGCCTGGTTAGTACCTGGATGGGAGACTCCTGGTTGCTGCTTGAAGAGGTGTTAGAGAGGCCAGCAGGGGGCGCTCACCCTGTGGTCTGTGTGGGTTCTAACGCCCCAGTATAGTGACAGGGACACTAAGCTGTCAAAAAGCACGTCCTTCGGATGAGACGTTAAACCGAGGTCCTGACTCTCTGTGGTCGCAAAAAATCCCAGGATGTTCTTCGAAAAACAGTAGGGCCAAATTTGCCCATTGTCCTCTGTCCATCATCATGACCTCCTAATCATCCCCATATATACTCATTGGCTTCATCACTCTGTCTCCTCTCCACCAATAAGCTGGTGTGTGCTGTGGCGCAATATGGCTGCCGTCGCATCATCCAGGTGGATGCTGCACATTGGTGGTGGTTGAGGACATTTCCCCTTCCATATGTAAAGCGCTTTGAGTGCAGAGAGCAGAGTCATTTTTGGGTGAACTATCCCTTTAACGCTCTATTGAAATCGATTGGGATTTGAAGTCACACTTTATTTTTAAGGTGAAATAGTTGTACTTAGAAATAGTTGAGTAATATTAACTACATGTACTCATAGAGTTACGGTTAAGGTTAGGGTTTGGTTTAGGGTTAGTTACTTGTAATTATGTATAATTCACGGTTATTATTACCATAGTAAGTACGTGTAGTAACGTAACTATTTCACCTTAAAATAAAGTGTGAGTCACGTTAGGTAGGCTTTTTTTTGTGGCTTCCTTTTAAGATTTTTGCCAAAGTTACATGTACTCTTCACATTGAAATGCGGGAAATACACTGAAATGATATATATAAAAAATACTGTTTTTTTTTTTTGTTTGTTTTTTTACCATTATTTGGAACAGAGCTATAGATGTTCACACCTGGGGAAAAGTTTTCAAAGATTGTGAGAAATTTACGCTGACATATTAACATTATTTATTTGACAGGCACATTTAAATGATTACCATTTATTGACTGCTTAGTTGCCTTGTTTCATAGCACACAGAGAACATTTTGGAGGTTGTATGTGTGAGAACCGTTATTTTGCTGGATTCTTTCAATGAACCAGTTCACAAATTGAACTGAACTAGTTTGATTCTTATACAACTCACTATCCTTTCGTTTGTCAAACAAAATGTCAACGGAAACACTTGATGACGTAAAGGACTGAAGAATTGGCTTGTTGAACCGGTTCATTGAAACAAACTTAAAAAGAACCCGTTCATGGAAATGAGTCAGACTTCCTAGAACTAATGTGTGGCATTTGCCTGAAGGCTGGGCACATTGATTGAATGCCGATATTGATCCAGTTGTGTGGTGGTTAGTGACGGACACTGGCCGAGTCTGTCTCAGTTGACCTTCCAGTCAGATGCCTTCACCATATCAACAAAACATTCACATACAGAAACAGAATGATTGACAACACAATTTATTTGACTGTAGATTCGCTCTATAAGCATCATACTGGCATTGGTTTACATGTGCACCAGACAAAATCATCCAGCAATAGCTTTCTGCATAAAAACAATCTTACTACATTTTTCTGGACGGCAGGTTAATGAAACCATCATGAAGTTCAGGAAACTACAGAGGACAAGAGCTAAAGAAATTGAATGGTTTTTTTTAACACAAAGGGCTTTCGTTGATTGGTAAAAGAAAAAGGTTTTGACTGACCATTACATAGAGCATCTAACCTGTCTGCGGTTTTAGGATTCGATCTGTCACTTGTTTTTGTTGAAGGTCAAAGAGCAAGAGATTTTCTCTTTCGTCGCTCCCTCCTTATAGGCGAATAGGAAATACATCACTTTCCGCACCTTCGCCAGCTCGGCTATCCTCTCTCCGAACTCCTGGATGTCCGCCTCCAGGCATTTGATGGGCAGATCGTCAGGATCTCCGGCGTTCCTCCAGAACTGGCCGATGGGCTCCAGCAGCTGCCTGGTCATCAGGTTGGTCAGGTCGGGCGTCCAGAGCTGGCAGATGCCGGTGACTGTGAAACGGCCCGTTCCTTGCAGGGTCACGTTCCAGTGGGAGAAGGTCAGCTCCTGCTCGCTGAAGTCCAGCCGGTAGACGGACTCGTACGGCAGGAGAAGCCTCTCGCCGTCCTGCCTCTTCTGACCCCTCTGCTGCAGCGACTGCACCCTCAAACGCATCACCTCCGTCAGCTGCAGGTCCTCGGTGAAGGTCAGCTCCATATCCGAACCCATGACCCGATAGTCTTCAAGTTGAGGAAGGAGCCGTCTGCTCGTGGCTTGTGTCTGTGTGCGACTGAATAAACTCTCTCCTCTTTCAACCTTCACTTTCCATCCCCACCCGCTTCTGTGGCCCCCACGGGCAAAAAGCCTCATTTAGTTGGGGACTTTATTGATTCTGCCTCACATCCTCTGAGCCTCTGGATGAGTTTTGGGAGCAGGAGGAGGAGCAAACCAACCGGAGACTCGCTGTTAGAGTTTGACGTATTGCAGCACTAGGCAACAGATGCTTGCTGCTGTTCAAAAAACTTGAAGGATTTTTTTTGCAGGAGTTTTTTGTGTGTGTGTGTGTGTGTGTGTGTGTGTGTGTGTGTGTGTGTGTGTGTGTGTGTGTGTGTGTGTGTGTGTGTGTGTGTGTGTGTGTGTGTGTGTGTGTGTGTGTGTGTGTGTGTGTGTGTGTGTGTGTGTGTGTGTGTGTGTGTGTGTGTGTGTGTGTGTGTGTGTGTGTGTGTGTGTGTGTGTGTGTGTGTGTGTGTGTGTGTGTGTGTGCGCATTAACAGCATTTATTTATTTATTTATTTATTTATTTATTTATTTATTTATTTATTTATTTACAATTAACCCAACATTGTCATTAACAATGCATCTGAACATTTTACTTTATTATTATTATTATTATTATTTTTTATTCCATTGTCATACAGCAAAAATCCAAATATATAAGTTTTGTATTCCAATATTTTTTTTAATCAGCACAAATGCAGTATAACAAGTACTATGATTTAGAAATTCTTCACGTACTGTATAATGTTTATTGTTGTTGTTGAGTTTAGTATTACGGTATTCTGAATTGCAGGGAGAAAAATATGCTTAAAATGTATTGAAATTCAAAAATTCAAGTTTTGTTAAAAAATTTGTGTTATTGATAACTAAAAGTAAAACTATTACATTGTTTTCTGTAATTGAAAGACTAAAATAAAATAAATATTAGATGAAAAACTTTTTAAAAAATAAAAAGTGCTAAAATTACTAAAAACAACTAAACTGAAAAATAAATTCCAAATATGAATGAATACTAAAATACTAATTATTATGTCATAATAGTAAAATAACAGTGCTTAAAAATAGGGTTAAGTTTTTGCAAAACAATTATTCAAGCAAAACAGTAAAATAAAATCTTATTTTATTTCTTTGATTTTGGAGTGAAATTTGACCTGGGCATGTTCTTTCATTTGATTCACCCATAAGCTCCTGTAATTCCATGCATTTTAATGTTTTTTTTTTTATTCACCATATTTTTCTGATCTACATCAGGTCTGTCAGTGTAAGGTTAAGTTGACTCCAGTTATAAAATAAACTGTATTTTGCTGTTTATAGGTTATTCCTGATTGGAAGGACCAGGAATGGGAGAAGGAGAAACCAGAGAGCTATGCTGGGATTTTTCATTTTCGGTTCTGGCGTTTTGGGGAATGGGTGGACGTCGTCGTTGATGACCGACTGCCAACCGCAAACGGGAAGCTCATCTACTGCCACTCCAACGACAGTAATGAGTTCTGGAGTGCTCTTGTGGAGAAAGCCTATGCCAAGTAAGTACCACGACCAGTATAAACAGAAAGAAAAATGCCTTATTGAATAAAGCTAGCAGACATTTGGAGGGATATATCAGATAGAGGTTGATGATGATAATAATAATAAGAAATGTTTTAATGATGTCCTTCACTAAACTGGTTTGATTATCTGATCCCTCATTTATCAGGTTATGTGGATGTTATGAGGCTTTGGATGGTGGCAACACAGGTGATGCTCTGGTGGATTTCACTGGCGGTGTATCCGAGCCCATGGATCTGCTGGAAGGGAAGTTTAACCAGGAGGAAGAGGCCCGTCATCAGCTGTTCGAGCGGGTTCTGAAGGTCCACAACAGAGGAGGTCTGATCAGCTGCTCCATTAAAGTGAGTTTGATGTCAAGTCGCATGCATTTGTGTTACATGCAATAAGAAATGTCATAAGCGTCTTTTATTGCAATAGTCATATTGGAATATGCATGTTTCATGACTATACTTTTCAATACAGTGTGTATTTTATTGTTTATTCTGTTGTAATGTCCTGCTTCATAGACATCCATTATACGTGTGTTACTGTAAACACAATTTCTATTTTTTTTTTTTCTTCAAAATGGGTAATCAACAGCATGCTGTACACAGAGTTTAACTTTCATTTAAAGCTTTTTTTAATTAGTATGCAATGGCCAATTCAAGTTCGGCTCATTGAGTCAAACTGAAACCCCTCATAAAACAAATGCATTTGTGTTTAATGCAATAAGAAATATGAAGAACTCAAGTTTCATGCCGTCCAGTCTCATGTGTTCACACTGTTTGGATTCTCTTTTCTGTAGGCGACCACTCAGGCGGACATGGAGGCCCGTTTAGACTGCGGCCTGGTCAAAGGTCACGCGTATGCTGTAACTGACGTGCGTAAGGTACGTCTGGGCACCGGCCTGCTGGCCTTCTTCAAATCAGAGAAGCTCTCCATGATCCGTATGAGGAACCCGTGGGGTCAGAGGGAGTGGAATGGAGCTTGGAGCGACAGGTTTGTGAACATCTGCAAGCTGTTAGTGTGTGGTTTATCGTTAAAGCAGACGGTACACATTTAAGCATGTCTGCATGATGTTCCAGCATAAATTTGCGCAACTACAGGAGACTAAATTCATTACAGTGTTTTCTGCACTTGAACTGTCAGCGTTGTTTGTGCAATAGGAAAGGGAACTTGGCCTTATTTTTTGCTGGAATTTTCCCTGGCCTTCCTTGATGTAAATAGTTTGATTTGCGACTAGAAACACTTCAAATGATCATCTAAACAAATTTCCCATTTGGTAGAAAGCATTTGCCTAATACTAACATTTCCTAAACAATTAGGAAGAGAAATGATTTAAATCAAAACATGCTTCATAAATGAAAAAAGATTAAAGTATAAACGTTATTGTGCACAATGCATAATGCACATGCAACCATGTAAAAAAAAAAAAGATGCAATGGAAAAAACAGGAAATATGCTGACACAGAGACGCTTTGTTTCAAACCAACGATTGTGAATGTTTTAAATGCTCTGTGTGTTTTTGTGCTCATGCTGCCTCCTACTGGAGGACAAACTGAACATCAGGTGTCGTATTCGGTATTGTAAAGGTGCACTAAATCATTTTTTGTTCATGCAAATACAGCAATTGTCTTTGAGTTCATTCTGAACGTGTTCACTTTGCAAGATTTTGGGAGTGAAAATCATATTTAAATGTGAGAGAGAATGCTCTAAATCAGGGGTCTTCAACCAAAAACCACTTGTTGGACAGAAAGACAGTGCTGGGACCTTATAACATACATTTAATGTACTTTTTTTTTTTTATCATGCTTACATTTCCAATCCATTAAAATAATTATATTTTAATGTAGTACAGAGTCATATTGTTCATTAAATTTGAGTTACTAATTACATTTTTATGTGGGAGGGACAATCAATATTTTGATGACATACATTTGAAGAAAACATAATTTTTACATTTGTAATACAGTATTTTACAAAGTATTCTACAAGATATGCAGACAATTTTGTAGCCACGAATTAAGAATTTGTTTCCATTACTTATTAATTTGTTCCCTCGTTTCAGTAAAATGTGGCCACGTTATACTAATTCGTTTCCTCGTTACTAAAACAAGGGAACAAATTAATTAAACAAAGAAATGAATTATTAATTTGTGGCCATGATATTTTTTTCCCCTGTATGTCTTGTGTGGGGATTTTTCTTTAATGCATATGAAAAAAAATTTCACCAAATTAATCTGGGATTGAAATCAAAGCAAAAATGCAAAAGCAAACATTTTCAGTTACCAGAGCCATTTGTGAAATGCATTGTTAGCAGGCATATTTGTCAATTTTATTATTATTATTATTCTTTATTACAGTGGAAATTGAATTACCACACTATAATGTTTTTTTTTTTTTTTCTGAATCCATTTCTGTTTGTCTCTGAATCTGTAGCTCAGAGGAGTGGAAGAGAGTCAGTAAGGGTGAACGAGAGCGGTTGGGTGTGACCGTGGAGGATGATGGCGAGTTCTGGTGAGATTAATATCTTGACAGGTTTTGCTGTGTTTCAGGACTTTGTGCATTAAAATTGTGAAGGACAATCAGAAAATCTGTTAAACAAAGGAATATTCGGATCAAATCCAACTTAAGCTCCATCTGTGACATGGTGTCGATTACCACAGAAAATAATTTTGCGTCTTTCAGCTTGTCAGTGGAGCGTTAAAAAAGGGTTCAAAAGCAGAAATGTGAAGCTTGTATTTGGTTAAAGCGCTTATACTAAAAATAAATGTTATCCTCCTGTTCTGGCATCTTTGCACACATCATATGAAAGTTACTGGGTTTACCTGGTTTACATGGTAAACATGGTTTACACAGGAGCAATATGCACAGTGAAATTTTTGATGCATTGCATGTAACTTTTCACACAAAGTTAGTTTTATTGCATTATTCATATTTGAACGTGCATAACGTTTTGCGACTATACTTTTCAAAATAGTGTGTATTTTATTGGTTATTGTGTTGAAATATCCAATTTAATTGATTAAATCACACATTTTTCTGTAATTAATCGCGATTAAGCACACCTAACATTTAAAGTTTTCAGTATTTTTTTATATTGTAATAATTTCACATTTAATCTCCAAATAATGTAGAAACGACATAAAAATAGTTTAATGGCATCTTTTTATGGACAAAGGTCAGTATCACCGATACCAATACTGCTACTGATGGTCTCTATGAAATATGAAATTCCCCCCTCAATTTTAGCCATTATAAGCATTCAGCATTACAGTATAATTAAAAGCTATCAATTTTAACATTTTATTAGGCTTTTAAAAAATATAACAACTTAAAATAATCTTCACATAAACCCTTTATAATAAATGTCACATTTACCTGTGCCCTTCAGTATATCAGGGCTCAAGTTTTTTTCTGTTGACCCAGTCAGACTGGTTCAGATTTTGATTTGCGCTTGTTTTCATTGTTTTTGAGCCATATAACCTTGTAAACAGTGCTTTAAGATTTTCAGGTAGGTCTAACAGAAAGGATATATACAGAAATTGAATAAAGTTATCAAACACTTGACAGTTTTTACTGCATCAATTATAAATCAAATATAGATTAATCCTTATTAAAGCTACAAATGTTATTCAGTCAAGAGCAGTGAATAATTTTCACTTTTTCCTTTGTTCTTTGATTGTCCTTAGTGACAGACAGAAGTGGGTTTTGTTACTCAAAATGAACACAACGTTTTTAACTCTTCCAACTTTATTCCGTGCTCGGCAAAGTATCATACAACAACCATCACCGTCACTTCATATCTCCACGCTTACCAACACACTGTACCGTATACAACAGTGTAGAAGCACCTTATACCGTAATGAACAGTATAAAGGGGAAATAACATGTTAACAGGTTTATTAGGCTGCTGTCACTTTAAGACCTGACACACATGACTCTGATCTGATACGCATCCCATTTTCTCACAACTCTTTACGTTCATTTAAGACTTCATTCAGCTAATTTAAGACTGTGCTTACAAGGATACTTGACATAATGGGCATTTTTTTGTTAAACTGAAAAAAATAATTGCATGTGTTAACACGTTCATTTTGCCTAAATTAAATTCATTTTATTTCCAAAATAGATAAGTTGATATTTTCTGTGGTAATCAACCGCATGCTGTACTGCATATTGTTTAACTTTCATTTAAAGATGAATTTTATGGATGTAAAGTATGCAATCAAGCCTTTTATTTTAGAATCAACTCGTGGACTCAAACTGAAACTCCTCAAAACTCTTCAGTGTTGTCATTGTCTTGTTATTGATGGTCTTTTTTTATCGTACTGCTGTGTCTTAATCTTTCCTCTCTCAGGATGGATTTTGATGATTTCTGTAAGTATTTCACAGACCTGATTCTGTGCCGCTTGATTAATACGTCGTATTTGAGCATCCACAAGACCTGGGATGAGGAAGTGATGCGAGGCTCCTGGTCTCGCCACGACGACCCTTTAAGGAACCGATGTGGAGGCTGCGTTAACAACAAAGCCACGTTCCTCCAGAACCCACAGGTGCGACACTCATTCATAAGTGCGTGTTTGTGGTGTAGATGTGTCGTGTGCTGAAGAGCGTCACTGTGTTTTTCAGTACGTGTTTGACGTGACGAAGCCAGAGGATGAAGTTTTGATCTGCCTACAGCAGCAGGACAAGAGAACTCGATCCAAAGAAGGCAAAGGAGAGAACGTGGCCATCGGCTTTGATATCCAAAAAGTATGTCATGTCCCCTTTATTTGTGTAGCACTTTAAATGCACATTATTTCAAAGCAGCTTCATAACAGTCATAAACCGGAAAAGAGCAGAATTAATGGCAATTCAAAATCTGCCATGAAGCAACTCTAAAAAGACATTAGTGTCATCATTCAGGTTGAGTCAGTGCAATGTTGAATCTATTCAGTTCAGTAACATTGTAAAGTTCATCAATTATGAAACGAGTTCAATTCAGCTATAAGACAATGTCATTATTCTGTTCTATAGCTATTTTATGCAGATTTTGGGATATTGTATAAAAAAACGCTGGATAGAAACACCAATATGCGCATACATTTAAAAAATGTGCATAAAAAATTTATGTAAGGGAAACACAATTACTGAATAAATCCCTCGATGCGCAACATACTCAAAGGACTCAACAGAGGATGTGATTGGATTACTAGACTTATTAGCGGACCAATCGCATCGCACAGCATCTCAAATGTTGGTTTGGTCGTTCTGAAATGCATGAGTCAGTCTGTCATCAAAATGATTTGGTATGATGACTTCCCAGAAGCCTCTCACATGATTGCATTCCCAAAAACCAGGCATCCAACCGCAAAATAACATGACAGAGATTATTGCATTGCATTATTGACAGAGACGCAAATAACTAGATGTACCGCAGGGCGGTACAAAATATGACCGCCGCTCAGGCCTGCACTGGCTTTCCACAAAAATAAATGACGTGGAGCAATTTGGCTGTATTGCGTGTTTATGTATATACCTAAAAAAAGTAGTAGTATGTGCATGTCTGTGTGTGTGTCTGTGCGTGTATGTGTGCGTGCGTACGTGTGTGCGCGTGTGTGTTTGTGTGTGTGTGTCTGTGCATGTGGATTTGTATGTGTGTGTATGGGTGTGTGTCTGTGCGTGTGGATGTCAGTGTGTGTGACAGTATCATCCTAAACCAGCAACCCTTCGCTCAACACCACCATCTACAGGCCGATGAGTGTACAGTCACTAAATGTGCACATAAATGAATTTATTTTATACCCCCCCATGGATGAAATTCTACGAAACTTAGCAGAGGATACCCCCAGAGGATGTCAAGTTAATCATACACATGAAATATGGTGCAGTTCTGAACATCTCCGCTGAAGATAGGGGCGATTAAAGTAGAATAATATTGCATTTTCATTTTTTATGGGAGGGGCGTAAATCACAAATGAGTGATTACGGGCTAGGTTGATGTGGGCCCTTAAGACCAACATACCATAAAAATTTCTTCATCCTCGGTGCCACGGTTCAGGTAGTTATTTAGGAAAAACTGCATTTTTGGGGTTTGGGGGGGCCCAGCGCGGGGGGGGAGTGGCCCCCGGGGACCAAACGAAATTTTTCCGTAAAAGTCTAGTGGGGCTACATGCCCACAAAATTTCATGTTCCCCGGTGTTTCGTGTCCCTGGTATCGTTGACGAAAAATTCAGTAGATGACGAGAAAAAAAAAAAAAAAAACTTTGACAATCGATTACGGGCTAGGTTGATGTGGGCCCTTAAGACTAGGGCTGGGTATCGATTCAGATGTTACAATTCGATTCGATTTCGATTCGCAAGCTCTCAATTCGATTCGATTTCGATTCTCGATTCGATTTCGATTCGACTCAATGAATATTTAATACAAATCCTATATTTATTAAAAAAAGAAAAGAAAAGAAAAGTGAACATAAGTTTTCAAGTGTTTTATTAATAAAAAGAAACTAAGAGCTACAAACCTGTTTATTAAACTCTTTTTATTTTAGGTACATGGGTACATAAAAACAGAACCCAACTCTATATTTCAGATGCATACAATGAATAGACAGTATTTTGATGCAAGATGAAAAATCGATGCTGAAAATTGGACAAGTCAGAACAGTCGCATGTCTTGATCAAACAGGTTAACAATCCTCACATAAACCCATATAAAAACATTGCATATCATTTTTATCTGTAACAGCTAGGCCATATACAGAAATTGAATAAAGTTATTATCAAACAGTCTGCGCTGCATTAATTATAAATTATATATAGACTAATCAAAGTTACAAAAGTTCTTTAGTCAAGAGTTGTGAGTGTTTTTCTCTGTTCCCTTTGTTCTTTGATTAACTTTAACGACATAGATAATTAGTGGCTACTGTGTAGGCTACTGTCCCTTTAAGACCAGCCGTTGTTGACAGAGACGCGGATCCAGCCCTAAAGGGTGCCATGTGCGTTCGATGTAGACGAAATGTCACAAGGGTCAGTATGTGACGTCCAAGGATGAGAATGCGTTGGCGGATCTCACACGCGCCTCATTCTCTCACGAGTCACAACTCTTCACGTTCATCATAAGACTGCTCTTATGTAATGAAAATACTCAACAAAAAGACATTTTGGCATATTTGTGTGTGTTATTGTTCGTTCAAGCGCGAAAGATAACTCTATTCTGGGCTGTCTTGTACGCACGCACGATATCATCGCAAGTTTTTCTGTCACAGTCACGACATTCACAGGCAGCGAGCTCTTTTTTGTCTTGTGGCGCATGAATGGTTTAAAAGCATTTGCGTGAATAAGAGCGGGATCATGTAACACTAGCCAAAGGATGACAAAAAAAAAACGAACAGATGCTGCGTTAATTGCGTTAAAAGCCCAAATTTGTTTATTTCATATAAAATCACAGCATTTTGCGTCATATAGCCTAATTGCGTATCGACATCGCGATTGCGATTTGATATTAAAAAAATGAATATGATATGATATAAAAACGTGCAGCAATAATTGAGGTTATTTTATGATTTAGATAAAACTAACATAAAATCTCACAGCATTAGCTAAAATTGAGTTTGCAAGCCTATGAACTGTGGAGGAAAACTAATACTTGGGTAATATAAAGATGGGAAAAAATCGATTCTTGGCATTTGAGAATCGATTTTGAATCGACCACATTTAAAAAAAACGATTAATCGAAAAATCGATTTTTTTGCCCAGCCCTACTTAAGACCAACATACCATAAAAAATTGGTCATCCTCGGTGCCACGGTTCAGGTAGTTATTTAGGAAAAACTGCATTTTTGGGGTTTGGGGGGCCCCAGCTCGGGGGGGGGAGTGGCCCCCGGGGACCAAACGAAATTTTTCCGTAAAAGTCTAGTGGGGCTACATGCCCACCAAATTTCATGTTCCCCGGTGCTTCGGTGTCCCTAGTATCGTTGACGGAAAATTCAGTAGGTGACAAAAAAAAAAAAAAAAAAACTTTGACAATCCCTATATGACCGCTTTCGCTAGCTACGCTAGCGGCGGTCATAATTAATGATGTACACACAGTGTGCACAGTGGCTTTCCCAACTGCAGCAACATTTATTACAGATATTTTGTGTCAATTTCCCAGGAAGTGATGATTTTGTACTCTTGAACACATTTGATGGAAACGGTGCTTTATTCACAAATGTTTTATGCAATATTCTAATTTTGCACACATGTTAAATTGGCAACTTTGGATGGAAACAATGTTCGATTCTGTTCAATAACCGTGTTGATATTGCAAAATTAGTGTCATTATTCAGCTCAATTCAGTTTTCAAAGTTTTGTTCTCACCCAAAAGTGTCAGTGCAGTTAAATCGATAATTTTACTGAATTCGAAGTGTCTTTAACAACTTTAACTAAGCAAGCCGAAAGGTGACTTTGGCAAGGAACCCAAACTCCATCAGGTGACAGAAATGGGGAAAAAACGTTGGGAGTATGCACACATGCACACCTGTTTGAGCGAGATGTGTTCTCTGATAGGTGGAGCTCAACCGGACGTACCGCATGCACAGCATTCAGAAAACGGTGGGCAGCTCCGTCTACATTAACTCCCGCAGCGTCTTTCTGCGCAAGGACCTGAAGGAGGGCCGCTATGTCATCATTCCCACGACCTTTGAACCCAACCTGCAGGGAGACTTCCTGTTGCGTATCTTCACGGATGTACCTTCCGCCTTCAAGTAATACGTAATATATTGGACATTATTTTCTTTTTTCATTATGAATAATGAATGCATCGATGAAGATTGTGTGGTTTTAAGGGAGCTGACAGAAGACGAGCCGCCCCAGACGTGTTGGACGGGGTGTTGTGGGTATCCAAAGCTGGTCACACAGGTGCACGTCCACAGAGCAGACGGACTCAAGGCTCAGGACGCAGATGGATGTAAGTCATGTCATGTTCTCTCTGTTTCTTTTTTTACAAAATACACCTTATAGAAATGCTCTGGATAACAGTGTCTTCCAAATATCGTAAAGAGATCAAATATGATAGTTCTGAACAAATCAAGCATGTTCATGATACATGTAAGAACAACTGAGTTGTATAAAATGGGGGGGGGGGAGTCTAGTTCAAAATGCATGTGCCAAGTTTTTTGGAGTGTTATTTTATGCACTTGACATTTTTACACACTAAATAAAAAAAGGCTTGTAAATGTTTTAAACATTTTTCAAGCATGTTTGCTTTGCTTTTGAAATTCTTTTGAAACATTTGCAACCATTTTTAAATAACTCTAAAATATTGTGTTAAAACTACCAAGTAAAATAATCAAATATTTTTCTGATAACTGAAATGCATGTCACTGTACACTAGTCTAGCATTCAAATGTTTGGGGTCTGTAAGATGTTTTAATGTTTTTTTTTTTAAAGAAGTCTCTTATGCTCATCAAGCCTGCATTTATTTGATAAAAATACAGTAAAAACTGGAATATCGTGAAATATTATTAAAATTTGAAATAACTATTTGAATAGAAGTGTACTTGCTTTAATCTATCAAATTTATATTATTATAAATACTTTTATTGTATTTATGCGATTTTAATTGATCAAATCTTGAGATACCATAAAAGACCAAATGATCTGATATTTTAAGAAACTTTGAGACAGTCATAAGACTCTACAGCTGTGTTCTCTGTGATGTCATTTCCTAATTCAGGATTTGCATGTCACATGACAACTCAATGCCAAACTACTTTTACTATATTTCTTTGAAAAATGTTTAGCTTTTTAATAAGACAGTTACCAACATGTGTATAATTGAAAATAAGTGCATTCAGATCTTGTATTTGTGAATAAATGACCCAGTAGTTTGATGTTTTTGAATGGCTGAGTTTTCCTGTTGTTTCAGCGTCTGATCCGTACGTCATCATCAGCTGTGAGGGAGAGAAGGTTCGTTCTACGGTGCACAAAGACACACAGAGCCCAGACTTTGACGTGAAGGCTGTTTTCTACAGGAAGAAGCCGAAAGAGCCGATCTGCATTCAGGTGACAGTCTTTTAGGAATCAGTTGTAGCTGTTTCCATCCACAAAATCCCATCGCGTAAAATTGGAATATCGCATAAAACATTTGCAAATAAAGCACCGTTTCCATCCCATCTGTTTAAAAGAACAAAACTTCCTGGGAAATCGGAGCAAAATATCTAATAAAAATGGAAGTTGCTGCAATCGGGAAAACCACTGTGGCTTTTTTCCCCTATACATCATAAATACGCAATAAATGCTATAGGGCTGGTCCGAACACCATTTTTTGAGGAGGGAAATAAAAAAATTGTAATAAACGAGGCTCAAATATCCATTTTGTAACAGACACGCGTGTTTATTTGAGCACTTCCATCAATGAAACAATTAACACACTAAAGCATGTAAAGCATTGAAATAAATATCAATAAATAATGGTAACTTAAATAATATAATAAAGTTAAATATTTCAAAAAGCTTAAATTTATGGGCTCACGCACAACTCTTTCGTCATGAATCAAAATGTTTCCATGGCTGCGATGTAACATTGCTAACCTATTCTTTATTTTGTAAACAAAGCTTTGTGCTTCACTCGTGTCATAATATGCATGTAAAATGGTTAAACAGCATTCACATACAAAAAAAATGTGTTTTGGCGGACAACCGGCAGTGCTACTCTGCCACTGCGGTGGTGCGGTTGTCAAGTTTACCGGCACAGCCCTAAATATTGAAAAAGGCTTATACATTTTGTTTCTATTATTCTATTTTCCACAATTTCAAAGCAACGCAGCTTAACCCAAAATACAAGCTCATGCACACTCTCTAGACAGAGAATACTCCAGTTGTAGGGAACACTTTAAGCAAATATATTTATTAAGTATAACGAGGTTGGGTTCCTTCAACTGTCCACCCTTATAAAAATGGCTAGGCTATATAAGATAATTGTAAAAAGAGTATTGTATTTCGCCAGATTTTATTGTGTAAACATTGAAGCGCAAATGAGAACCGTTTCGCCAGGTGTGCGGAAAAAACAACAAATAAAAAAAACAAATATTCGAATCCCAAAATTGAAAATCAAATACTGAACGAATATTCGGGTCCAGCCCTAAAATGCTCTCATGTTATATTGTTTTAATGCTTGGTGTTTGGGAATGCAATCGTGTAAGACCATTCTGGGTATTTGAATGCGCATCAAGGGATTTATTCAGTAATCATGTTTATGCGCATGTCGTCTTATTGTATAAAAAATGATCTGCCTCATTTGAGCTCATATATTTTTTTATCTGAATTTTTATAACTTATTTGCATCTTGGCGTTTCTATCCAGCATTTGTGATATCCCAAATTTCACATAAAAATAGATGGATGGAAACATAACTATTGTCTATTGTCATGATGAATGGAGTTTCCCTCCTCTCTAAGTCTTTGTTTACCTTTCTGTTGTGTCTGTCAGATCTACAACAAGAACCTTCTGAAGGACTCGTTCATGGGCCAGGCGACCTTGAGCGGTGACCTGTCTGACCTGCAGCAGCTTCACACACTTCACCTGCGGGACAAAGGAAACCGGCAGAACAATGACCTCCCGGGTCTCGTCTCGGTGAGCCTCAGTACCAGCGACGTCCTGACCAACATCTGACGTCACTCACGGTCACGCTGTTCCTGTGGTACTTTATCTGGTGTATTACACATGTATTTACAGTCATTTTTTTTCTTGGAAGGAAAATGTACTCGTTTACAAGCACTTTTTACACCTTAAAGCTGTCATTTCCTGGTATTAGGTGCTTCCTATTGTGTTTGTCTTGGAAATATATATATATCGGATATTATAGGACATGCATCCATCACTATATGAAATAGCATGCTGTATATGCATTTATCTAATTCCTCTCGCCACTATTCAGGTAAGGTAGTGCAGATATGTAGTAATGAATTTCAGTTTCATATTTGTATAACATAATTTGGCCAAACAATCAGTAATGGAAGGTAAAGGACTTTTTTCTGTTTAATCTCTGTTTACACTAAATGTTTAAATCTGGAGGGCATTCCTTTTTATGTATTTTTCTCCTTTAAATATTTACCATAATCCTGTGCCAAGTTTGTCATGCTTTTGTGAAATGAAACATTTCTCCAAATTATGGAGTGTTTTATCAGGTGTTTTTTACCAGAATCCAGGATTCCTTTGTTTAACATGGTCTTCGAAGTGAAGGTATCAGACAGACATGTGAAAATGTCCCTGTTTAAGGAACAGCTAATGTATAATACATACAAATCTGTTTTAGAGCCATACAGCTGTTCTATAGGATTTTAAACATTAAATATAAATATTCTTCTATAAATATTGTTTACTATATGATATGTTATCCACCCCTTGAGAGGTTATCATCTACACAGTGTAAAGACCAATTAAAGCCACCAGGTGTCAGTATGTCATCAGAAAGTGAGAAGCACTTCACTCAGGTTGTGGGGTTTTGCCTTTTTTTTTTTCTTCTTTTTTTTTATTAATTGTGTTTCAAATGGTAACATGCAAAACTAATGTACTTGTGTTTATATATATATATACATATACATTTATTATTCATTATATAAATATTTAGATTTGGTCATTTTCTACCTCTTCACACACTAATGATAGTCATAAACAAACTTCAAAAACTAAATGTCATCATCAAACCAAATTCAAAAATTATCCTGTTTTGTTTTTATTTATTTTTTTTATACAAAATACCAAGACACTTTTTACATCTGTGCCATTTTACAATCACTATGAATTATTTTCATTTCATGTCTAAGTTTTACAATTTCTTTCCATGCAGTGCCTGTTGTTGTTTACAGATGAATAGATGTGCCTTATCAGAACGGGTAAAATAGCCAAAGCAATCTTGATCATAATCTGTGAAGATTTTTGTTTTTTTGTATATTTTGACTGATTTTCTCACTATTTCACAAAATGAAATAAAGTTTAATTGAATGTTCAGTTATTTGCCTGTAATTCTTTTTCTTGCACAAGTTTTGAACAGTGTTCCCATGATCATGTAAAACTTGGATATATATATAGAGAGAGAGAGAGAGAGAGAGAGAGACTTTCAGCTGTTTGCAATGAACAAATTTCCCCAAATTCAACTGAAAATGCAACTTTTAATCACTTCTGCAGTCTCAAAATTATTCAACCCCTTCATTGCAAGCATCTTTAGTTCTTAGTAGAACACCCTTTTACTGTTATGATCTGCTGCAAACGAGATGTATAATCAGACACCATGCACCGTTTCTGAGGAATCTTAGCCCATTCCTCATGAGCAATGCCTCCAGTTCAGTAATATTCTTGGGTTTGCGGGCTGCAACCGCCTTCTTCAAATACCACCAGAGATTTTCTATGGGGTTCGAGTCAGGTGACTGTGATGGCCACTGTAGAATCTTCCAGGACTTCTTCGGAAACCAAGCCTTGGTGGAATTTGAGGTATGTTTGGGATCATTGTCCTGTTGGAAGGATCAATGACGCCCGAGCTTCAGCTTCCTTACTGATGGCATGATGTTTTCTCCTAGGATTTCCTGATACTTCAATGAATCCATCTTGTCTTTCACATGCTGCAGGTTTCCAGTGCCAGAGGATCACTGAGCCCCCAACATGCTTAACTGTAGGCAGAGTGTTCTTTTCAGACATAACGCTGATCCAGGCCGAGAAGTTCTAGTTTTGTTTCATCGCTCCACAGAACAGAATCCCAAAACTTCTGTGTCTTATTTATATGATTTTGAGCTAATTTGAGCCGACTTTACTTGTGCGACTTTACTTCACTTTTCCTATAACTTTGAATTTGCGAACTATGCTTCCAAGGGTGTCTCTAGGAACATGTAGTGCCTTCGCTATCTTTTTGTATCCTGCTCATTGTTTGTGAGTGAATGGCGATGATATCTTCTCTTAAAGGGGAA
The DNA here is from genome assembly GCF_964197995.2 of Scardinius erythrophthalmus. Classification (NCBI taxonomy): domain Eukaryota; kingdom Metazoa; phylum Chordata; class Actinopteri; order Cypriniformes; family Leuciscidae; genus Scardinius; species Scardinius erythrophthalmus. The sequence continues at coordinate 22,422,373 of NC_138228.1, read as the reverse complement.
CTTGGCAACTATTTCAACTTAATAAATCCGTTTAGAAATCATTTGGATGGTTAAATAACCTGTTCTGGTGAGAATGGTGACTTTTCCCACACCCCCCAGTGTTCCCCGGCGGAAAACCAACCTTGCAACATGGGGACTAACGTCCCCGTAAGTTGGAAATAGGAAGTCTTGTGAGAAGCGAGAACGAGCGAGAAACACAAACTGCTTTACGGCAATTCAACATAAACACACACGCCATATGATACTGTGTAAGATGTATTACTCACCACGGTAGACATAGCTCCACACGATAAAGTTGGCCGGCTCCCATAATAACAAATGCACGTGAGCAGCGGTAGAAAAGTGCCGCAAGTGAGATTTTTTTTACTACAGTGTTGTGAAATATACGGCCCACAGCTGTATAGGGGAGCTCGTTGAGAAAACACGCGACAACAAAAGGGAAAGTCGGCGAAGAAATGGCTAGAGTTGCCATGTTCCCCTTTAACTTTTTGGACCATTCTTTTGTACCATATTTCTAACATGTAGTCAAACGTGATACTCAACAAACCTAGCCAGTTCAGATATTTCATGTGTTCTAGCTCCAGCACACCTGGTGCAACTAATGAAGCCCTTGACAAGTTGCATCAGTTGTGCTTTAGACAACATTTGTTTTGCAGATTAGTGCTGTTGTGAGGAATTATATTCATGGGATTAAATAATTTTGAGACTCCAGAAGTCATTAAAAGTAGCATTTTCAGTTGAATTTGGGGACACCACTTGAAACTTTTGTTATGTTGAAACTTTTGTTGTGTTGAGCTTATTGTTCATTGCAAACAGCTGAAAGTATATATATTTCAGCTCTTTCCATAGAAGTTCGATAGGATTCAGATCAGGACTCATAGAAGGCCACTTCAGAATAGTCTAATGTTTTGTTCTTATCCATTACCACATTTTAGCTGTGTGTTTTGGGTCATTATCCTGTTGGAGGACCCATGACCTGCGACTGGAGACAGAGCTTTCTGACACTGGGCAGTATGTTTCGCTCCAGAATGCCTTGATAGTCTTGAGATTTAATTGCGCCCTGCACAGATTCAAGGCACCCTGTGCTAGATGCAGCAAATCAGCCCCAAAACATAACCTCCTCCATGTTTCACTGTAGGTATGGTGTTCTTTTCTTTGAAAGCTTGATTTTTTCGTCTGTGATCATATGTGACTTGCCAAAAAGCTCCAGTTTTGACTCATCTGTCCAAAGGACATTCTCCCAGAAGGATTGTGGCTTGTCAATATGCATTTTAGCAATTTCCAGTTTGGCTTTTTTATGTTTTTCTTTCAAAAGTGGAGTCCTCCTGGGTATTCTTCCATGCAGCTCACTTTTGCTCAAAAAGCGATGGATGGGGCGATCAGAAACTGATGCACCTTCAACTTGGAGTTCAGCTTCTCTTTGGCAGTTATCCTTGGTTCTTTTTCTACTATTCGCACTATCCTTCTTTTCAGTCTGGGGTCGATTTTCCTCTTGCGCCCAGTGAGGTTGGCTACAGTTCCATGGACCTTAAACTTCTTAATAATATTTGCAACTGTTGTCACAGGAACATCAAGCTGCTTGGAGATGGTCTTGTAGCCTTTACCCTTATCATATCGTATATTTTCCATATTATTTTTTCTGACTGAGCTCCTCAGACAACTCTCTCCTTTGCTTTCTCTGGTCCATGTTCAGTGTGGTGCACACAATGATACCAAACAGCACAATGACTACTTTTCTCATAGGCTGAATGACTGATTACAAGATTGGAGATGTGTGATACTTATTAAAGAAACTAATTAGTTTGAAATATCACTATAATGCAATTATTTATCTTTTCTAAGGGGTACCAACAAATGTGTCCAGGCCATTTTAGAATAACTTTGTAGAATAAGCAATAATTCATCTCTTTTCAAGAGGAATGAACCATTAACTTCAATGAGCTGTAAGGGTACCAAAACAAATTTGAGCACGTCTGTATGTATATGTATGTATATGTAAATATATATGTATGTATGTATATATGTATATATATATATATATTTACATATACATACAGAAACTGACGTATTTTAAAATGTGAGTGTGTGTGTGTGTGTGTGTGTGTGTGTGTGTGTGTGTGTGTGTGTGTGTGTGTGTATATATATTGTAAGCATATACACCTTACATCCAGTCAAAAGTTTGGAATAATTAAGATATTCTGAATGATTTCTGAAGGATCATGTGACACTGAACACTGGATATATTATGCTGAATTTTTAGCTTTGCTTCACAGGAATAAATGGCAGTTATTTTAAATTGTATTTACAGTATTTTTGATTAAATAAATGTTATTTTTATAACTCCTTTTTAAGAAAGTAATGAATATGGCAGACTTGAGCAAAAAATGCATGCACATCTCTGTAAATGTAGCCTACCACAACCGACTTATGTTATGAGAGGCATCCTAGAGAATCTACTTGTCATCTCCAGGTTTCATTGCAGTAAAACTTCAGATCTCAAATCAAACGGCCCGGAAAGCAGTGACCTTTTCATCAATAATACAGTTAGGCCTACTTGTAAAATACTGGCTGTTCATTTACACTGAGAGTTTGATTGTTGGACGTCTTTTTATTTAGTGTATCTCTAGCATGTTTAGAGAATGTTTCGTATTGCGTGTCTGTGTGTGTGTGCGTGCGTGTCTAACTTCTCGTGACTCGCGTGAGCCTCCTGCTCCCTCCTGTCACTCATTCTGTGTCTGACTGTCCTGACTCCTCCCTCCCCGTGAAGGATCAGTGACCATGAAGGAGAGGACTGGAGAGTGTCGCTATCCCCCATAGTCATCCTCATACAGCAGTGGAGGCAGGTGTCACACTCCGAAGACGACACACAGGCCTGTGCTCTTCATCCAGAGTCATTCTTCATCTCGTCTGACGCACCTGTGGATGTCTGGAAACACACAGAACAGAGTCTTTCCTGCGTTGTGGTGAGTGACCAGTGTTTGGTCCTTCATGTAGGTTTAAATCTTATTACTGAAATCATTTTCTACCCTTTCATTTCACTTTGTTTGTCTGTTTATTAATTCATTCTGTATCCCTTGTACAGTTTGTCATTAGTGCTGCTATACCTGTTTATGGATGTATATAAGTAAATCTGTAAATAGCACGATGGAGTAAATACATTTAATAAGCTTTGTTAAAAAAAAACATTATTCCTAAAGCATTCTGAAACTCACTCTCACAGCCGTTACTGTTTATCAGATGTGTTTCTTAGATTTATAGAGGTGACTGTGAAATAGTGAAATTGGAGTATTTTGTCTGATGTATGCTAAATTACAGTGTCTTCTCAAGGACGAGACACAGATTGCATGGAGGTTTGCAAGTTTTTCTTGCTTTTCAGCATTTCGTTTATCCTCTGGCTTGTCAGAATTTGCTCTCCAGTTGAGTTTTCTTGCCAAAAAATGACAGCAACATCTAATTAATAATGCATTGATATTTGAAGCCAGTACAATTTAAGGAACCTGTCATAAGAAATCCACTGTTTCCAGTGTGAATACAGGGTGTAGAGTGTGTCTGTGAAACCTCTAACTTGTTACATAACCAATGAAAGATAAGTCTAAAGATCAGCTGTGGGTTTAAAATAGTCCTTTATTGGTATTTTGGGCGTTAAGATTTTTCTTTGGCCGCTTGAATCTGTCCTGTCATTGGTCAGAACAGGAATCAGATCGGCACCCTGTGGATTTTGGACTAAGAAGTTCTTAAATTGGCCTGATCCAAATCATGTTTTAAACATATCCTGTACACGAAACAAGGCGGCCTCCATATCAGTAGGAGGTACCACAAGTGTTTTTTAATGTTATTTACAGTCAGGTTTATTTTACAGGGAGTTTTCAACATGTTTTTATTTATGTATTCAACAGCAGTTAAATGCAGACAGCTTTTATGTCTGAAGTTTACAGTTGGAAATGATTAATTGATTAATCAATTGGATTTGGGTTGATAAATTGGTTTAGACGGCATCATCGTGGTTTTAGTTGATGTATAACAACCCTGATGTAATCAGAGAAGAACCTTTAAGGAAGTTCAAATGCTTAGAAAGTAATTGACACCCCTCCATTTTTTTTCTAGTTCAAGTCTAAAATTATTTTATGTATAAAATCAAACTTATTTATTATTTAATTTATTATAATTTGAATGGTATGATATTCTTATGCTATTCTGTGTTGTCATGTAAATGCCGTGGTGCGTGAATATGATCATCATTCAGTTGGTACATATCAGAGTACCATGATATTTGATACCATGGTATCGCCACAGTACTTTTTGTGAGGGAAATTAAAAGAAATGTGTAGTGGCTCTTCAACACACGGACCCAGTGCCGTATTTATTAGTCTGTTTAACCCCTCTCCCGTGCATCCAGAGTGTGCAGTCTTTATTCCCAGACGTCAGCTGGTTTAATTAGACAGTAAAATATTAATGTCCATGTGAATGCAGCTCTATTCAGCACATTTATCCTGTTCGCCCCTGCGTGTCCAGCCCAGATTAAACAGCTAGACTTACAGGAACTACACCAGAGTCTGGACCAGGGTTAACTAAAACATTTTAGTTACTTGAAATAGATAGATAGATAGATAGATAGATAGATAGATAGATAGATAGATAGATAGATAGATAGATAGATAGATAGATAGATAGATAGATAGATAGATAGATAGATAGATAGATAGATAGATAGATAGATACGTAGATAGATAGCCTTGGTAAAGATGGCTTCAAGAGATCATGTTTATCAGGAGGTCATAGGTCAGCTGTTGTCAAAGGGAAGTTAAATAGAGGAAATGTGAGGCAGGTCGTCCACGGCTGAATAATTTAGCATGAGAATGTTTACAGCTGCTATTGTCTTGTTTGTTTTTACCTTTTTTTCCTTTTTTATACACTTTAATTTACTGCTCTTGCTTTTGATATGGTTATTGTTTGTTTCTGTTCACTTGGTTCTTAAAAGCTACGGAGGCGATGTGTTTGTGTGTCTGCTTGCACAGTAGTCAACATTCGAAGTGGATCCAAAAAGTTCATCAAAGTTGTCCTAAGACAAGAGTGGGTATTGTTCAAAATTCATGTATAACTTTGATGAAAGGTTTTGATCCACTTGAAATGTTGACTACTGTATTTCAGTGTTGTGTGTCCCATGTCCACATGAAATCAAAATGGCCAATTCTTGTTTTGTTTTTATTAAATATTGCAATATTTATTATTAATTATTGATTTATCCATGCGCATCATTTATTTATTTTTATTTTTAAATCATGTGCTTTCATAATCTTTAAACAAAATAACTTCCCCTCCATCTTGTAGCTCATCTCTCCTCTGATGATGTGTTTATTGGCGCGAGGGCGGGACAACCTGTCACTCACAGGAGATCCACCAATAGCAATCCAAAACCGTCTAATCAGTTCCACATGGTCAAAATCAAGTCCCGCCTTACATTTCTTTCTCATTTCGAAAAGCCGTTTCACTCGTATTCATCACAATAGGGAAGCAACATCTGTTTCATGCTGATTTTATATATATTTATCTGTGTGTTTATCTGACTTTCAGTGCTTGACAGTAATTCAATTTCAATTTAATGTGCAACACAAAAACAGTATGAGTGTTGCATGAGTAGTTGCCATGTTGCTCCATCTAAAAAAAATTAAATCTTATGATTAATGTTCTATATTTTTTATACATGCAGGCTTATGACCTCATATTACTTGAAAGACTATTTGCAATATTTGTACTTTTTTTGTCATACAGTATTTGTATAATAAAACCAAATATTATAAAAAATTGTGAGAACTGAGAAATGGAAAATAAATTAGGTTAGAGTACAAAAAAGTCAAATAATCGTTGTACAAATCCAGTTAACAAATAGTATAGACAAATGAAGTAAAGCAATGGTGTAAAATTAATTTTAAAGAGAATTTTAACAAGTTTTTCAGGTCGAGTGACAGATAATCTGAATGTAATGCTCTGTGCTTCACTATGTGTTTGTGTCGACCAGAAGCATTTTGTTGGTACTGTATTATGACGATGCACTTTAAAAGAAAGTTTGCAGATGTGTATGTCATGATTATGTCATGCACACTGTAGGAGTGTTTTGGGTAGCACTAATCTTGATGTGTGGCTCTTTCTCAGGGTCCCGTGTGGTGACGTCTGATGTCCAGGAGGAAACACAAACAGCACGGTCATGGTCATTCTACAGCAGGTACACAAACACTTCTGCGGAAGTCTCTGGACCAAAAATGTGACATGAGACATGAAGTAATTTAACGTCGTCTCATGTGACAGTTTGCAGACTCTGCTCAAGCTGTGTGCGTTCATGTGTTTTGAAAGAGGCGTAGCTTTGGAGAGAGCGCTCTAAAAAGAGGGCGGGATCTCATGCTTTCAAAGCTAGCTTAAGTAAAGTATTTGAGTAAATGTTATTAGTTACTGTACTTAAAGGTATAGCGGAGGATGTTTTACTTCCTGGTGGGTAACCTATACTATTGGTCCTCCTAATTGTCAGTCATTCTGGTGAATCAATCAAACTTTTCAAAAAGTGGAGAGGGCGGGTCTTATCTAAAATTTGGAAAGATCCTCCGCTATACCTTTAAGTATCTTTTTGTAGTTTTACTGAATATCATAGATATAAGCAACTTACTTTCTACTCTCTTACATTTTTGAATAAGTACTCTTTATTCCAATATATTTGTGATGAGTAATGCAACTGCTGAATTCGTAACCGCATACTAACATATAGGCTACTCTCACTATCTTTACTATCTAAGAGAAATCTGAATCATTCCCTTCCGAATCTTGCAGAGACGGAGAGTGTGAGTAGGAGCTGTCCATGAGCTAGGAGCAGGAGAAACTTTTGCTAGGTATTCTGATTAATTATTTTGTCATTTCGCCTCCACGTCCCCCCGATTGCCTGCGAGCTTCTCCTCCCGTCCATACGGTAATTCTCTACTGTGCGACAGAGAGTCGCGTGGTTATGACGCAATCATTAGCCTACTTTTACAAAAACTGCTTCTACGGAGCCATAACATAAGCTACAAGGTAATGGAGCGTTTTATACATTGTCGTGTTTCTTTAGAAATAAATAATGGACAAATGGAGTCTTCAAACGCCTCAGATGTAAAGTTATTCGCTGTCAAAGTGACGCCAAAATGAATGGGAGTCAATGGGATGCTAACAGCAGGTGAAGTTCTGCTACAAGATGGTGGCACGTGGCCGGCTTCAACTTCCAGTCGGCTTCTTTCCCGCTTGATTACTCCTTACATTTTGCATGGCACCTAACTTTTTCTGCAGTAGTTTATTTCTGCTACAAAACAAGCAATATCGCCATCTACAGGGCATTGAATGTACTATGTCTTACTCGCTTGCTTACTGAGCCCTACTCACCTAAACTAGTCAACAAGGCTATTTTACACGAATGCGAGTGCATTAGCAGGTAGTTTTTTGAATCGCAGGTGTTTTATAAATGAGATGAGGATATAGCTGGAGCCGTTGAGGAGGCTGAAACCAAGTAGGCTTTGAATATTTCATTTTACTTAACATTACTTTATTTATCTATTATATTGAAGAGACCTTGAAGAGATTTTGGTTTACTTGTGTCTGTTTTGAGCACTTGAGCTTAACTGAACTTGATTGTTTGTAGACGTTTAAGAGACTGTTGTGTGGACCTTGATTTATTGGAGTTTTGAAGTGTTCGGTTTTATTTTGATTTTCGAAAATAAGCATCCTCACAAATCAGCCGTTTCTTGTTTTTCACTGGTGTGTCTCTTAGGTTTTGAGGACTAGTGCGTCTCTGAGCCTACATTCAGTATGAGTAAAATACTTATGTTCATTTAAAACCAGATACTTTACTCAAGTCATATTGGAATTGGTGGTTTGTAACTAGTAATGGTGTTAGGCTACATAGTAACGTATCTGGGTTTCACTTTATTTTGATGGTCCCTTTAACACATTCTGTTGACTATAAGTTGCACCTACATTTCTACTAACTCTCATTGGAGTATTGGTTAACTGGTTGGGTTAGGGCTAGAATAAGTTGACATGTACTTGCAAAGTTACTTATATTCAGTAGAATATCTGTTGGAGGACCATCAAAATAAAAAGGTAGTAAGCAGACCGTCTATTAATACTCTAATGACTGCTAGTTGAAATGTCGTTGCAAAGTTACTTATAGGCAACAGAATGTTAAAAGGGACCATCAAAATAAAGTGTTACCGCTTTTACTCAAGTGTGGTTTTCAGGTACTCTTTACACCTCTGCATGCTGGCTGTGAATGTGTTTTGTTCTTTGGTGCCCGTAGAGGTCAGTTGGGAACAACACTGGTTTGACATTGAGACACATGTAAACACTCGGTCCAGAAATAAAGCTCCTTCAGTGGAGCGGAGAACGTAAATGCTGTTAACTAATTATCTCTAATCTGATCAGGGTCTCAGTACCATATACTCTGCCTCTGCCCTTAGTAATTTGTCAATCTGTATTGTTCTTTCAGCGTGTTGTCTCGTTTAGGCTACTTCTTTATTAGTGCTGCTCGGGTTAAAGAAGTTGTTTGCATGTCTGGATTCTTGAGTTAAGTTCTAAGACCCTTAAGTTTAAGACCCTCTCATTTTGTGATAAATGACAGATTGTGTTCTCACTCAGTTCAACACCTGAATCTCATTACCAGTGCTCATTACTAGCAGAAAGCTGTTCAAAACAGTGGTGTAGGCGAGTCAGGGGCTGGTTGTCACACTTTTTACTGCAATGAATACTTCTCAGAGTTGGCTTATTTGTGAAGGTCAGTTTCTGTATAAACACAAATAAGGACCACTGATAAGGACCAGGACTAAAAAAAGAATAAGAAACATTCACCCCATAGCAGGGCATGTTGTAAGTTGTCACCTTATACCTGCTGTTTATTGATGCTTTAAAAAAAAAAAAAAAAAAATATATATATATATATTTTTTTTTTTTATTGGCTAATTAATGGCTTTTCTATGGAAGCTTGTTTCCGCCACTGAATAAAACATTTTAAAAGATAATTGCGACTTTTTATCTCACAATTGCGAGTTTACATCTCGCAATTCTGACTTTATTTCTCAGAATTGCGAGATATAAAGTCAGAATTGCGTGAAATAAAGTCAGAATTCTGAGATATAAAGTCAGAATTGCGAGATATAAAGGCGCAATTGCGTCTTATAAAGTCAGAATTCTGACTTTTTTTCTCGCAATTGCGACTTTATATCACGCAATTCTGACTTTATATCTCAGAATTCTGACTTTATTTCACGCAATTCTGACTTTATATCTCGCAATTCTGACTTTATTTCACGCAATTCTGACTTTATATCTCAGAATTCTGACTTTATATCATGCAATTCTGACTTTATAACACATAATTGCGAGTTTATATCTCGCAATTCTGACATCTTTTCTCAGAATTGTGAGATATAAAGTCCAATTCTAAGGGGAAAAAAAAGACGGACTTTTTTTTTTTTTTTACCTTAGAATAGTTTATATCTCACAATTCTGACTTTATATCTCCCAATTGCGTGATATAAAGTTAGAATTCTGAGATATAAAGTCAGAATTGCGTGATATAAAGTTGCAATTGCGTGTTATAAAGTCAGAATTCTGACTTTATAACACGCAATTGTGACTTTATTTCACGCACTTCAGACTTTATATCTCGCAATTCTGACTTTAAAACACGCAATTGCGACTTTATTTCACGCAATTCTGACTTTATATCTCGCAATTCTGAGAAATAAAGTCAGAATTGTGAGATGTAAACTAGCAAAAGTGAGATAAAAAGTCGCAATTATCTTTTATTTTTTTTATTTTGTGGCGGAAACAAGCTTCCATACTTTTCAGCTAAATTGAAACTGAAAAAATTTTGTAAAATCGATTCATTAAACATGAAAAAATGAAAAAAGGTAAATACATTTTTGGCATGACAACTCTCGGAGTGTTTATGGATATGACAATTTTAATATGTTTGGTCTTGGCAGAATAGATCTGGTACGCTGCTGCTGCCGTTTGTTTTTGCTGCTGCTAAAGAGCAAATACGGGACGGGACGGGAAAATACTTTTCACACTGCGTGACTATCTGGGGTAACATTCAGTTGCTGCTGTGTTCACACTGCGCGATGGATCGGCGACAGGAGGTTTCACACTGCATGACCTTACAAAAGAAAGAATCGTCGACAACTTCTGTCTGGTCCGCAAACTACGTTTCACAACCAAACACACGCGACAAGTGACAAGGAACCAAGAACAAAGTCGACAGGTCCAGATATTTAGCATGCCAAATATCTCACAGGCGTCGGCGATTCTCTCAGATCGCGTCTTTGATAATTCACACTGCGTGATTGTCACTCACGTGAACGACCACCGATTTGCCTACGATTTCGGGCATTTGTCGGCGATCTCCCAAAACCTGTCGGCGAAAATCGGCCCTAGAATTGTTCAGTGTGAACTCGGCTTAAGACATGCTGCTGCTGTACAATATAGCGTTCATGAATTACCCATAGCAGATCTATACAGGTGGAGCTGGGGAAGGTGGAGGGTTTCTGTAAGCACGCTGAAACTGCTACAGCAAAGCTGACCAAGTATTTGAAGGTTGATCAGCAAGCTCATTGGTTACTGATACAGCAGGAACCAATCAGTTGTGCCCTATAGAGCATGGTGTGATTGCAAGCAGATTGAGTTAAGGACCTATCAGCCTGTGCCATCTAGAGTTTCATGACAGAACTTTGTATAAATTGATGTTTTAAACAATTGTCCATTGTTGTGGCTAACAGAAATTACAAAATATAAAACAAATGTGACAACTTGTCCTATCTGACATTTATGAAAAAATTATAAAAATAGTAAATAGTGACTCTTCACTTATTATATGTTAGTGTTTTTTTTTTTATCACAGCTAATACAAAAATGTTGATTTTTTGACTGAAAAAAAAAATGTTTACTTGTAGACCTTGTAGATATCTATGTGACAACTAGCCCCAATCTTACAATTCTTAATTATTTACAAGTCTCATAATTACTTACAATATGTTTGTGCAAATACGGAGAGTTGAATGCTTGGTTTGCGCTATATATAATACTTTGACATCTACAAATCTCTGTCTCAATACTACAACTGTAGTAACAAGGGTTATTTTTGTAGGTTATTTTAGAAACATGCTGGTCCATTGGCTCTACATGTCTAGGATCTGCCAGTGCAGTGGAAACCTCATGAACACAGAACACAGAACTCGTCTCATCTGCCTTTCTGTGTCTCTAATCACTGCTGACAGGACCTCATTTTTAGGACAAGAAAGTGGTCATTCATGGGCTGATAAATTCACAGGGGTACGAGGGAACCTCGCCTCTGTCTGTCACAGTGGAGTGAATGGTTGCAGTGATATGTCACCTTAAAGAACACAGACTGAAACGAGGGGTTAGCGGTCAGCAGGTGCCGTAACAGGACAGTGTGTTTGGAATGGGGTTGCAATGGAGATGAAGGGGGCTAAAGCACAGGAAAGGGATGTGAGAACGCGCAGACTGAGTTACAAGTATCTCACATTAATACAGGTAAGGCTGGGGATTAAAGACATTAATGGTTTAGTTGCAAATAGGACTTTTAATAGCGTAAAAAATAGATGCCACATATTTCTTATATTTATAAAAGTGGGATTGACTGTGAGTAAGAAATCATAAAAGGTGAATCTCATGAGAGCATTCCCAATTTATCCCAAAATTACAGGAAAAAAACAATAAATTATATTCTGAAGACTTCTTATATCATAATTTAATGACAGTTACTCTAAATAAATACTTGATTCATCCGTAGTACTGCCTTTATATTGTTTATTTAAAAAATCATGTCATTTAAACAATGCAATCTAATGAGCATTATCACTGAAATTAATGAGGAAAAAACTCAAAAGCATAAGATGAGACTGAGAATCTAGGTGAAAAATGTGCTTAATCACTATGAAAATAATGTCAAAATGCACAAAATATAATATAATTTTACACTTATATTTTTCTTTCTTTCTTATGTTCTTGACAATCTTTGTGACTGTAAGATACTACATGAATTTCATGGAGCAACACCTTGTATATGTTATTTTAGTATTATTTATATAGTATTATAGTGTTTATTCATGTTGTACATTTTTTATAGTTATATATATATATATATATATATATATATACAGTATTAGTTTTAATTTTGTTTCGTGGTTTCATATTATTTTTTTCTTTAGAAAAAATCTATTTAGCTTTAATTTATTCAGTTTTAGTTTGAGTAACTTTAGTATTTCAACCTATTTTATTTCATAAAATATATTTAATTCTTCTAAGTTTGTTTTTATTTATGTTTTATTTCAGCTTTATTTAAAATGAATCAAAACCATTTTTAATAGTTTTAGTTAACAATAACAACACTGATTATTACAATCTTTTTCTGGCTCATAATTAATTAGCATTGATTAATGAATGCACTCAGTCTGAGGTACGAATATTCCAGTCTTTTAAGTGCCCATCCAATGACATCACCTGTTTCATTCTCCACCCACTGGAAGTGGGTGGGGCCAACAGAACAGACACTCCCCCTGAGTGAGTGAGTGAGTGAGTGAGTGCAGTCATGCATGCAGAGCAATGAGAATAAGACCAGCATTCACCAGGTTCATGTCCATGTTGTTGTGAGAGGACAGATAGCTACAACATAACCCTGGAAACATGCTTTACATCTACACTGGTTTACAGTACCAGCTTATAAGGAGAGCGTTTAATGGTTTAAATGCAATAGTGGTTTAATTGCTTAGGCATGTTTTATGAATATTATGCTGTAATGTTCCAGTTTGGCAATGACACTGTGCACTGAGGCAGAACATTTGGCGGCGTTTTAATGGTGGTTGCAGAGAAACACCAGCTGTCCTTTAGAACATAAATTATCCTTTGTTTGACCTTTGCCTAATTTTGTCATCTAAATGCTAATTAATACCAATCCAGACCAAATTTTAAACTGAATGCCAAGACCAATATGATTTAGGCTACTGTCATTTTTCGTGTTTGCCAAGTCAAGCATCTATTACTGCTCATGTTCTGGGTTAGCAGTTTGGCATTGCCTGACTAGAAAATATGAAAATCTGGACTTGATAATGCGTTGAATATACTCAATTCTAAATGTTTTTATCTCCTCACAAATTCAAAATGCTTTCCTTTTTGCAAAATAAGGGTTGTTGCCAAGAGGGGGCGATCTTATCTTATATGAGCTCTCATAAACTCGATGGGTTTTTGGTTTACATTAGGCTACGTTAAGAAACTGATGCTCCAAGTCTTCTTTGTTTATTGTTTGTGCTGCCGCTCACTAATGCATTTCAGATTAGGTTGCAGAGTGTTTTATGACGCACATCCTTTACATCTATTGTAGTAACTGTAGTAGCCTACCGCATTATTGTTTGTCGGGGATAATGCATGATCTAACTAACACAAACGTCATTCGTCTTGTCGTGCTGATCGTTTGCACTTGCTGAATAATTTACCTGCGCTGCTGCAGTCTCATACACCTGCACGGCTATAAATGTTCACCACCATGTTTTCATCTCATTTGAACTGGATCAGCAACTGGGATATTTAATTAGAGGTCCAGTTTCTAAATGTTCTTCCAATGACCGAGCTTTGTTTCAGGAGCTTTGTTTTATGTTGTGCGCCTCATATAGTGATTTATTTTATTTTATTTTATTTTATTGCAGCCTCAATACCTTAAAAGTCATAAATAATAAATTCCAGTCAAAATAGTCACTAAAAAACTTGCTTTGTCCATTAGAGAATCACAAATGATTAAAAAAGACCTTTATAATAAAAGTTTGAAAATCTTGTTGCATTAGACCTATGTGAACTCGATTGGACAAACAGAAATCATTGAGCCAGAATTCATTATTTTCGGCGATTGTTCTTTATGTGTGAATGTAAGCATTCAAAAGTCTGTGGTCGGGTAAGCTTTTTGATGTGTTTGAAATAAGTCTCTCTATGCTCACGAAGGCTGTATTTATTTGAGCAAAAATTATGAAATATATTGATATCATAATTTAAAAACAATGAAATATTTCATATATTTTAAAATGTAGTCTAATTTATTCCTGTGATGCAAAGCTGAATTTTCAGCATTATTACTCCAGTCTTGAGTGTCACATGATCCTTCAGAAATCATTCTGGTAACACTTTACAATAAGGTTCATTAGTTAACTATGTTAACATGAACTAAGAACAATAGCATTTGTAAATGCTATTGTTGTCTTATAGCAAAAGCATTTGTTGAAAACAGTTGTGCTGCGGTGTAAATGAACAATACAAACTCATTTCTATCATCATATGACAATTATTTAATAGAAATGATTTGCAGTTGAGATAGGAACCCAAGTTGGTTTGGTGACATTTGATCTATATCTTACACCACTTGCTATAAGAGCTGTATTGTCAGTATACTGTATGTTCACAAAGTATTTTCTCTATTATTTTTTAGTTTCTGTTTCTGCACTCAGACTTTCAAAGTCTTGCTTTTCAATGAATACTTAAGTGAGCCACATTTCTTTCCTAGAGTGCTCTTGTTTTAGCCTCTGATAGTCTGTTAGGAGGTTTGATAACGAAAGGCAGAGAGGAGGAGTGAGCTAACAATGCAGTTGTTGTCTTGGCATGAATTATTCAGCCGTGTGTCGTTGCTAGGATTGTATCAGCGATGCTGGCTGGCAATGCTGCCTTCTCAGACGTGACAGCTGCGGCCAAACGGTGTTGGGTTCTCCCTCTACCTGTATTGATTTGCCTTTGGGGATATTTAGTTAATTAAAAAGCTCCATATTAACTGGGGATCCACCTCCACACCCAATGCAATGACCAGCCCTTCCTCAATTGAAAGACAGGAACAGACACACCATACACATATACACAAGCAAGAGTGGAGACAGTGAGGCAGTAGAGAAAAAATGACTTAAAGAACAAGAAAGTGAACGGAGCAATAAATACAGAGAGGAACGATCCACACAGGATCAGGCTTTGGGCCTCAGATTTGGTTTCCTTTGTGCAAATGATGCCCTAGAGGAGACGCTTGTGTGTTTCAGGACGTAGTGCAGACAACTTGGACTCCTGTTTTTGTCTCTACAATTATTTTTGTCCTGTTGTCGGACCGGAAAGGAAACATTTTGTTGTTGTTGTGATATCCTGGGTCTCTGGACGGCTGGTTTTAATGCTCACACACCTGCTGAGGAAGTGAGGGTGTGGATGTGTGTGAGGTATATCAAGACGTTCTCGGTCTGGAGTTTTGCCATTTGCATGGATTAGAGTTTGATCTCGTGAGGATGTACAAGCGTCGGGATTACGTCGAACTCTACGAGAAGGATCAGGCAAAGTGGGCCTTAGTACGAAATGTCAACACTGTGTTCAAACACAGCACTCTATTACCGGTATGTGTGGAGAGTTGCCAGTTACTTGCAAATGCTTACCATTCATTTAATGGTGTCTTGTTGGAATTACAGTATATTTTGGTGGATTTACATTTGAATTCAGTTTGATTTTGATCTAACACTAAGTAATAAAGTGTGTTCAGTGTGTGCATGATGTCCTGCATGATTTGTCAAAAAATGTGTTTTATTTAATTGTAATTAAGTTTCTCTATTTCAAGTTGCTTGGATAAAAGCATCTGATGAATGCATACATAAATGTTGTTGAGGAGAGGTGTGCTGGTTCTTTACTAAGTGATCAGACTTGCAGGTTTGCAGTACTTTTTGAGTTGCATCATACACCGATGATGTCACAGCGTCTCAGTCTTCGGTTTTTGAATGAAGTGATGATGTCAGACTAATGTCATTTACAAATAATAAACTCTGTGATGCAGGGTTATTAACTGAAACTAAAACCATAAAATAAACATGTACTGTAAAATATAAAAAACTTAAACTTATTTTGCCAAGGCAACATTTCTCCTTTTAATTACTAAAGTACTAAAATAACAGAATAAAAAATGCAAAAAAATATTTAGACTACTACTACTTAAAAATGTTAACTAAATAAAATAAAAATGTATTTAAAATGTTAATTAAAACTATAGGATCCCAATCAAATCTAAAATAACACTGATGCCCGATGGTCTGAATTGTGTTTCAGGGCGACTATGTCTGGCTGGACCTGAAGACAGGCCGGGAGTTTGAGGTCCCGATCGGAGCCGTGGTGAAGCTCTGTGATTCTGGTCAGATCCAAGTCTTGGATGATGAAGGAAATGTAAGTTATTGATCATTGCTGATCTGTTGGGCTGAAAAGCTGCTCTTCTTCTGGCTGATCTGTATGATTTTTTGCATTACATATGTTTCATTTCATATAAAGACTAGACACGTGACTTTGGAGCTAATAATTATCCTGAAGTTCTTTGGTGTGGGTTTTTTTTTCTTTTGCATTGAATCTATGGATCTGCATTCTTTTCAGGAACACTGGATCTCTCCCCAAAATGCCACGAACATCAAACCGATGCACCCCACCTCCATCCACGGGGTGGAGGACATGATTCGACTGGGGGATCTGAATGAGGCGGGGATCCTCCGGAACCTTCTCATCCGCTACAGAGAACATCTCATCTATGTAAGTCCTGCTGTCTTACATTCAAAGTATTGAAGGTCTATGTTTTGTTGCGTAAACATAGAACTAATGCAAAACTCCACATCAGATGTGGAGGTGCAGTTTTGTGATTAATGGAAAGTATGTTTTGAATAGGTTTCTATTTTGAAGGTTTTAGATTAGTTAATAAATGTATAAATGTGAATGACCTGAATCAAATTAAATTAATGAAAGAAAAAAAAATGATGCAGGTCCTCTAATTGAATCAGTTACTCGTGTATATATATACACTATATATTGGGACACCCCTACAAATCATTGAATTCAGGTGTTCCAATCACTTCCATGGCCACAGTTGTATAAAATCAAGCACCTAGGCATGCATACAGCTTCTACAAACATCTGTGAAAGAATAGGTTGCTTTCAGGAGCTCAGTGAATTCAAGCGTGGTACCTTGATAGATTTCCACCTGTGCAATAAGATCATTCATGAAATTTCCACACTACTAAATATTCCACAGTCAACTGTTATTATATTAACTTTGTATATTATAACAAAGTGGAAGCAATTGGGAACAACAGCAACTCAGCTACGAAGTGGTAGGCCACGTAAAATCACAGAGCGGGGCCCGCGCATGCTGAGGCGCACAGTGCGCAGAAGTCGCTACAGACCTCCAAACTTCGCGTGACCTTCAGATTAGCTCAAGAACAGCTAGAAGAGCTCCATGGAATGGGTTTCTATGGCCGAGCAGCTGCATCCAAGCCTTACATCACCAAGTGTGGTGTAAAGCACACGCCACTGGACTCTAGAGCAGTGGAGACGTGTTCTCTGGAGTGACGAATCCCGCTTCTCTGTCTGGCAATCCGATGGACGAGTCTGGGTTTGGCGGTTAACAGGAGAACGGTACTTGCCTGACTGCATTGTGCCAAGTGTAAAGTTTGGTGGAGGGGGGATTATGGTGTGGGGTTGTTTTTCAGGGGTTGGGCTTGGCCCCTTAGTTCCAGTGAAAGGAACTCTTAATGCTTCAGCATACCGAGACATTTTGGACAATTTCATGCTCTCAACTTTGTGAGAACAGTTTGGAGATGGCGCCTTCCAGAAGAGTTAAAGCTGTTATAGCTGCAAAGGGAGGGCCAACTCCATATTAAACCCTATGGATTAAGAATGGGATGTCATTAAAGTTAAGCTTAATGTAAAGGCAGATGTCCCAAAACTTTTGGCGATATAGTGTTTATATATATACTTTTTTTTATAAATTACAGCAGAAAAATAGTCTGGTTTTCTGGTTTTAGAGGGGTTTTACACTTGCAGGCTGGCCAACCAGGTAAACCAGCAGAACACCATCTTGCGTTGCCAGTGAGACTAGTTTAAACCAATCTATGTGTACTCTATATACATATAAAATAATTGATAATGGGATATTTCAGTTATTCATTGTGAAAGATGCCCTATTCTATGAGTTAAATTAATCAAAATAATTATCCAGGTCCACTAATTTGCTCAGTTGCTCAAAACCAAATGAATAAATAAATTTCAAATATATTATACACAACTATTGTCAAAAAAATTATAATAATTGGAATAAATAATGTGGTATTTCTGTTTCATTATGGTCATCGCAAAGACAAAAACAGTTTGTTGCCCCTTTCCATTAATTAAATCCATAAGAGCCTTTATCTACCCTGTTTTTAGTAACTCCACTTTAATAACTCCCCTCAGTTATTTGCTTTGGTTATATTCTCTTCTCTTCTTTTTCTCTATATGAAGACTAACTGTGGTGGTCGGGTGAGTATGCAAACATCATTTTCACACGCATGGCTGCTCGCTGTTCATTGCCTCACTCTGAGTGAGTGTGTTTTCATTACGATTCTCCATTTCAACATGGCTCTGAGGTCTGCGGTAACAGGACACTGATACATCCCACTGTAACAGCACCCTCCGAAAAGCAAGACGCCCGTGCACTCTCCTCTCATTGTCATATTCACTCACTCTGCCTCGTAACCAATATGACTGTCTGTCTTGTGCCGTAACATGACTGTTGATTTCTGCATGTCCTCTACATGAACTAACGTGTCAATATTGCACAAAAGTAAAGAAAAACAAGTGGTTTATTTTTACCTTATACTGTATAATTATTCTGCAGTGTTGTAATGTCAAGAATT
Source organism: Scardinius erythrophthalmus (assembly GCF_964197995.2). Lineage (NCBI taxonomy): Eukaryota > Metazoa > Chordata > Actinopteri > Cypriniformes > Leuciscidae > Scardinius > Scardinius erythrophthalmus. The sequence continues at coordinate 22,403,630 of NC_138228.1, read as the reverse complement.
ACATTCCTAAGAGGATATTTTATTAATTTTTACGTCGTTTGGTCCATTAAAGAACAAAGAAACAAACATATCCACTCATGTTCCTCTGCTTCAGCTCTATTTCTGTATCCTTTGTAGACTTATACCGGGTCCATCTTAGTGGCTGTAAACCCGTATCAGCTGCTGCCCATCTATACGGCAGACCAGATTCGCCTCTACACCAATAAGAAGATCGGAGAGATGCCTCCACACATCTTTGCCATCGCTGACAACTGTTACTTCAACATGCAACGCAACAACAAAGACCAGTGTTGTATCATAAGGTGCGTAAACCTGTAAGACTCTGTTAGCAATGCTTGGTGTGAGTGCTTCCATTAAAGCTTGATGGGAAGACTTATGTCTGTCGATCTATTGTTTAGGAACTGGATATCTTCAGGTTAACCCAAACCCTTTTCTTGAGCCTAACCCTATAACCCTAAGACTTACCTTATTCCTGATTATGACCACAAGGCCAATCCTGATCCCGACCTATACATTACCCTGGTCATTTTAAACCTAACGCCAACTTTGATCTCACTTCTACCAGATTAAAGTACAGGACAATATTTTTGATGCCGTTGACAGTGCTACTATGGAAGCTTGTCTCCGCCACAGAATAATACATTTTAAAAGATAATTGCGACTTTTTATCTCACTATTGCGAGTTTACATCTACCCCACTTCTGAGAAATAAAGTCAGAATTGCAAGATATAAAGTCAGAATTGCGTGATATAAATTTGCAATTGCATGTTTTAAAGTCAGAATTGCGAGATAAAAACATGCAATTTTGAGAAAAAGTCAGAATTGTGAGTTTATTTCTTGCAATTGCGAGTTTATATATCACAATTCTGACTTTATAACACACAATTCTGACTTTATATCACGCAATTCTGACTTTATAACACAATTGCAACTTTATATCACGCAATTCTGACTTTATATCTCGCAATTGCGAATTTATATCACGCAATTCTGAGATAAAAAGTCAGAATTGTGAGATAATTACCTTTCTTATTTTTTATTCTGTGATGGAAACAAGCTTCCATATACTCTAGTCCCAAATTTGGGACTTATCTCAAATATCTACTTCTACTCCTAACCTTGGTAGCAGAAAGTGCATATCAGTTTCCCAGAACAAGGTTTACCATCTAGAGTCTAGACACAACCCAACCATAAAGGGATAGTTCACCCAAAAATGAAAATTCTGTCATCATTTACTCACCCTCAAAATGTTCTGCTGAACACAAAAGAAGATATTTTGAAGAATGTCGGTAACCAAACAGTTGATGGACCCCACTGACTTCCATAGTATTTTTTTCCCCATACTATGCAAGTCAAATGTTCTTCACACTAAAACATTGTTCTGTTGAGAACTGTTAAGTGTTGACTGAAAGATTTTTTGGGGAACTATAAATGTTTAAATGGCATCGCTGCAAAAACCCTGTTTGGAACCTTTATTTTTAAGACTGTATGTTTACCTTTGTATATTTTCCCATCAGTGGTGAGTCTGGAGCAGGAAAAACAGAAAGTACCAAGTTGATTCTACAGTTTTTGGCTGCTATCAGCGGGCAGCACTCCTGGATTGAGCAGCAGGTGCTGGAGGCGAATCCCATCTTAGAAGGTAAGAGACCCGGGACCATCTGGAGGGGTTTGAGCTCTAAGAAAGCACATCTCTGTCAGAAACAAGCAAATTACATTCCGGTTTGTTTAATGACTTTACCCAACAGCCTTTGGGAATGCTAAAACCATCCGTAATGACAACTCCAGCCGCTTTGGGAAGTACATTGACATCCACTTCAACAAAAGAGGAGCTATAGAGGGAGCAAAGATTGAACAGTACCTTCTGGAGAAATCCAGAGTGTGTCGACAGGTATGAACAACTTTGAGTCCGAATTCTTTGGCTAATATATTACTGTTTAAAAGTTATGTATGTATTTGAAAAAAGTCTCTTATGCTCACCAAGGCTGTTTATTTGAATAAAAATACAGTAAAAACAGTAATATTGTGAAATATTATTGCAATTTTAAATAACGGTTTTCTATTTGAATATATTTTAAAGTGGAATTTATTCCTTTGATGGCAAAGCTCAATTTTCATTCTAATGCTAATTTGCTGCTCAAGAAACATTTCTTATTATTATCAATGTTGAAAACAGTAATGCAGCTTCATATTTTTGTGGAAACCATGATATATGTTTTCAGCATTCTCTGATGAATTTAAAGTTCAAAAGAGTAGTGTTTATTTGAAATAGAAATCTTTTGTAACATTATAAATGCCAATTGAACGTCATTGATAAATAAGACTTTACACTTTTGAACGGTAGTGTATGACATGTCAAAACATTGCATTTTGGTTTCAGAAAAGTTATGTTGGAGTGCACATTTCTAGAAAAACATAACCAAAATAGTCTAGACTTCTGGTTTTAGAGGGATTTACATATCATTCATTAATCCTTATGCGACTTTCTAGGGTCATAGGTCATACTTACCTGGTAGGTTTTCTCAGAACATCATTATAATTATAAACATAGCATTTTTACGATTAAAATAAAATCAGTCCAAATGGCAACATTTGTGAAACTTTTTAAGTTCTATAATTAGCATCTTTTCTCACACTCTTTCAGGCCCGTGATGAGAGAAACTACCACATTTTCTACTGTATGTTAAAGGGAATGACTCCAGACCAGAAGAAGAAACTAGGCTTGGGTAAAGCCGCAGACTACACCTACCTTACCATTGTGAGTGATGATCTTCAATGTTCTTTAATGCTTTAATGTTCTTGCTGTGCAGAATCCATGTTAACAATGTCCTTCAGATATACAGATGATATAACCTTGACCTGTCATAACTCAGGGAAGCTGCACTGTTTGTGACGGTCGTGATGATCAGAAGGAATACTCAAACATCCGTTCGGCCATGAAGGTCCTCATGTTCACTGAAAAGGAGAATTGGGAGATTTCCAAGCTGCTAGCCGCTATTCTGCACATGGGCAACCTGAACTACGAGGGTGAGTTTGCTTGGACAAATGCGTCTAATAAACTCATTTTGGCCATCACTTTTTCATTTCAAAATAGCCTGAAATTTTGTATTTAACAACTTACGGTGTTGTAAACTTCCTCCTCAGCTCGCACGTATGATAATTTGGATGCCTGTGAGGTTGTGCGTTGCTCAAATCTCACCACTGCTGCTTTTTTATTAGAGGTATGCCGCTAAATCATAAAGTCATAACATGGCTGCTGTTATGGGATTTAGATGCATGTTAATAATAATAAAAAAAAATCAGTCTTTGAGGTATCTGACATTTGACTGTTCTTGTTAATATGTATTAGCATGCTAGCACAAGAATGTGCAAGATCAGGTGTTTGTGTGCCCTCTAGTGACTAACATGGAAAGATAAAATTACTGTGATGGATTTAAGATTTCTACAGGGTGCAAAAAGTACAGAGAAAATGTATGCATAAGTTAGAAAATGACTTTTTGACTGCTTAAATTCATGTATTATTGTATGTTTTCATAAGGTGGACATGAAGGACCTGATGAATTGCTTGACCAGTCGAACCATAATAACCCGTGGAGAGACGGTGTCCACTCCTCTCAGTATTGAGCAGGCACTGGACGTGCGAGATGCCTTTGTTAAGGTAAAACCATCTCACACTTTCATCTATATAATTGATCCTGTTCGGTAACAGCATCTAACCAGCTGTGTGTCTCATAGGGTATATATGGACGCTTGTTTGTGTGGATTGTTGAGAAAATCAATGCAGCCATTTATAAGCCTCCATCCCTTGAGCTCAAAGTGGTGCGGAGATCCATCGGCCTGCTCGACATATTCGGCTTTGAGAACTTCACAATTAACAGGTAGAAAATATCACACACACACTTACATACAGCGCAAATCCTGCAAACACCTCATTATAGTGTCCCTGTTACACATAAAAAAAATATTTTCAAATTGAGTACTTATTCACTTACTTATGTCCTAATAATCATGCATATGATGGTTCATGACTACTTGTAGTCAAATTGTAATCAAAATATACCTTAATGCACTTTCCTGGTCTAATTGTGTATATTAACAGAAAAAAAATTGCCTTCGTAAATTCTCATTGAATTTTAAATATTTCTGAAGCTCCACCTCTAAAGCAACTTTCCCTTTCAGAGAATGTTGCCTTGACTTGACTTGTAAGCTTTGAAATGTATATTTGAAAATAATTAATGTATGAAATATTGTTAAGTAGGCCCGGTTTCACAGAGAGAGCTTAGATTAAGCCCGAATTAGGCCTTAGTTCAAATAGGGCATTTAAGTGGCTTTTATAAACATGCCTTAGAAAAAAAAAACTACTGGTGTGCATTTTGAGACAAAACAATGGCATTGATATATTTTAAGATATTTCAGTGCAAATTGCTTTCAGTTAAAACGGCTCAAACATGCATTTTTGTCTGGGACTAGCTTAAGCCTTGTCTGTGAAACACATTAATTATAAAAATTGTATTGAGTTATATGAATAAAATTAATAATAATTAATCTTTTTTTATATTTAATAAAAAAATAAATAATCAAGTAAATTCATTCTAAATGAAGAATAATTATATTTAATCATTTATATATTTAATAATGTTTAATAAATGTAATAATATCACACCCAGCTAAAATGTTTAGACATCTCCTGATATTGTACAGTCTCTTCGTAATGCTTTTGTTTGAGTAGTGTGATTGGTGGCCCTCATGCAGCTGTATCTCTCCTCCAGCTTTGAGCAGTTGTGTATCAACTTTGCCAATGAAAACCTGCAGCAATTCTTCGTCCGTCATGTTTTCAAGCTGGAGCAGGAAGAATATAACCTTGAGAACATTAACTGGCAGCACATTGAGTTCACTGACAACCAGGACGCCTTGGACATGATTGCCATAAAGCCCATGAATATCATCTCTCTCATTGACGAGGAGAGCAAGTTTCCCAAGGTGAGAGAGATTGCTGACTTGTACTGTACGTTCACATACTGTATCCTGTGCTCATGCTGAACGTTTCTTTTTCATATCTCAGGGTACAGACACCACCATGCTGAACAAACTCAACTCTCAACACAAACTCAACACAAACTACATTCCACCTAAAAACACTTATGAAACCCAGTTTGGCATCCAGCACTTTGCTGGTGTGGTCTTCTACGAGACCAAAGGTAGGTATTCTAGTCTCTTGCATAATTGTTTTTCACCTTGTGGAAAATAAAACATTGCAATCTTCAGTATACTGTATATACTTGAGCCATCAAAAAACTCCTAGAAACCACCCAGAGCATCCATGCACTGATGTAGTTAATAATAGTTATGTGCATGATAATAAATGCATTTATGTGTCTGTGCAGGTTTTCTGGAGAAGAATCGAGACACCCTGCATGGTGACATCATTCAGCTTGTGCACTCCTCCAAAAACAAATTCATCAAGCAGATCTTTCAGGCGGATGTTGCTATGGTAACGTCTTCATTTCATTTTGGTCTTTACCATACTCTTATAGTCTTTACTATACACACTAGATTAATTTCAACACTCCCTCGGAAGGGATGATACCGCCATACAGTGATGGTATCAGATGGTAATACCATGATAATTTGATATTGTACGATTACTATAATTATATATCATCTACGGTACTTCAAAAAACATTCTGTTACCATAGTACTCTTTGAGCATCTTTGAATATTAAAAATATATTAGGGATGCACGGATACCACTTTTTCCAGAACGAGTCCGATACCGATACTGTCATTTTTGATACCTGTATTTTCACTGCATTTGTAATTTTAAATGTATTGGTGGAGAAACCAAAAGAATATAAATCATATTTGTTGGCTAACTTAGTTGGCTAAGTTATTTTCATGCTTAATTAAAGGTGCTCTAAGCGATGTCACACATTTTTTTAGGCTGATACATTTTTTGTCACATACAGCAAACATCTCCTCACTATCCGCTAGCTGCCTGTCCCCTGAACACACTGTAAAAAAACACGGTCTCTGTAGACAGCCCAGGCTCCACAAACGGCAACAAAAACAAACTGGCCCAGCCTGGACCACGAAACATAACAAACCGTGTTCCAGCCAATAACCGACAAGAATGATTTGTGGGTGGGGGTTGGGCGGTTAGTGCGCGTGCACCTGAAGGGGGGTGTGGGCAGTGGAGGAGAGAGAAGCATGAAGAGGGAAGTTAGCTAGAGGAGAGATATCCTAGACAACGACAACGACTAACATTAGAATTATATTCTCTTGAATTTTGATATGGACGACATTTTTCATTTAATAGTACAGCACATATTTAGAGCTGCTCCAGCAGTGCTCAGTTCCAGCTGAGGATTGGGTCAGTGGTACAAATGTTTAGACACAAGTCAAATATCAATTATTTAATATATTTTTTAATATTACAATCGGATGGACTAGTTCACATACATGCTTCCCTCTTTCTTTCTGTGTTTGTGAAATGTGGTGCCAGTTTTTGTGTGGTTATGTGTCTGCTGACAGTCTTGGCAAAGCAGGTTCACTCCATAAGGTAAAATCGTGGTATACGACTAGTAGTTTACACTAACTAATACATAGTTTATGCTGTTAATAGTAGATACACTGCACCTGCTTCCAGTGTTTTTGCTAATATGACTGAGAATGACAATTACTAGCGCTTGTCCATTAAATTGGTTACAAATAAATAAAGTAAAAATCATTTCAAAATTCAGAAATCGTTTTAATATGCTGATCCGCTGTTCAAGAAACATTTCTTATCATTATCAATGTTGAAAACAGTTGTGCTGCTTAAAAATTTTTCTGGAAACTTTGATACATTTTGTTGATGAATATAAAAGTTCAAAAGAACAATCTTTTGTAACATTATAAATGTATTTACTGTTTCTTTTGATCAATACATTTTTGATCAAGTACACAGACTTGAAGAACTCTACTAACTCTTTTCAGCAACTGCCTCATGCTGCATCCAAAATCGCATACTATATAGTAGGTACTACATTTGTTTTTAAAACTTACTTTGCGACCGTTAAAAAAAAATAAGTTCTTTATAGTATGAATGTGTGTAGTATGAATGAAATTCGGACGTACTACATCCTCCATGTTGTCGTTGTCACGTGACCTACTGTGTCAGTTGCGTAGCTTCACTTCCATTCATAAATCCCATTCTGCTATAGTAAAGTGTCCACCGTATGCACACTTTAGAAATTTGCTGGAAGTAGTAGGTCATCCGGGTACTTTTGGCCTACTGTTTTATGAATACTATGAATTCGGATATACTACTTGGCTCACATACTGTTTTTCGCCTACTATATAATATGGAAGTAGACATATTTGGATGCAGCATTAGTCTTTTCTTAGCAACTGCATAAAAATCATCAGAGCACTTTGATAACCACACAGCAACTTCCTGGCAAACACCCACAACAACCTAGCATCTTGGGAGCAGGTTGGCACAGACAAACACCATTAGAAGTGTCTAGCTATATGAGCCTAAAATGTCATTCACTTTTTTTTATGACACAACCCAGTTTGAGCTTTAACCCTTTCCACCTTTTTTTGTTCTCCTAAGTAGACAGAAATAATATGACCTGCATCTGTCTAGAAAATACAGTATATCTGTCCAACACAGTTCCTGAGGTGAGACCGTTTCCCGTTTAAGGATGGAAGAGCTCGGAACAGAGAAAAACCAAAGCAAATATTTCAAATCAAAATGAACCCAGTCGTTTCTTGACAGGTTCAACCCTAAAAACAGTCCTGACCCCTGCTCACCACTCTTCCTGGCCTTCTTTTTAAAGCGTGTGTGTGTGTTTCCTGATGCACAGGGGGCGGAGACCAGAAAACGTTCCCCGACTCTGAGCAGTCAATTCAAGCGCTCTCTGGAGCTGTTGATGCGCACGTTGAGTGTGTGTCAGCCGTTCTTCGTCCGCTGCATCAAACCCAATGAGTTCAAGAAACCCATGGTGAGTTAAACCAGTAAAACTCTAGAGCTAGAATGCTAAATCATAACCAGTTACACTTTACAATAGGGTTTCATTTGTTACCATTAGTTAATGCAATAGCTAACATGAACTAACTATGAGCAATATATTTGACAGCATTTGTTAACGTTTGTTATTGTTAGTTAATAAAAACTATACAATTGTTCATTGTTTGTTCATCTGAGTTCACAGTTCATTAAATTATGATACAACTTTTAAAAATGTATTAGGGAATGTAGAAATTAACATTGACTAAGAATAATAAATGCTGTAGAAGTATTGTTCATTGTTAGTTCATGTTAGCTAATGTAATGTAGGAATGTTAACAAATGAAACCTTACTGTAATGTGTTAACCCATAACTTAACTGATGATATTGGAGAATAAAAAATACTGATGTCAAAAATATATTGAAATGTTGTAAAACTATAAAAATGTTATAAAAATATAAAACAAAAATATATTGGAATGTTTTTCAATTTCTAAAGGGACTCTTTTCTTGAATGTTATTTAAGGATAATATGTTCTGTATATTTATTTATTGCTCATTGATTTGCTTTTGTCTTATTTTACACAGTTTAACTGTTCAAAATCTGTGGTATATTAAGTGTCTTTTATTTCCAACTTCAAGAATGTACATTTAATGATGTTTAGTGCTTTAATGTTTGTTAATGTTATTAATTATGATAGTTATTTTTAAAGTTGCCGCCAAATGTTTTTATGAAATAATCTCTCCATCTTTCTCCAGCTCTTTGATCTTGAGCTGTGCGTGAGGCAGCTCCGGTATTCTGGGATGATGGAAACCATCCGGATTCGCCGGGCCGGATACCCCATCCGCTACACTTTCGTCGAGTTTGTGGACAGATACCGCGTTTTGATGCCCGGAGTGAAACCTGCTTACAAACAGGCGAGTTAATGAATTCACTGTCTCTAGAAGAGGGAAATGCAGTGTGCTTCAACTAGTCTTTGTGTAATACATGTTTTTGACCTTAATATCATTTTATTTCGTTCTAATAAAGGCCTTGTGTTGGTTAGTGGAAAGTGGGCATAACATTTTTTTAATTTGACTGATCTCAAATAAAAAGGTCATCCATTTTTTTTCAATACTGCAGTGTGACGCCTATATATATACAGTGCAATGCATAAGTGGATACACCCATACTAAAGTTGACTAAAAAGAGGAATAAAAAATCATATTTTGGAAATTGAACGTAATGCCTTAATTTAAAAAATTTGGAAAAATCCAACCTTTAAGGACACCAATTTTCTTTGTGAATGAATAATGTATCGTAAATAAATAAATGTTTTTCCTTAAAATACAGGGTGCATAAGTTTGGACACCCCTATGTTAAATTCCCATAGAGGCAGGCAGATTTTTATTTTTAAGTATTTTTTTTTTTATTTTTTTTTTAGGATACTATGCATCCTGATAAAGTTCCCTTGGCCTTTGGAATTAAAATAGCCCCACATCATCACATAGCCTTCACCATACCTAGAGATTGGCATGGTTGTATTTCAGTTAGCCTAAAAGCTAGTTTGATTTGCATTGAGAGATGATCTCATGGAAAGTACCCCATGCCAATCTCTAGGTATGGTGAAGACTATGTGATGATGTGGGGCTATTTTAATTCCAAAGGCCAAGGGAACTTTATCAGGATGCATAGTATCCTAAAAAAAAAAAAAAAAAAAAAAATACTTAAAAATAAAAATCTGCCTGCCTCTATGGGAATTTAACATAGGGGTGTACTCACTTATGCACCATGTATTTTAAGGAAGAACATTTATTTATTTACGATACATTATTCATTCACAAAGAAAATTGGTGTCCTTAAAGGTTGGATTTTTCCAAAAAATTTTTAATTAAGGCATTACGTTCAATTTCCAAAATATGATTTTTTTATTCCTCTTTTTAGTCAACTTTAGCATGGGTGTATTCACTTATGCGTTGCACTGTATATATACACACACAAACACTACTGTGTCTAAATACTAAAATATATAAATTGATCTTGGTGTTCACCAAAACAGTTTGTCATCTACCCTCATATTATAATGCTTTCTTGACCATTTTTGGTCCTTTTTTTCCTTTAGGAGGACCTAAGAGGAACCTGTCAGCGTATCGCTGAAGCCATATTGGGCCGTGATGATGATTGGCAGATGGGAAAAACAAAGATATTCCTGAAGGTACTTAAAGCAGAACTAATATCTTATTATAGAACTACCAACTACTTATAACAATAAGACACCATTTGTGAAATGCTCTTCGCAATCAATTACAGAAGGCAATATTTAAATAATAAATAAAAAATATGATTCTTTACTTAGGTCATGGAAAAATAAGCTCATTGTTGTTGCTGTTAAAAGAACATGTCAGGGGATTTTATGCAGTCGTGTCAAACTTAGACATTATTGACCTCAATATCCGTGTGTGTTTTTCTGCTGCCGGAAACGCTGCCCTCAGCCAGAGGTCAAAGATCAGGAACTAGCTTGTCCATTTCGAAACTGCCAGGATGAGTTTTCCAGGGATTAGGTTTTATCACACCTTCCAGTTCTCTAAAACAGGAAATCCAACTCAGCAGGAAGGAAGAGAGGGCAGTGTCAATACACGTTGACAGGAAGTAACGACACCAGCAGGATCAGCACAGATACAGATCAATATGAGCCTTACTGAATGATCTGGTGATCAATGGAACATCACAGGAGCGTGTTTAAGTTTATAGTTAGTTATTGTGTCCTTTAAATACTTCTCTACCTTTGTCAGGACCACCATGACATGCTGCTGGAAATCGAGAGAGACAAGGCCATCACTGATAAGGTCATTCTCATTCAGAAAGTTGTCAGAGGATTCAAGGACAGGTACGAATGACGGCTGATGTTTAGTTTGTGTTGCAAGAACTCTGGGGGAATATGCTAAAAATGAATTACACCCAGTGTTTACTTGCATTTGTTGTCTGTGTTGTTCGATACACTTATGCAAATCACATAACGGCACAAACACACCACAGAAACATCATCTGGTCATCATTTGATGAATTCCTGCTGCCTTGATTGCTGTAAAATGTGCAAAATATATACCTTTAAATAAAAATGCTTACATTTATGCATCAGTAGCAGTTTCATCATTGGTAGAATACACATTGGTGTAAAATATTTCAATACAAGCATTTCAGTTTTTTGTGCTGAAATGTGCTACAGACAGAATAAAAAAACATGGTCATCTTTCCCACAGATCCAACTTCTTAAAGTTGAAGAAATCAGCCATGTTGATCCAGAAAACATGGAGGGGTTATAACTGCCGGAAGAACTACTCAGCGGTTGGTCTCAAACATTCTCATATACTGTACAACTATGTGCAATTGTGTCCCTCCAGTATCTTAACACTCATTTCCTGTCTGGTAGATGCGCGGTGGTTTCTCACGTCTGCAGGCATTGTATCGATCTCGCAAACTCTACCAGACGTACCATGTTACGCGACAGAGAATTATCCTTTTTGAGGGCCGCTGCAGAGGATACCTGGTGCGCCGGGCGTTTCGACACCGTCTTTGGGCCGTCATCACCATCCAGGCGTATACGAGGGGAATGATCGCCCGCCGACTCTACAAAAGACTCAAAGGAGAGGTGAGTAAGACCGGATTTATTTTTTAGATAACGATATACGGTTTTATGATATAGAAAGCGCATCACTGTTTTTCCATCCATCTCAGTACCGGCGGCGTTTGGAAGCGGAGAAGTTGCGATTGGCTGAGGAGCAGAAGTTTAGGAACCAGATGAGTGCCAGGAAGGCCAAAGAAGAAGCCGAAAAGAAGCACCAGGAACGATTGGCACTGCTGGCGCGAGAGGATGCCGAGCGCGAGAAGAAGGACCGAGAGGAGGCGCGGAGGAAAAAGGAAATGTTGGACCAGATGGAGAAAGCTCGACATGAGCCGGTCAACGACTCTGATATGGTGGACAAGATGTTTGGCTTTTTGGGAACCACAAACTCGTTCCCTGGTCAGGAGGGTCAAGCGCCTGCTGGGTTTGAGGTGAGGATGTGGATCTGTCGCTTTTACAATCTAAACTAGGTGTGTTTGACTTCATGCGGCACTGCGTCTACTTGAAGCAGTGCATGCCAGTTAGTCATTTGTTCGCCATCACAGTACCTCGAGAGCAGTCGGCTGGCACATTCTTCGCACACTGCAAAAGATTCATTTCTTATTCAATATTTTTGTCTTGTTTTTCAGTACAAATATCTAAACATTCTTAAATCAAGATACATTTACTTGATAATATAAAATAAAATATTAAGGATTGTTTTCTGGAAAATGTACTGTATCAAAATTAAGCAAGCAAAATTTACGTTTATTTTTTTCCTCCTCTTTGGCAGATATTTTTCTTAAAACTCGCATAATTTCCACTGGTGCTCATAAATCCATATTTTTATAAGTTTGTAATATCAGCGTGGTAACACTTTACAATAAGGTTTCATTAGTTAACTAGATTAGTTAACATGAACTGCACTTTAACAGCATATATTCATCATTGTTAATGTTATTTCAACATTTACTAATACATTATTAAAATCAAAAGTTGTATTTGTTAACATTAATTAATGCACTGTGAGCTAACATGAACAACTGTATTTTTATTAACTATCGTTAACAAAGATTGAAAAACAGTAACAAATGTACTGCTGATGGTTAGTTCATGTTAGTTAATACATTTACTAATGTTAAATGAAACCTTATTGTGAAGTTAATGTTATTGTATGCCATGTTTATCAAAATAAATGTGATAAGAAGTATAGACTCCACTTTATTGGTATTTAAATAGCATATGCTCAACTTTATTCGGTAACACTTTACAATAAGGTTCATTAGTTAACATTAGTTAACTTCATTAGTTAGCATGTACTAATAATAATCTTTGTTCATGTTAATTTAAACATTTACTAATACTATATTAAAATCTTGTTAACATTAGTTAATGCACTGTGAACTAAGATGAACAAACAATAAACAGCTGTATTTTTATTAACTAACGTTATCAAAGATTAACAAATACAGTAACAAATGTATTGCTCGTGGTTAGTTCATGTATGAACCTTATTGTAAAGTGTTACCCTTTATTCGTGTATATGCAGGTGCTGTACTAAGCAGTACATAAAGCATTACATGAAAACACCTGAAACATCTGTGTATTTGACAAATATTGCAGCTAATCTACTTAATCTGCAATAAACTAGGCAAACACCATGCGAACGCTACAGGAACCAGAAAGTGTCCAACTTCACGTCTCTGTTTTCATGTCCTCCCCGACTGCTAGCAGCAAATCTCTCCTATTGGTTAAATCCAGCCCCAACCCATCACACCTTTTGTTTCCAGAGACACAAGCTGAACTAATTAACCAGCTGATTAACTGATCCCTCACCTCATTAATGAGTTGATTAACTAAGCTCCGGTGTAATTGTGTTTTCCTCAGGACCTGGAGCGAACGCACAGGGAGCTTGAGGAAGAAGACCTGGATGAAGCTCTTCCTCTCCCAGAGGATGATGTGGAAGACTTGTCGGAGTACAAGTTTGCCAAGTACTCTGCCACATATTTCCAGGGCACGACCACTCACACTTACGTGCGCCGCCCGCTCAAACAGCCGTTACTGTTTCACGAGGACGAAGGAGATCAGCTGGTATGTGACTTTGACTTATGACACTCAAACACACTTTAGATGTTAGAAATTTGTCTTATGTTGTCTATGTAATGATGCTGTCTTCTAAGATGCCTGCATTTCTAAAGGAAACATTGCATGCATCCTTCACATAGGATTGATCTATCTGTCTGTCCGTCTATCTATTCAATATTTGTATAAATATACTATACATGTATATAAATACTATATATAAAAACTTTATAGCTTTTTTAAAACAAATGTAAATGTATATTTTATATAAAATACATATTTTAATAAATATAAATGTATTTAAAAGTGAAAATATATGTGAACATAATATATTTATATACACATACATATATATATTTATATACGTATATATGTGTATAATATATGTGACATATATATATATATATATATACACGTATATATTCAATATTATTTAGTAATTGAAAATGGCTACACATTAAAAAACTATATTATAATATATATATATATATATATATATATATATATATATATATTATGAAAAGCTATGTATAAAAACTCTAACAATTCAGTCTCATTTGTTAACATTAGTTAATGCATTAACTAACACGAACTAACAATGAGCAATACATTTGTTACAGTATTTATTAATCTTTGTTAATGTTATAAAAATACTGTCGGTCATTGTTTGTTCATGTTAGTTTTTTTTGTAATGTATTAGTAAATGTTGAAATTAATATTAACTAAGATTAATAAATGCTGTAGAAGTATTGTTCTTTCTTAGTTCATGTTATCTAATGTTAACTAATGAAACCTTTAATGAATATTTTCAAAATAAAATATAAATAGTAAAATACCGAATATTTAAATATATAATATATTTAAAATATTTACATGTACTGTAGTATATATTAAATTACATACCAATTATATATAATTATATAATATATATTTTTTTAAATATGTATACAGATATGCTTGCATAAATACATTTTTAATAAATATAAATGTTATATATATATATATATACACACAGTGTACATATATATGTATACTCAGTATTAGAACGTATATACATTTAAATGTTTTATGATAAATATTGTCTAAATATTGAATATTTTTACTAACTTGTATGAGTATGATGACTTGATATATGAATGACTTGATATGATATGATGTGAATGAGATTTAATTGTTCGTATATAAATGTTTGTGTACTCCTCATCCTGCAGGCTGCTCTGGCCGTGTGGATCACGATTCTCCGGTTCATGGGTGACCTTCCAGAACCCAAATACCACACGGCCATCAGCGACGGCAGCGAGAAGATTCCTGTCATGACCAAGATCTACGAGACGCTTGGCAAGAAAACCTACAAGAGAGAACTGCAGGCTCTGCAGGGAGAAGGAGAGGTACTGGAGACAAAGAAAGAGTGATTACTAATACACTGGGATAAATGAGGCAACATTAATGCATGTTTTCATGATTTATAAGTCACTTTATGCGTCCATCTCTTACAGAACACTCACATTGACAGTCACAAAAAGAGCAGTGTGCGCCACAAGCTGGTGTCGCTCACCCTGAAGAAGAAGTCGAAGATTACAGAGGAGGTGAGTGATGCTGTTACCATGGTGATTTTATCATGGTTCACCTCCTTATTCCTTTCTTTCCACAAGCTCTCTTTTGGTTTTTGAACTCGGTGACCCTCTTAAGACAGTGATTTCACAGGTATGAGCCACTGCTATGCAGATATTCATTCCCCTGTCAGCAAAGGAGGTTATTAGGTGTCATGAACTTTCCTTCCACCAACCAGATGTGAAAGAACCGATCGGCTATTAATCGCACAAAAAATAACAATTAACTGGATGAAACCACAACCACCAAAAGTGGGTCACTGGATAAAAAACCTTAGATCTGTCTTTAAATGGACACACAACATTTTTATACAATGTAGACACCTGTTATTATGAATCTTGATGCATTGAAAATGAACTGATCTGTATGGAATTTGAACCCATTCCCCTGCTTAACCTTTTATTTAAGTCTCCAACTTCTCTTATACATTTTCAGTGTTTAATGGTGACTATTATCTTGTCTGGCCTAATGTTCCCCTTCTTACTCCCTAGACGTTTAATAGCCAAAGAGGGGCGTAACACCATCTCATCATGTTTTTTGTGTTTTCTTCCATTTCTTTTGCTCTATCATGGATGCCGGGCCACTGCTTTTGTCAGTGAATGTTTAGCTCATTGTTAGTAATTTCTATAAAATTAAAGTTTAAAAAGAATAACCAATCAGCTTCCTCAGAAACAAAACATCTTGACTTTAAAGAAGACTGATCGATTTAGTAACTTTGACCTACTGTACTATAGCTACGTCTTTTAACATGTTCATTTAAATGAGTGTACAGTTGCTATATAAATGCTTCATTCATTCATTCAAATAAATGTCCATCTTTGTTGTGGCTATTTTGGTGGATTGCATTTAAAAAAAATATATATATTTATACTTTTATATTTCTAGTGCTTTATCTGATGTATTTTGTTCATTTCAAATCTGATCCTGATTTAAAGTATTTTCCTCTTTTTTTTCTCTGTAGGTTACGAAGCGTCTGAATGATGGTGAATACACAGTCCATGGAAACAGCATGCTGGAGGACCGACCCACATCCAATCTGGAGAAGCTACACTTTATCATCGGCAACGGCATCCTTCGCCCAGGCTTGAGGTCAGGCAATGGGATATGAAACAATATAATATACATTTAATCACCCACACACAAAAAAGAAATATATATGTACACACACACACACACACAAATATATATATATTTATCTAATGGCTTATAAATCATAATACATGTTGTTTTCGGAAAATGTAAAAATGCAGAAAGTTCTGTGTGATGGGTAGGTTTAGGGGTAGGGTTAGTGTAAGGGGATAGAATATACAGTTTGTAATGTACAGCATAAAATTCAGTGTCTATGGAAAGTCCTCATAAAACATGTAAACCAAGTGTGTGTGTGTGTAACAACATCCCTAAACAATCCTCTTCCTGCTGTTTGTTCCAGAGATGAGATCTACTGTCAGATCTGTAAGCAGCTGACCCAGAATCCCTCTAAAAGCAGTCACGCCCGCGGATGGATCCTCATGTCTCTGTGTGTCGGCTGCTTCGCTCCATCCGAGAAGTTTGTGAAGGTGAGAAATGCTGCTTATTTATAAACTCTTTTCTTTTGTCACTCTTCACACTATCTTCTCTTCTTGTTTCCTCTTCTTACATGTAGCTTTATCTGTGATCGGTGCATCTGTAATATTTCAACCACAGACAAATACTTTAATAATTTCTGGTAAATATTTAGGTATTTACTAATATATGGGTACATTTATTTGACCATCAGAGACTAAAGAATTGATATTGAAGGTGTATTTTCTTTTTTTTTCTTTTTTTTTCTTGAAATAGTGAGAAAAATTGTATTGTGAGTTTTCAAGATTAAAAAATTTCACTGCTGTCAAAATGTATTATAGAAGTACGTGCTTTGACTTTGCCAATATGTCCCTTGCCAATATGTTTGCCGAAATTAAGATATTTTAATGTGAAAGCAGCTTCTGACACTCTCTAAAGTTTCATTAAGATACATTAAAAATAATTTGAAATATATATCTGTCATCTACTGTTTTGCAGTGTTTATAACACCTTTAACCTTATTATTTATTATTCTCAGGTTAGGTAAACTATATTGAGTCTGGCCTAAATTATAAGCATTTTAAATTACTTACACTTTGGTCTGAAGACATCTCTGTGGTTCGTTCTTGCTCAAAGCCTTACAACACTAAAAATCAAAGCCTCGTTAGTATTTTGTAATCAAATAAATTTTAATATTGTAATCAATATATTTTTTTATAAAAAAAAACAAAAATGTAAAGGCAAAAAAAAAATTTTAGTATAACAACATTATTATATCGTGCACACAATTTACTTAAAACAAGGGAACAAATCAGTAAATCGCCCCAGTGAGTTTCCGGTGGTTAATTCTGACCAATTATGATTATGATTATTGAAAGTTCAGTATGTCTTCCTGTAGTACCTGAGGAACTTCATCAGTGAGGGTCCTCCGGGTTACGCTCCCTATTGCGAGGAGAGACTGAGGAGAACGTTTGTGAACGGGACAAGAACACAACCACCATCCTGGCTAGAGCTTCAGGTATCAATAACTGATTTTATTGATGATATCTGCTCTATTAATAACCAGTATAGTTCTGCTGCTTTTTTCCATGCAACAAAAGTTGCCAAGTGACTCTGTCAAACTCCAGGCACAATAACAGCAGTCCATATGATGTCTTCTTTTCACAATTTTATCCAAGGCCACAAAATCAAAGAAGCCGATAATGCTACCTGTGACGTTTATGGACGGAACCACAAAAACACTTTTGACGGACTCTGCGACCACAGCCATGGAGCTCTGCAACGCACTGTCCGACAAGATCAGCCTTCAGGATCGGTTCGGCTTCTCGCTGTACATTGCTCTGTTTGATAAGGTACACTCACTCACAGCCAAGATCGTTTTGGTTCAGTTGTTGTGTTCTGTTGTTCATTTAACCCTATGAAACCTACTGTATCATATTCGATACGCAAATTTCTAAGGCTTCTAAATGATCAGCATGACCAAATCTTGTGGAAAACCTGCTTCACGCAATCTACTTCATGCCTTCTGTCGTCTGATTGATAGTTTATGCTGTTATTAGCAAGTAAAAGGCCTTTTAGTGTAATTCTAAAAACGTCCACCTTAAGGTTCACGTGTCTTTACTGATTTTTATAAAGTGAACATAAGAATAACTTTTATATTGCTAGTAATATTTCAGGATGAAAACTTACTGGATTGAAGCAACTTAGGTTTAATTGATTATCCATACATCTTTTTTTTTTTTTTTTTTGTGAAAAATCATGTTAAAATGTGAGTAATCTATCAGGAACCTTTATTTGTTCGTCCCTTAATCATCATTGCATTGCATTGTATGTTTTAAAACCACAGAGGTTTGATCATAAAACTAAATATTTTAAATATTTATATTTAAATATAACATTTAAATATTTTACTAAGAATATTATTGGCAGAAACAGAATGACAGCTGATATTTATATGCATTTTTTTGCAAGTACTTGCTATACTTTCAGAAAGATCTCACTGGTTTATATTACAAGCTATCAGAATCTTACTTTTTGGCCATATAAATATCTGCACTAAATTGCTTGTTTTTTTTTTTGTGCTTAATAAAATTCAAGTGTTTTTCTCCTCCATATTCTTACTATATCATACTATATGAGCCATAAAAATCAGTTTTTTTTTCTTCTTGTAGATTTTTTTACAAATATTTTGTTTAAAGTTTCAATAAACATATATATATTCTGACTGTTATTTTATATGTCAGGCTTTACAGGGTTAAGAAAGCTTTTTTTGGACTCTATTTGTGTCAGGTTTCGTCTCTGGGCAGCGGTAACGATCACGTGATGGACGCTGTTTCCCAGTGTGAGCAGTACGCTAAAGAGCAGGGCGCTCAGGAGCGCAACGCCCCCTGGAGGTTGTTCTTCAGGAAGGAGATATTCACACCCTGGCACGACCCAGCGGAGGACGCCGTCGCTACAAACCTTGTCTACCAGCAGATCGTGCGTGGCGTCAAGTTTGGCGAATACCGCTGTGATCGGGTATGAACCTCAGACACAGAAAACAAGTCAATAAATTGAGTTATCATTCACACTATATTTCTAAGGAGGGAATATTCTCTTTCTCTGCATCTTTCTCTTTTGCTTTTTGTCTGTGTTTTGCTACTCTTCTGTTTCTCCTTTTCCTCTTTTGATTATCTTTATTTGTCTTCGCACATCTATTTTTCTTGCACTCTTTCTGTATCTTGTTTCTTCCGGGAGGAGGAGGATCTAGCGGAGCTGGCGTCGCAACAGTACTACGTGGACTACGGCTCTGAGATTCTTGTGGAACGCCTGTTAAGTCTGATTCCATCCTACATCCCGGATAGAGAGATCAGCTCGGCCAAAACCGTGGAGAGATGGGCTCAGTTCATAATGGCTGCACACAAAAAGGTTGCAAAAGTTCATCTCAACAGTCACATGAATGGACTTAAAGGGATAGTTCATTATGTCATCATTTACTCACTCTCAAGTTGTTCCAAACCTGTATGAATTTCTTTCTTCTGCTGAACACAAGAAGATATTTTGAAGAATGTCGGTAACCAGACAGTTGATGGACCCCATTAAGGTCCATAGTATTTTTTTTTTTTTTTTTTCATATTTTTGGTTACCCATATTCTTCAAAATGTCTTCTTTTGTGTTCAGAAGAAGAAACAAACTCATACAGGTTTGTGTAAATGATGACAGAATTTTCAATTTTGGGTGAACTATCCTTCTAAGGCCCATTCACACCAAGGATGATAGCTTTGACGATATTGATAAAGTTATAGTTGTAAAAATTACTCTGAATGAAAAAGAATATCAGAGTCCACACCACAACTATAACAATGACGGGACAGAGAAACAATATAGTTAGAATCACTTTAACAATGATTTTTTTCCAGCCGATGAATAAGAAGATAACCTGTATTAACTATAATAACTGTAATAACTATAACCTGTATTTTTTTCTTTACGTATTTATGTATTTGAATGTATGTGATTAGTGTTTTATGTGAGGCACCATGCCCCACAAGTATAAATAAAGCTCTAAACTAAAAAAAACTAAAACATTGGCAGCCAATCAGAATCCATCCTGCTTTAGAGAGCTTTAGCATTTTTTAGTTATCATTCTTGGTATGAACAGGCCTTAGATGTGATATTTGGAATGGAAGACTAGTCTACTGCATACTGTGTTGTATATTCAGTAGTGTATGCTACCTGCTATTTTTTTTAAATAGCATGCAGTATGACATGATAAATGTTTTAAAGAGTAATGTGCTATATTGTGCCACATGATTTCACTAATTGCATTCAGCAAGTGGCGTCCAGTCGAGAAAATCTCACAATACTTGTCAAGAACATCTCCAGGTCATATTTCACCCAAAAACAATAAAAAATAAACATAAATTATATATATATATATATATATATATATATACATATACATATATCTTGACAAGTATTGTGAGATTTTCTCGACTGGACACCACTTGCTGAATGCAATTAGTAAAATCATGTGGCACAATATAGCACATTACTCTAGTATAAAATGAAGAGAATGAGAATCCAATTAGTTGTCACGAATAGGCTTTAAAACAGAAATCTTAAAAAAGGCTTAAAAATTGAAAGAAAAATTCATTTTTGCATAAAGAAATGAAAGCCTATTTTAGGGCTCAGGCCATATTTTAGACAAAAAGAAATAGAAAAAAAAAAGAAATTATGTTTTGCATTAAGAAAAGCCTATTTTAAGATCATTAAGATTTTCTATATTTGTGTCATTATTTTTCAAGAAAATTGATTACATTTGAGAAAAAAATCTCATTCTCTGTATAAAATAGCGCATATGAGAAAAATGATAAAATCGGAAAAAGAAAAGAAAAAAAAATTGGATAAAATGTGTCCTAGAAATGTTTTTGTTAGACTAGCAATTTTTTGTCTTAACTTTTGGCAGTTCGGTCAAATGAGTCAAGAAAAAAACCCTTTCAGTGTTATAAAACACTGCTGCTAATATTACTGTCGGTTCATTCGTCACAAATGGAAATGGAAAGTCATTGCAGCACATTGCATTGTGGGATACAGTATCTCACAGTGTACTTCGGTTGAATTCTGCACATTTTTGCAGATGTACTGTAGTAAGTATTTAATGCAAATAGAAAGTAAACACCATGCACAGTATACACACTGCATACTTCTTTCCTTCAAAAGTAGTAGGTAGGATGTCATTCTGAACTCAGTCATCGTGATGTACAGTATTTGAATTGTCACACTACAATCAAAGAACTAACAATGAAAAATACATTTCAACATTGACTAATACATTATGAAAATCTACATTTATTTCTGATAATATTATTTAATGATCCTCAGCGAACATGAACTACCAATGTTTTTTTTTTACTGCGTATTGCGCATTGTTAGTTTGTAAAATGTTAGCGTTGTTAGTAACACATTGTGTTGTGTGTGTGTGTAGGGAATCTACACTCAGAAGAGGGTGGACCCTCAGAAAGTGAAGGAGGAAGTCGTGGATTTTGCTCGTTATAAGTGGCCTTTGTTATTCTCAAGATTCTACGAGGCCTTTAAATTCTCAGGTATTTCTTGCACAATTTATGTCACATTAATAAGGTTCTTGTGTTTTGTTCTGCATGTTTACAGATGGCTTTGATATATTGAATCTGTTTGAAGGTCCTAGCCTACCCAAGAATGACGTGATAGTGGCTGTAAACTGGACAGGCGTTTACTTTGTGGACGAGCAAGAGCAGGTTCTTTTGGAGCTTTCTTTCCCAGAGATCACCGGTGTGTCCAGCAGCAGGTACGGGTTTCACAGAGACTAGTTTGGAGGTTTGATATGATTTGAGCTTTGAAGATAAAAGCCTCTGTGTTTTCCAGAGGGGGGAAGCTTCAGGCCCAGAGCTTCACGTTAGCCACCATCAAAGCAGAGGAGTACACGTTCACCTCTAATAATGCAGAGGACATCCGGGACCTGGTGGTCACCTTCCTAGAGGGTCTCAGGAAGAGATCCAAGTTTGTTGTGGCCTTACAGGACAACCCCAGTCCAGGTTAAAGAAGCACAAACACATCGTTTCAATGGACTTTTACACTTTTTTTTCTTTCATTTAAACAAATAAATCTTTAAAATACATGTCCAGATTAAATTTCAGACAAAAATCAATAGAAAAAAATGAAGAAATTATATTTTGCGTAAAGAAAATAAGGCCTATTTTAGGGCCCAGAAAGAAAAATATATTTAATTGTATCTTTCATTACATATAATTGTATATTTCATCCTAAAATCAAAAGAAAAAATTATGAAATTTTGCATTAAAATAAAACCTATTTTAAGGCCCATATTATACTTAAGCCCAAAATCAAAAGAAAATAATATGAAATTATATTTTATATGAACATAAGCCTAAGGCCCATATAAAATAATTTTTTGCAAGCCTATTTAGGGCCCAGATCATATTTTAGTCCGAAATCAAAAGAAAATGGCAACGCTTTACAATAAGGTTTCTTTTGTTAACATTAGTCAACTAGAACTAACAATTGACAATACTTCTACAACATTTATTAATATCAATCAATGTTAATTTCAAGATTTACTACTACGTTTTTAAAATAGAAAGTTGTATTTGTTAATAATAGTTCACAGTGCATTAACTTGATGTTATTAACTAACATTAACAAAAATTAATAAATGTCGTAAAAATATATATTGCTCACCGTTTCCTTGGCTTTTGGCTTGCTTAGTTGGGGACATTTAATACAATTAAATGTCTTTTATTTATTTATTTTACAATTACAATGGGGACAATATTATTTTCTTCTAGAAACAAACTTTGTTGTATTATTTTCATGTTACCACTGTGAAGCTGCTTTGATACAATCTGTATTGTAAAAAGCGCTATATAAATAAAGGTGACTTGACTTGATTTGTTAGTTCATATTAGTTAATACATTGACTAATATTAACAAATGAGACGTTATTGTAAGATGTTACCAAAAACATATGAAATTTTCTATACATAAAGAAAATAAAACCTATTTTAGGACCATTAAGATTTTTTATGTTTGTGTAATTTTTTTTTTCATGACAATTAAGCACATTTAATGAGGAAAAATATCTCGTTTCTCTATATTAAATAATAATAATATTTTGTAATATATGATATAATAATAAATAAACCTTTCTGGTCACAATACATAAAATTGTATTTTTATTTAGTTTTTTATTTATTTTACTTTATTTGATTTTATTTCTGATTTACATTTGTTTGACATTTCTTTAGCATCACTTACAGTCGTTCTCTTCCTTCATGTAACTCATTCATCCTGATCAGCTGGCGATGATTCGACGTTCCTGAGCTTCCTAAAAGGCGACCTCATTCTGCTGGACCAGGACTCGGGCGAGCAGGTCATGACGTCAGGCTGGGCCCACGGGATCAACGACAGAACCAAACATAAAGGAGATTTCCCTGCCGACTGTGTTTATGTGCTGCCCACAGTCGTTAGACCTGCACCTGAAATCGTGGTACTGATTTTTTATTGTATTATGTTCAGAGGTCGTTGCATATTTATCATTTCAGTCTTGTATGATTCATGTCTCTTCTTAAACCTTCTCCCTTTCTCTGTCCCTGTCTTGTGTTCTCTCTCTCTCTCTCTCGTGCACTCTCTGCGACTTTACGGCTCAGGCTTTGGTTACCATGACACCAGACCAACGTCAGGAGTCAATCCGGATTTCCCATGTCCCTATAACGGAGTCGGAGGAGAGGATAAAGCCGTACACTCTGGAGGAATTCTCATATGACTACTTCAGGTGAACAGACACCACTTCTGTCCCTACATCGTTTTAATGTAACCTGTTTTAAATAATAAAATACATGGTTATGCTGCAATCAGGACTCTTATTAGAAGTCTTTACTTTTGAGTTGATTTTAAAGGCAATGCAAAATTGTTCCTATTTACTTTCTTAATACATGTTCCTGGTCTTATTGTGCACTATTCATCATTGCAGGTTATGCTTAAGAAAATACCATTTAATTTAACAAATAAATCAAAGAATATACACAATTAACTCATGCAAATACGTATACATGACCCTCATTGACCCTGGACCCTCTCCACTCATCCAGGCCTCCTCCCAAACACACTCTCAGTAGAGTGATGATCACCAAGAACCGCGGGAAGGACAAACTGTGGAGCTGCACTCGGGAACCCATCAAGCAGGCCCTTCTGAAGAAGTGTGTGGGCCATGAGGAGCTTTCCCAGGAGGCCTGCATGGCTTTCATTGATATCCTTCAGAAAACAGACACAGACGCATGGAAAATATTATTCTTATCTTTTTTTTTTTCATATTTTGCTTGAATTTTTTTTCCAATTTTTTTATTTTTTCCTGAAATATGACCTGGGCCCTAAAATAGGTTTTATTTTCTTTATGCAAAATATCATTTATTTTTGTTTCTTTTAATTTTGCCCTGAAATATGACCTATGCCCTAAAATTTGCGTTATTTTAAACATTAAATATTAATTTTCTTTTGCTAGAGAGTAATGTGATTTAATTTGGTTTTATTCTGAAAGTCTCCCTGAGGTGAAAAGCAAGTTTTAAATGTTGTTTATATGTCTATGTGGTGTTTTTAATATGTTTTAAGAAAAACCATGTTCGAATTCAGAAATCAACACCATTGCTGAGCATTTTCTGCTTAAAACTGCAGTGAACCAAAGTCAGTCTCAAAAACGCGGAGTCTCTTTGAAATCACTGGTGTTTCTGACGTCACAAACTGCCTTGTAACCAATCAGGTCAATGTGTGATCGTCTGAGCTGGTTTGAGTGAGTGGAGACAGGGCTAATTTGCATATTCATAGAACTGTGTATACTAAATGAGGGAAGCGTGTAGAGTTACATTCAAGCTATTTTAAGACTTTTTTTTTTAATATGTCATTTTGGTGATTAAAGATGAGTTTTAAGGGATAACATTATTGACTACAGGGGGACTTTAACACTAGAAGTTCATGAGTGTTATCTTCTTTCTGAACGTTAATCATCCTTGACCTGCTCCCCTGCACCTATAATGAAATATATGGGCGATTATCCATCCAAGCGGACACGTTCTGTGAACGAGCTCACGGATCAGATCTTCGAGAGTGCGCTGAAGGCGGAGCCTCTTAAAGACGAGATCTTCTGCCAGATACTCAAACAAATGACTGACAACCATGTCAAGTATGTCCCTCCTTTAGACGCTGTGATTTCTTCCAATGACCACTACTGTTTTGAAAGAAGTCTCTAATGCTCAGCTGTTTTAAAATGACCGTTTTCTATTTGAATACATTTTAAAGTGTAATTTATTATTGTGATGCAAAGCTGAATTTTCAGCATCATAACTCCAGTCTTCAGTGTCACATGATTCTTCAGAAATTATTCGTGCTGGGCAACGATTAATCGTGATTAATCACATCCAAAATAAAAGTTTGTTTACATAATATGTGTCTGTACTGTGTATAATTATTTTGTATATATAAATACACACACATGCAAGTATATATTTAAGAAAAATGTATTTATATATAAAATATTTATATAATAAATTATGTATAAATATATACAGTATATACATGCAAATATTTCTTAAATATATACATGCAAATGTGAGTATTTATACAGTAGTCAACATTTGAAGTGGATCAAAAAAGTTTATCAAAGTTGTCCTAAGACAAGAACGGCTATTGTTCAAAATTCATGTATAACTTTGATGAAAGGTTTTGATCCACTTCAGATGTTGACTACTACAAAATACAAATACAAAATAATTATACACAGTACACACATATATTATGTAAACACAAACTTTTATTTTGGATGCGATTAATCGTTGCCCAGCACTAATTATTGTTATTATCAATGTTGAAAACATTTGTTCTGCTTCAGATATTTTTTGTGGATACATTTTTTTTAGGATTAGATAGATAGATAGATATAGAGTTTTCAAATGAACAGTGTTTATTTGAAATATAAATCTTTTGTAACACTATGAAAGTCTTTACTGTCACTTTTGATCATCCTTGCAGAATGAAGGTTTTAATTTCTTAATGACCCCAATCTTTTGCACAGTATTGTATGTTCTGCTCGCTGTCATTCATGATTGTTTAAATGCAATGTTTTGTCCGTTTGTGTAGGTACAGTGAGGAGAAGGGCTGGGAGTTGCTTTGGCTGTGTGCCGGTCTCTTTCCTCCCAGTAACGTCCTCTTACCACACGTCCAGAGGTTTCTACAGTCGAAGAAACATCACCCGTTGGCTCCTGACTGCATGCAGAGACTGCAGAAAGCTTTACGGTGACAACACTCCCTCACCTCACGTACAATTGCATGTACTGTATATGCACAAACAGGCATGCATATATTGTATCTAGAGCCTATTTATATCGCAAAGATAGTCGTATCTGAAGTAGCATATATACTGTACCACGAAGAAGAGCCTTTGCAAAAAAGACTTCTTAACGTACAATTTAGTCCATGTCAGAGGCATTTTGTCTGTCAGAGAGAACAGTAAATGTACAGTAGTGTGCCTGGTTTGTTGAACTGGCTTAGAAGGGCACTTCTAAGACCGCTTATTTATCTTATTATATTTTTATTTCTTTGTTTTCAATTCTTTGACAGTTTAGAATGGTTACAGCTGTTGTCTTCCTTCATATAACTTATTTATCATGATCAGCTGGTGATATTTCACTGCTTTTGGAGAAGACAACATAAACTCTCAGACATATGGTGCATTCAAGTCATGTCAGAAAGATCATATGTACGACTTGAATGCACATGTACACCAAATTCGACAAAGCCATAATTATGTGTTAATTATTGAAACTCTTTGAGCCCCAAAGTAGGATGTGTGAGTGAAAAAACATGGCAGAAGAAATGGAATGAAGGTAAAAGAGTAGCAAAACTCGAAAGCATGTAGATTTTAATTTGAGAACTTGTACAATAAATATTCGCACTTGTACGCTAGAATTTACACTCACAGCTCCAATGTGAAAACCTGTAAAATACAAATCTGAAGTTAAATGTTGAGATTTTCACTCGCAGACAATAGTCACAAACCTGTATTCTAAATTTGAAGATGCAGACAAGTAGTCACAAATGTGTAAAATGCCATTCACAAAAATACAATGACAGACACAAACTTGTAGTACATAGTTGCATTTATTCTTTCTGTGAGTGTAAATTTTAGCACAAGTACAAATTATTTATTGTATAAGTTCTTAAATTCACATCTACATGCTGTCTAGTTTTGCTACTCTTTTACCTTCATAAAGCATTTGTGATGCTTTAGTTCTGATGAATATGAGACGTCTGTGTGAGGAGTTTTATAGTGTGAATGACTCATCGTGGACGCCGTATGTTTGTGTGTGTGCAGGAACGGATCCCGAAAATATCCCCCTCACCTGGTCGAGGTGGAGGCTATTCAGCACAAGACCACACAGATCTTTCATAAAGTGTACTTCCCTGATGACACAGATGAGGTGAGATAGGCTTTCATATGCTTATGACTCATCAAACATATTGGGATCTTGCTGTTTTGACAGTGATTCAGAGGTCACAATGATATACTGAGAATTTTTTATGAATGCTCAAGTCAGAAATGAAAGCTTCACATTTCTGCTTTTAACCCTGTAAAGCCTGACTTGTTGGATACGGTCTTTGGATGGGTAAAGACTGACTGTCAAGGTTCCCGTTGTCTGTTTTCAGGCGTTTGAAGTGGAGTCCAGCACGAAGGCCAAAGACTTCTGCCTGAACATCTCCACCAGACTGCTGCTCAAATCACCTGAAGGCTTCAGTCTGTTTGTCAAGATCTCCGATAAGGTAAACATCACACTGTGAGGAAGAACAGCATCTGTGGGATTTCAGTGGGATTTTGCTCATGTAGCACATGTTCCTTAATCTTTTGTCCTTGAACAATCTTTCATGCCTAACCAACTCTAACCATTACAACTCGAACTAGGTAGGTTATGGGAATACAATAGTATACAATTCTTATCAAGATGAATATAATATTATTTGATCTGGTTTTATGCATTATAGGTGATAAGTGTACCTGAGGGAGATTTCTTCTTTGACTTTGTCCGCCATTTGACAGACTGGATTAAGAAAGCAAGACCCGCTAAAGAAGGTACAACCGGGAATTCTGCTCTGTTCATCTCTCATGTGCACTAACAAAACATTACATTAGAATTTTTTTGGATGCTCGGGGTTGGTAAGAGCTTTTTTCTTTCAAAATATTCCCTTGGAAAACAAAACTCAGCCACTGCGTCTTCAGCGGTTCGGATTTAGGAACATCAAAATGACTTCTGTGTTCCTTATTACACCCAAGAACAGAACACCACAATCGCTTAGACGCCATTCTGCTCATAGACAGTGCTCCAGCGTATCAACAATGACGCGCGGACTATGATGACAGACAGCTCGCTCATGAGCTGTGTTGAAACGCTGCTGTCAATCAACAATCGTCCGTGTGACGTCACTAGGTCAAACGGCTTGATTTGAGCTGGGGGAAAACATATAAGGAGATTTAAAAAAAAACACTGGATGGATTTTTATCATTTTATGATGGTTGTGTGCAGGCACTGCCAACACACATTTCAGTACAATCAACTTGTAAAAGTGCATGTACCATTATATGACCCCTTTAAAAAAAAAAGTTTCTGATCCCAAACTTTTGAAGTGCAACGGTTTTACAATCGCTGGATCCACTGCCAAAGTGTAGTTTTGTATTTTTAGGAAAAGAGTAGCAGAATGAAAGCATGCTCAGTAAGTTAACACTGTAACGTAACGGCTCTTCCTCTGATGTTCAGGTATAGTGCCTTCATTGACCTACCAGGTGTTTTTCATGAAGAAGCTGTGGACGACCACAGTTCCAGGCAAAGACTCCTTCGCAGACTCCATCTTCCATTATTATCAGGTGAGCCTCATAAACATCCAAATACTACATCATGAAACCACAGACACTGGGATAAAAGCCTGAATTATATATATCAGCTTATCTTTATAACACTTCCCATGTAAAGGAACTTCCTAAGTATCTCCGTGGATACCACAAATGCTCCAGAGAAGAGGTTTTCCAGCTCGGCGCTCTGATCTACCGGGTCAAATTTGAGGATGACAAATCCAACTTTCCCAGTATTCCCAAGATGCTGAAGGAGCTGATTCCTCAAGACCTGATTCGCCAGCTCTCGCCTGACGACTGGAAAAGGGTTTGTGTCACACTTTCAATGGCTGTGTGCGTCCTTTAAATACACATTTGTATCGACAAAATATACAGTCAAAGCAAAAATTATTCAGACATCAGATATCATTTTTATATATTTTTTTACTAGTGGGTGCAGGACACTGTAGTTCATTTATGTAAGTGAGGATAGCAAAATAAATGAAACTGACATATTATACCCAAAAATTCTTCATACAGCGGACTACCAGTAAAATTGATTAAAATTTGGGACCAAAAATTATTCAGACCATGTTTTGCTTAAGTGACTTTTCTTTAATTGCTAATGCAACCTTTTTACACCAAAGACTGAACAAAATGAAGCATTGCTTGGTAATTGGTTGACCTAAATTGGTATTATCTAATTGTGTACTTAAATTTAACAGCGGACAGCTATTCAACCTAATTCATTTGTGAGACAGTCTAACAGAACGATTGACAAAACCAGTGAAATATCAACTGATTTGATAACTCTGTTCTTGTCATATTTTATTACCATTTTCTAAACTATAGCGAATAAACTGTGATAATGTGAGAAATGTTGAAGGTGTCTGAATACATTTTGCTTTGACTGTACATCATTTTTATGATCCAGTTGGCTTGTCCTCATCTGTTCCTTCTCATGTTGCAGTCGATTGTGGCGTTCTTCAACAGACAAGCTGGGAAATCAAGGGAGGAAGCCAAGCTGATGTTTCTGAAGCTCATTTTCAAATGGCCCACGTTTGGTTCAGCCTTTTTTGAAGTGAAGGTAACTGTGCTATATTAACTTGTGGTTTGGAAAGCTGGCATTTTCCTACTTGCTATAAGCTTTTGGAGCTCAGTGTTCAGCATGTGCTCCAGATCTGTCTTCTTTTTTTCTTTGGATGGACCAATCAGTCTCTTTTGATATTTATATATTTGCAGCAAACCACCGAGCCACACTTCCCTGAGATCCTGCTGATAGCCATCAACAAATATGGAGTCAGCCTTATCGACCCCAAGAACAAGGTGTGTTTTCTTTCTCTTTTTGCTGTTTTGACTAAGTAACGTTTTTTATAGTCTGAAACGTGCTGTGACTTGTATTCCAACGCAACTTATATAATGCAATTAACGTCAAGCATACAAAACATGACCAGAGCGCACACATTTGGATTGGGGCCGAATGAGAGAGGAAGTGAGTCCATGTTTATATATGTATATTGTAAGGGGATTTACAGTCAAAAACCCAGAACCAGATAGGATGGATGAAGACCCGGAGTCAGAGTTATAATAAATTAAAGAAAAGTTTTACTGAAGATAGTTTGCAGTTTCATCAGCAGAAGTCGGCTTTCAAGACTCACACAGGAGTTCGTAGGCCGCCCCGCTTACAGTTACAAAGATCACAGCAGTTATACCCTTCACCAAGGTCTAAGCTACGTGCTTGCTTCAGGTTAAATGATTCTCACTGGCTAATAAATAGATAAACAGTAATTTTCCACACATATACAGATAGACTGAAGTATATCTCCATCGATTAGGCAGCTGACACTCGGACCCTGAAGTTAAGCACGTCGTGACCTTCCAGGTCGCAGATTTGGGTTGCTGGGCGCCAGCATGTCCAAGAACAACAACTCAGTCAATCTCAATCAATAATGCCAGAGCTTCCTTAACCTGTAACCAAGAAGACTAACACACACACCGACACACAGCTTTTCCAAGGTTGGATCTGGCCAGGCTCTAACTATAAACAGGAGGGTCGTCTCAAAACATCAAGATAATACGTTCATTCTCTCAAGGAGAGGACACTTTAGTCTAACTGGAAAGTAAGGCTTTAACTGAGAAATGGTCCCTTAAACTATAGACTTCAATGACTATAGTTGTCAGAGTACCCTAGAAAAGCAGATGTATGTATTGACACGTTGAAGACATTTCTCAAACCCAAAACGAGTCCATATTTCTGGCCTGGAAGCAAGCACTGTTACTGCTTTCAAATATCAAATACAGACATTAGAGAATACATGAAAAGGACATTTTCGATAATCACACTGGTCACTTCTGTAACAAAGTAAAATCTCATAAGCCTAGAGAAGTCATTCAACTCATGTGATGTTTAGAAGGAAAAATATTGATTAATACCTTGATTATAATCACTCATTACATATACATTTTTCCAGAATCCATCCACTTCAATATACACAGTAGTCAACATTTAAAGTGGATCAAAACCTTTCATCAAAGTTATACGTGAATTTTGAACAATACCTGTTCTTGTCTTAGGACAACTTATATATACACAGACATATATATATAAATTTAATTACGTTGAGTGTTGTCTTTCTTATTAGTCATTGTCTTTTTAATATGTGTATATAGTTTTTTTATATATATATATTTTAGTTTTAGTAGTATAAAGTTAAACTAAATGAAAAATGAGAAATGTTGCTTTGGTAACTAGCTAAAATAAAACAAGTTTAGGAATAAACTAGAATGCATTGCAAACAAACCAAGTGTAGTTTTATTTTAGTATTATTTATGTACTATTCTAGTATTAATTACACACTATTATTTATATTTAGTATTATATACATACTATTGTATGCTTTTATTTTATATTTTCATATTTTAGTTTTACAAAATGTATGTGCGTTTGTCATTTTTATTAGTTTTTTATATTATATTAGGTAATGTTTATTTTTACTTATTTTATTTCAAGCTAAAATTTGTAATGGTGTTTTTGATCCCAGTGTGCAGTGATGTTTGCGTTTCCTCTTTCCTTGATCCGCAGGATATTTTAACCACATATCCCTTCACGAAGATTTCCAACTGGAGCAGCGGGAACACGTACTTCCACATCACTATCGGGAACCTGGTTCAGGGCAGCAAACTTCTGTGTGAGACGTCACTGGTGAGAGAAACTCAATGGCAGCAAATAGCAGCACAGTTCATAAATGATTTAATAAAGAAAATTTGATTTGCAAATGTGTTCTTCATAACAGGGCTACAAAATGGATGACCTGTTGACGTCCTACATTAGCCAGATGTTGACCACCATGAGCAAGCAGCGCAACTCCCGCGGCCACAGCAAGTGAACGTTTGATTGGCGTGAGGCGGTGGAGCTGGTGCGTCTGCTGCGCCCTATTGGTCGGCCCTGTAGCTGGGGGCGGGCCTTCGCGTCCCAGCTGTGGCGAATGAGCCGCACCCCCTCTGCCAGCTCCCAGGGCTCCGTGTACCCCGATGAAGACTCTTCATCTGCCTCCAGTGAGGATGACTACCTCTGAGCAAAGCTGAAGGGACTTTGTCTCCTTGGAAATGGCATGAAGAACCTGATTTATGTGTCTTTTGTTGGATGGTTTGCTCCAGAATATGTATGACTTATGACTTAATGCACAATTTAGGTACCATTTAATAAGTTTTGTGAAATCCAGCCAAGTCAAACATGAACTGGAATGGCTTCGCTACATGCATCGCAAAGCGTTCATCAACATTTTGGAAATTTTCGAGTGAACGAACAGTATTTGGATTCTTTAGGTGGTTAACAACACTGCAAATGCACAAGAAAAATACTTGCCTGAGTTTCTGGGGGTTTTGACAGAATTCGAGAATTCTGTGATTTCAATTTAAGTTTTTAAAATATTGGTAAACTGCATGCCTTACTACTTTTTTTTTGGGGAATATTGGTAACTGTTTTTACAGGCTTGAAAAATTGTTACATGTTCAACATTCATGCAGCTGTGACTTGTAGTGTACGTGTACTTTAGGAAGGAAAAAAGAGAATGGTTAAATACATGGCCTTATTTAAATATCGCATCCCTAGAAACAAGCCGAGAACTGTTTCAGATCGTATTTCACCCATTTCAAGCAAAATAAAGAAATTATATTTGTTTTTAGAAAGCTAGTTGTAGAAGTCTATTGGTTGCACTGCCTTTAAAGTAATAAAAAAGTGCATTATAGTGCATAAAAATGTCCATAAAAAAAATTTGTAGGCATTACATAGCGTATACAATAAAAACAAAAACAAATCTACAAGATTCAATGTAAAATTAAATTTTGTCTTTCTTTCTTTGAAATGATTTTGGGTTGAAATGTGACCTAGACATGTTTCCACGAGATTCGCCCAGTAGCTGATAAATAGATACGATAGAATGACGCCGTAGTTTTCCATTTTTGAAACTGTTGATGCTTGTGTATATTGGAAAGAGTAGGTTTGACCTGTTAGACTTTTTATTCAATTAATTTATGGCCTTTATTTGCACCAATATGTCCTTCAGCACAATTATTTGACTGACTCACTGTAACAGACACTAACCTGAACTACAGAACACGTCTGTTTCTTATGTTTGTGTGTGGTAATTAGCAGATAAAGTTCTGACTACTGTTATTTTGCCACTCTTTTATGTAACGCACCAGTTTAGTTATAAATAAAATTTTCTATTAAACATTCCTGTAAAGAGTGCGGCGTTCTTAACACGAACTAAACACGGGCTCAATATTTCTGTGATGTGATGCTGATATTCTCACATATAGATCAAAAGGCATATCTTGAGTCTGCTAAAAATATTTTTATTTAGGCTATTAGTGCTGATGATAGAGTAACAAAAAGAGACAACAAAAAAAATCTGATAATATCAGATCAGAATATCATTTAAGGTCAGTTTACAATCATATTTACAGTCTTAAGTTACATCGAAAGATTAAGTAAATAGAAATCACGCTAGGCATTGCATTTTATACAGGCAGGAATGTTGCAGCATCCCATGAAAAGAGCAAGAAAACACGTTCACCGTTTTAACATGCTGCACGTCTGCGGGACGATGAGGAGCTCACGCATGATCACTTCCAAAATAAAGACGTTTCCAAGTTCATCGGTAGCCTTGTGTTTTCAGAGGCTGATTAAATCCAGCACTTCTATAGACCTCAAGAAGTTGCGTGCGAATTCACTTCAGCGATTCCACTGTCATCTAAATCTTTCAAATTCAGATTGTCTTTTGGCTTTTTATCGTCTTCCTGATTGTAAATGCTTGTTGAATTTATCACGCCATGCAATGGATCTGACATCTTAAATATTTCCAAAACACTCTTTGCGCTGTCTATTTTACCATGCGTCATTCTGCAGAAATCAGGCTTGCATTGAAAAATAGGCAAATTCTGTCTTTGATAAAAACGAACTTCACAGAAGCAAAAGAAGCTGGATGATCGATTCATCTTATGCCACCAATTCAGAAAATAATTGGTCAAATACATTTGATATTTTTAACAAAATATCACTAACATGTTTTCTATGAATTACCTCTCAGAGTACCATGTAAACACCGTGGTACATGAATTTCAAGGTACTGCCAAAGTATAAACCCCAGAATATATATATATATATATATTATATACTGCAGTGGTTCCCAACAGGGGGGTCGCGGCCCACAAGGGGGTCTCGGCGAGCTCTCTGGGGGGTCGCGTCATATTTTGAAAAGTTTTGAGTAATGAGCATTCAAGTCGTCCGTAACTTCTTCTATGTTAAAAATTTACAAAATGTATATAATGAGCGAGTTTATTATGAATCCATCTTCCAAACCGTGTTTTTGTCTTATTCTGAATCACTATGGTACACCTATAATAAGTGTTTATATTGGGACTATTTAACACTGGTTCGGATCGCCGCCGCTGAAGAGTAGTGGTACTTGACCTGCGTGACTCGTCATAGCCAAACACAGAGAAGTAATTCCGGCTCCAAAAGACGCATTATTCTGTTAACAAACGCATGTTTATTAACGATCGCTATAGCGCAAAAAAAAAAAGGAATGCATGCTTTAAGGAGAACGATCATATTACATTAGCTAATTTGATCCATTCCCTGGCCTGGCTGACCAAAAATGGGATTTTAACCATGACAGCCTTAAAAAACAAATACAAATGGGCCAGACTGACCCTTGAGGATGATAAAGATGTCTTACCCTGTAAAGATCTCTTCACCATTGACCAAATTACTCACGACCAGCAGATCCTCACACTTATTGATAAAGCCTCACAAATAACATGCAAGTATTGGGGTCCCAGACAGCAGTAATTTTGTAATAGCCTATATAGGCTATTCAATCTTTTTTTTTTTTACCTACACACCAGTGTGAATACTGATATTTTTTTATTGCGATTCAAATAGGGCCAATTTATAGGCTACTCTTAGGCTTACGTTTTTAAATTACAAATGGCCCACTGATGTTTTTGTTATTGTATTTTCAATATTAGGCTATAGGCTATTATTTGTGCATAAACATATCTGGTTATAATAAACATAGCCTACCGTTTGCTTGAAAACAACATATTTTGTCATCCTTGCTGCTAGCCAACAAGAGCGATAATATCATTAAATGGTGGGGGGGGGGGGGGGGGGGCCCTAAAATATTTTCTTGGGAAAAAGGGGGTCTCAGACAATAAAAGGTTGGGAACCACTGATATACTGTATATATATTGCACGATGATGCTGATGTAGCGATGATGCTGACGGCGCTGGAGCTCAAGGTGCTCTGCAGGCTTTATGCCTTCCACAGATCTCTGTTGTCTTTTCAGATGGGCGGTTCCTCAGAAATGGTGGGCAGATTGGGAGTGAGGGGCGAGCTCTGAGCCTCTCCACGGACACTGATGCTGGAGATGGACCAGACGTCGCTCAGCTCTGCCGTACGGGAGAGGGAGAGAGACGATGAGAGTGATGGAGGGTCAGATGGGTACGGGGAAGCCATGCACAGGGGGAACATGCACAGGGTCCAGGGAGAGTGACGGCCCGTCAAAGAACAGAGGGTTCCAGCGGATGCCTTGGACCTCAGACCGTTCTACAGCACAGAGAGTCACATTCAAACAGCGCCACGGGACACAGAACTAGGGTTTCTGGGGCGGTTGCCAGAAAATCTGACTACTACGATTTGTTTTCTGCTTCACCTTTGCTAAGGAATGGTTTACTATTTAAATCAGGCATTTCCAAAGCTTTTTTTTGTCATCTGAACCACTTTGAGCTAACATATTTACATGAAGCCAGGGTTAGTATCGTTAACTAAAACTATTCTGTTAATTGAAATAAAGCTGAAATAAAATAAAATATAATTAGTAGTTAAAATGCTAGAAATCTTGCCTTGGCAATAAGCTGAAATAAGTTTAAGAAATAAATACCTAACCTAACTAAAAATAAACAAGATACATAAATTCAATTAAAAATAAATAGCCATATTAAAACAATAATAATAATAATAATAAAAAGGCAAAAGCACACAATGAAATTACGAAGAAAATTGAACTAAAGTTAACATGAAAACTAAAACTGTAATCAAACTAAAATAAAATCTCAAGGTGGCTTCAAGCAGTGTTATTTTAGTTAATTATTTTATTTATTTATTTTTATTATATTTATTTTAAGCATTTTCGTTTAAAAAACTATTTATTTTTAATTTATGATTTAATAATTATTCTTCAACTAATGAACCCGATTTAGATTTTAATCTCACTTCAGACTTACATGCAAAAACTATTTTTGAATAGTTTATATAATAATATATCTAGTCTATATATCAAATATTTAGATATGAAATATTGGTATATTCTTATAAATATGTATATACACTATACAAGCTATACATAAGCTATACATACGTGTGTGTGCGTGTTATATATATATATCATGTACTATTTACATAATACATATTGCATATCAACCATAACATGCACACACAAATGAGTACACAAGAACATTCTGGCTGTTTTCAGAATGGAAAGCGTGTATACTACACACTTTTTTAAAGCACCATGTAGCAAGGGGACAATATGCAACAATAACAGAAATAATTTATCAGAAATAAATTCGCTTATTTTGCATTTACATTTTTGTCT
Organism: Scardinius erythrophthalmus; assembly: GCF_964197995.2. NCBI lineage: Eukaryota > Metazoa > Chordata > Actinopteri > Cypriniformes > Leuciscidae > Scardinius > Scardinius erythrophthalmus. The sequence goes on along the minus strand of NC_138228.1, from coordinate 22,366,256 downwards.
TTAGATAAAACAACTGGCAAGGAGGATGTGTTAAAATCATGTTTGGCCTTAGGTTGACCAAAGATACAGTATCACACACACAGTGTGCTCTGTTGTCGATTGCAGATTTGCATGATCGTCTGCCATTCTGAAAATAGCCACCAATCTGTACAGCACATGCAGGACTTCCAGCCAAAAATGAACAACTCACCAGTCCTGAACTTGCTGTACGGTCCATTCTCATTCACCTGTCTACTATCCGACCAGAAGGGTAAACCTCGCTCACGCCACCTGGAGGAGGAAACATCACACGCTCAAGTTATCACATCACAACAAACATCATGTTGGCATGCTTCCTTTTTCAAGCCTGCAATTTGAATTTTGAGGAAAAACATTGGAAAAGACGTGGAATAACATGCTTTTAATAAAACGATGGAAAGAAATCTCTTATTAATCAAACAAATAAACAGTGCACTGAAAATAGAATACCAAAGGTGTTGGTGTAAAATGGTACTTTTTCCAGAGGATTGTTAAAATGCTTTTTAAGGCTATAATGTTACCCATAATCTATGTTTTGGTACATACTGCAATTGATGCAATTCTAATCTTGCATACTCTTTGCGAGATATTAATCAGATATTATGCTAATTAGATCTGGAAGATTTGTAACCTGTTGAAAACAGATTTGAACTTAAATGGTTGTAATTCATGAATGCATTGGAATACAGACTTAAGTTGGTCTCTTTTTAAAGAAGACACTAAAGATTATTGCGGAAGTGACAAAAATTGAAGTGTAAAAAGTTCTAGACGCTTAACGTTACTGTAGCAATGCACAGAACTAAACATTTTATATTTGATCCAAAATACATATTTTACAAAATAATTTGTACTCTGAGGTTGCATGTCTAACCAAGTTGTGTTCCAAATTTGAAGTTGATATCACAAAAATCGAGCATCATCTATTGTGTTACCCTGGAAGCAGTACTTTGAGTGTTTAAGCTTTCGAATGATGCCTAGTGATACTGGGACATTGACAGTTACCAGACTACACATACTTGAACGTGTCATGCATGTATGTTTGATTAGGTTTGAAACTAAACAGCAGGTTAGTCGAAGCAGAACTCACCAGTGGAATATGAAAACAGCAGTGATGAAGAAAGCAGAGACAATATCTGTCAGGATCCACATCAAACTGTATTCGTCTGGAGTCTGCGCCAGGATTTGGGAGGAAAAGATTCGTCATGGTCCTTTGAATCATAGAGTTTAATATTCGTGATCTCAATGCTAGGCTCAACTCACCATGAGGAACAGGGGGCGCTGCAGTTTCTTGAGGATGTGCAGGGCGTTGGTAGTGACCGAATGAACGCCGGCGCACCATGCCAGTGAATATAACCACGGCTGACTGATCACGTACAGGTTAGTGCTGATGTTCACAGAGGCGTACTTTCTGAAATCACAATCACATTCACGAGAGGTTCATTCAGGTTAGCGGACCGCGTTAAGAAGTTTCAGGCTTTAATTGTAAAGCTTTTCTCTGCAATGCACCAGAAGGGGCTGTTGAATGCTTGAATCTGATTGGTTTACAACATTCTATGGTGTGCAATTATTATCAGGGAAACGCACAGCTAAAGTAGTTCCAGGCAGGTCTTGACCGCATTATAGTTCCATATCACCTCACCAAATGATTTCAGTTATTTACAACATTTTTACAGCCTACAAAACCAAAACCCACAACGACACTGACAGAGCAAAGAAATATAGTAAACAATAGGATAAAAACGGCAAATTATTTCCATGTTTTTGCCACAAAATTGCGTTTTATTAGGCACGGACGGCACATACTCTCTCACGCTCTCTCTCTCCACTCAAACACACACACATACAGTACGAACACAGAAACATGTTGTCAGCGCTGCTCTGACGAGTTTATCATTAAAATAGTTTACCAACTTAAAAGCTACAAGACATTTCTCACTAGCGATGTAATAACGGCGCTGTTCTTGGAGCAGAACGCTGGGACTACATGCATAAGAAATTAGTCCTACACACAAGAGCGTTTTAAGGACAAAAACCTGACAAATGTCTTGAAATACATCATCTGAACAATGTGAGATGTGGTAGCCATAGTATAAGCGGAATAATTGACTCCGGGCCGTTGAATTAATGAAAAATAATGCACGCGATACAACCTGACATACCTGATCTGATCCTGTGACATGTAGCTGTAATGGAGGTTGAGTCGGACTATGTGTTCCTCCTGCAGCTCCTCTATAGACGCATGATCTCCAGACGTCTGCTGCAACTCTGGATCCAGCTCCTGTACCACACTCCTCTGATCGGCCGGCAGCCACAGCACCTACCAGAAAAAACACTTTTTTTTTATAGAACAGTTTAAAAACGGAAACACAAAATGCCATGAGGTGGTCACATGACATGGCATTATAATGCCATTGTTTAAGGTTAGAAGAAAAAGTCAGCATCCAACTAGGGTTCATGAACTACCTGACTGGAGTTAATGACGGACTCGTTGTGTATGACCTCCAGGGTGCGAGTGATCCACGTGTCCCTGTACGGGTGGCCTCGGGGTGGACGTCTGAGGTCAAAGATCACCAGTCTCTCATGCTGAGCGGCCAGATTCAGGAACTCTTTCAGTGTTGGTACAGTCTGGTTCTGGACCTGAAACCTCTCATCTAGATCAAGAGAGGAGGCTGTACTGAAAGGATCCCTCTGAGAGGAGATAGAGAGAGAGAAGACTGGTTAACTTCAGTCTTTACACCTCACAGTCTTGCCAAATTAATAAGGCATGCAGTCTGACAACATTTTATAGATCAATTAAGATCCAACATCTTAGGAGCTCAAAGATGATGCATTATACACCTTTAAACTACAATCCACAAGCAATTTACTTGATCAAAGGCATGAATAACTGCCTCTATTGATCTTTAAACTGGGTGAGGTTGAGCATCGTCTTGTAGGGTTGGAACAGTGACGCACATACTGGCAAAGCCTAATTCCAGCTAGAATCCTTTAATCCCAATTGATTCCACACAGGGATTTAAGAGGGATTCTGAGTTTAATTAAGGGGCCAAGAACCAAAGCATATATGGATGTGCACTGCATTATCATTTTTGTTATAGTATGATGGGGTTTTATAAACCATGAGTGGTTTCTATTTGTTTTTAATCTGTTTTGACCACAACATCCTAAAAGAACCCAATGATTTTTCTAAAAATACGAACGCATACGGTGCGCTCTCTGATAAAAATGGATTTTAGTATCCATAATTATCCTGAAATAATAATGTGTCTGGATAAAATATAATATAATATCCAGCTTTGAAGAAAAACAAATATAATCAATCATCACTTCTCTAAAATGAAAAACAAAACATATTAACAGCAAAAGAAAACAAAAGCTTTGGAATGGCATACTGCTTTTACTCTTTCTGCAGTATACGCTTATTTTCTGCATATTATGCTAATTTTCTGTTTGCATGGAATGAATACTGCATCCACAATGCATTGCATATATTCGCAATGATTTTTAATAATTTTTTATTTTAGTTGACTCATTACTTGATCATACTGTCCAAAGTTAAAACATTTATTATTAAATATTGTATAATATTTATATATTTACATATAAAAAACACATTTCAATTGAATCGCTAATCATCCACATGGGCCATTTGTGCTTGGACCACGATCATTGCCGCTTGCGTCCATATTTTGTTTTTAATTATAGTATAGATGTTGTATATGTGTTACAGTATAGATGTCTGAATGCTTGCTTGCTTGCTTGCTTTGGTTTTACACAGTCCTCATGTGATTATTATAAATAATTGTCTAGGCCACCCTGGAAAGAAGGCAGTATACAGTAAGCTAGAACAGCATTATGCACATATCTTAGCCATCAATATATTCATATGACTGCTGGTTCATGAGCATTACCTGAAGAAACCAGGATCCAGCGCTGAGCATCTCCAGCTCTGTCCAGGTGAACATGGCCGCCGGGTCATCCGTCCGGTTGGGAAACACTTCATGCACGTTGGTTGTCCTCCTCAGGGTGCTGTCATGCATCAGGAATGGGACGCCATCATAACTGCAAAGAGGAATATTGTGTGAATTTTAGCATGCTCAAATGGGATGGCAGCTGTTTTTGCATTCTGTGAAATCCACTTCAGTTTGTTTTAGAGATTTTTTTTCCCATCTAAATTATGAAAAATGTATTAAAACCAACACAAAGATAACGCAAAGTATTGTGTTATTTTAGTATTATTTTAAAACCATTACAGTATTCATTTTGTCACGTCTGTTTGTGGTTTTGTTCATGTTTTCTAGTCTTTTATTTTGAATTTCTTTTAGTCATGCGTGTCCCTTGCTCCTCATGTGATCGTGTCACGTTCTTCCCTTGCTTCATGTGTGATGTTTTCATTGGTTGTTCTAGTCATGTGGTTCTCTGTTTTGTTTTGTCATTGGTTCATAGTTCATTGCTTTTAAGTCCTTAAGTTAAGTGTTTGTTCGAACACCTTCAGTTCCACTAATGCTCACAAATCAGTTTTTTTAAGACAGTAAAAGCTCTTTTCATGTAGTTGCGATGTTATATTGTGTCAAATTTGACAAAATAAAACAGATAAAAAACGTAGACCCCACTACATTGGTATTTAAATAGTAGTTTTAATAGTAATAATCACATTCACAAAAAAGATATGGATTTGATACCGGGTCCCCTCTAATGCTAACATCTTACACTTGTATAGCAAACTTGTTTGTACTTCATGTTGTATTTCATCTAGGCAGGACAATATTCACCTCGTTGAACTAGAAACCTAAATCTGTTACTTTACGAACGATAAGTTGGTCAAACACAAAGTAAGGAGTTTGCTAATTCTGTTGGCCAGATTAACCTAGTTTCAATCCATACCTGACACGTACAGTATCTATATTTGTGAATGGGGTCAGGGGTTGTTATCACAAATAATCTATGATAGAATCAGTGGGTCCCATTCATTAAATGCCAAGCAATGTGTGAAAACCATTCTTGAGTTAATTGTTGCTTTTTTCTGCTTGTGCTCCACTGGGTTCTCTCAAAATTGACCGCACAAAATGCACTGTTTCTGGATTTAAGCTGCCCATTTTCAACATAATTCTAAAGAAGTTGCTCTAGATACAGCAGGGTTTTCCTGAACATGTGCGAGAACTAGATGTGTCAGATATGGCTGATAAATACATGATTGACAGTGTCAAGTCATCAAACCTGCGTAATATAAGCTGCAAACAGACAACACGCTCCCTCATCTTCATCCATGCTTCCTAGGGAGCTTCCCGCCGCTCATGCAGTAAAGATGAGAGCGCTAACAGGATTAGTGTTCAGCTAATCACCTTAACCTGAGAGAAGTGACTCATCCAGGAGCGGTTAGCGTCAGATCTCCATTTATACGCCTCTTGGCTAGAGCAGACCTTTGTGTAGAGGAAATGACCTTGCAACCTTCTATTTTAATAATGTATTAGTAAATGCTGAAAACATTTAACCAAGAATAATAAATGCTTTAAAAGTATTTTATTTTAAGGTGCCCTTGATACAGTGTAATTATATAAGTACGGAATAATATTAATTGACAACATACTATATGATTAGGATTAGGTTTAGGGTTAGTTGCTTATAATTATGCATAATTTACTGGTATTACTATAGAGAGTAAATGTAAGATGTATAACAGGGACTAATGCTAACAAATAGAAGCTTATTGTAAAGTGCAGGGTTCCCACTCTAAACCAAATGTCAAATTCCCTGACTTTTCCCTGACTTTCACTGACTAAAAAGATGAATTTCCATGACCTATAATGAACGGCAAAACAGGCTGCTGTTTTGCGGAGCACCGAGCTGTTCTGTTTTGTAGAAAGTCTTTCTTTAAAGTGAATTTCGTTTTCTATAAATTGTATCTTAATTTTAATATATTTTTCATCAACCAATTGCCTGTATTTAATAAATGAGAAGCAAATATATAGCAGACAATCAAATCAAAGTCCGTATTATTATTTTTGCAAAGGTCCCCTCAGGGGCTCCGTAGAAAGATGTGTGAAACAGCGCAATAAAAAAATCGTTATAGAAAAATTACATTTTGATAAATGGAAACTAAAATTTAAAGCAACAAACTAAATTCCCTGATATTCCATGACTTGGACAAAAAATATATAAAATTCCCTGACTTTCAATGTCTGGAATAGACCTTTTAAAATTCCATGACATTCCAGAAATTCCATGACCCGTGGGAACCCTGAAAGTGTTACCGACAACAACATAATACTCCAGTAAGCATAAAAATACATTGCACACACAAATATTGGACAACACAGACAATTTTTATATTTAGATTTGAACCGTTTTTTATCAATCGTCAGTATCAACTGATTGAGATCTACCGCAAGTATTTGTAGGATTTGCAGAAGATTGCATTGTCGGTGAAAGATCCTGCCTCAGAACTAAATGAGGTTTCTTATAAGGCTGCATGATTTAGAGTAATAGATTTTTTTTTAGATATCACAATCATGTCTTAAAGCCAAACATTTTCTTAAATCTTTGCAGTGTACATCAGAGAAGTGGCAAAATGTTGACATTTATGCATTTGGCAGACGCTTTTATCCAAAGCGATATGTGTTGCATTCAAGGTACACATTATATTAGATCATGCATTCCCTTGGAATCAAACCTAAGACCGTGGCATTGCAAGCACCAAGATCTATAACCTCTTGAATGCCTAGGAATGATAATACTGCTACTATGTAAGAAGCCATAAAATAAGCATGTCTTAAAGGCATAGTTCACTTTGAAATAAATTTTTGATATGTTTTAGCTTACCTCAAGGGCATCCAAGATGTAGGTGTCTTTGTTTCCACAGTAGTTTCAATTTTGATATTTTTAGGTCAAACCGTTCTTGTCTGTCAGTCATATAATGCAGGTCGATGGTCACTGGCTCAAAACACAAGCACAGAGTCCAAATGAAACAATTCCCCATCATAAGTACACATTGATGGCCTAAGACACGAAACGAGCGGTTTGTGTGAGAAAACGAACAGTATTTATATCGTTGTTATCTCTTGAAAACAGCACACGTCCAAATGATCTGACGGCGCGGGCGGGTATAGATATATACATAGATGTCGCCTTGGCTACTGCAGTTCATTGGAACGAAACCGTAGCCAAGCGACATCTAGTGTATATATCTATACCCGCCCGCGGGTGTATATGTTTGTTGTCAATACACAATATACCCCTCAATGAATACATGCAAAAATTTAATGAATGAAAGACAAATCCAACTGTTACAAAAACATATTGCAACTTTTGCAATATATGATGAACCGAATTATAGTTATTAGGGGCTTAATCAAGGATCCTTATATACTTCATCTTTCGCTCGTTTCGTGTCTTAGGCCATCAATGTGTACTTATGATGGGGAATTGTTTCATTTGGACGATGGGGAATTGTTTGTTGTCATTATATGACTGACAGACAAGAACGGTTTGACCTAAAAATATCAAAATTTAAACTACTGCGGAAACAAAGACACCTACATCTTGGATGCCCTTGAGGTAAGCTAAAACATATCAAAAATTAATTTCAAAGTGAACTATCCCTTTAAAACTTAAAATGCTTTTATACAAATACAGCAAGTAGGTATGTAAAAGATACTCACCTGATTGTGACGTCCGTCTCCAGCCCCTCTCCTCCTACTTCTACAGCCTTCTCAAAGGACATCTGGGTATTTTCTGGTGCAAGCTGTTTGAAAAGAATCAACATCGTCAAACATTTCGACAACCATTTTGAGTCTTAACCATTGCAATCGAATCCATGGTCAAACATAAGAATAAATAAAAAAATTAATTCAAGTTAGAATCAGAAGTTTACTTTTGAAAGATAAGTCAAACAGACATTGATTTTAAATGGCATGCTGACTTAAACCCCACACAAAATCCACATGTGCTCTTTCAGTATTACACAACAGGGATCTTAAAATATCATGAGGTAAAAATACCACACCATGGGTGCTCCTCTGTGCCCGATGAGGGTGGGTGCAGGCCCCAGCGTGCCCTCCTCTTTGATGCAGGGGGAATACATGCCCAACGGCACCAGATACAGGGCGAAGAGAACCGCCAAGTACAAGCTGAGGATAGCCACCTGCCTCACTGAAATACACAATATACCCCTCAATGAATACATGCAAAAACTTAATGAATGAAAGACAAATCCAACTGTTACAAAAACATATTGCAACTTTTGCAATATATGATGAACCGAATTATAGTTATTAGGGGCTTAATCAAGGATCCTTATATACTTCATCTTCAGGTGGGAGACTATGGCAGCCCGTAGAACTGTTTAGGGATGGTCTCAGTATTCCAGATGCCAATTTTGGGGGCAGTGTCTTAAACCCTGTAGTGCCACCAACAGTTTCATATACATTTTAGCTCATAACCAGAACTGAATGTCCCGGGGGGACAAAATCATTTTTGTCTGATTGCTTGGGACCTCTTGATGGATGAATCTTGACATTGTCATTCTGGAATATGGCCATGATGTGTCTTCCTACATGGATGTTTAAGAAATTAAAAGCTACAGACACTCCATCAATTAGGGTTAGAAGAACTGTTGCCAAACATATAACATGCTAGAAACATAATCACAGTAATAATGATCCAGTCATAGACTCCTAAGTATTTGCCAATTTAAATCCACACAGCAACTTTTTTTAAGCCGTGTATATATATATATATATATATATATATATATATATATATATATATATATATATATATATATAATTATGGTATTTTCAATGAGCAGGAAGCTTCATAGTAAGTCAACATTTGAAGTGGGTCAAAAAAACAGATAATAGATCATTAAAAGATAATAGCGCACTGACAGGGTCCACTTAGTTACTGCAGCACCCGTTGGGTCGCCTGTAATGAGAGTTTATGTCACCTCTACACTGGCACGGCTCATCTCAAGAAGAGAGAGACGTTGTCTTTGTGAGAGAGGGATGATGGGACAAAGAGACGTCTCTGGTTGGAGGCGAGCGTCACACAGCTGGTGTGAGTTTAGCCTCAGTCCTGCATTTGTCTTTCTGACACGTTCGTCATGCTTTCAGTAAAGCGCAAAGAGAGAGACGCAGACGTGACTCAGCTGAACATCAGCCAGATGCAGAGAGTGAGGAGAGAGAGCAGGAGAAAAGCCAAAGGGAAAGAAGAAAAGGAGGACAGAGAGGAACAAAGCTTTTGGAGGACAAGCTCTTGGTTTTTATGAGTCTAACAGCACAATGAAAAGAAAGGAAAGATGCAGCAGCTGTGTTAGCAACAGATAATGAATGGATCGGAGTCACTGACACCAACAAAATGACACCATTTCCATTGACTTGAGAGCAGGAATGATGTAACTGACTATGGTACTATGGTATAACCTGCCCATAACTAACATGGACATCATGGTTTTTGTTTACAAATTATTTTACTGGGATATCATGGATAAAATGTCCCTTCTACCCCGTGTTGTTATCTAAAATTAAACTATTTCAAATAACTAGCCTTGGTAACTTGGTAACTAACTAAAATAAAATATGTTTTAAGTTTGTAAAAATAGGACCCATTGTACTGTGTTAATATGGATGAATAATTTTACGTTTTATACCTGTATTTTGAATTACACATTGCATTGTGTTTCAGGGTTAAGCGAAATGTCCGTAAACTGAACAAATAAATGTCTTTCTAATGTCCTCTCATTTTAGTAAATCATGGCCAATATTTACTAATTCCTTCCCTTGTTTTAAACGTACAGTATGGCATTTTTCGCCACTAGGGGTCGCTAACCTATTTACAATAACAAAGGCGTAGATTGATGACGCAACATTTGCTAAGAATTATGGATCTTGTCGTCAATGTCAAGCCGACCGATCTAATAATGTTTATGGATGACTGAATACATCGATGCTTTTATCATGACTGTGATATGAAGCAGTTCGGGATTGCTAAGAGACAGCTATCAGCTCCACACGCGACGCGAGTCCCGCGGATATAAAAGGAATATGGACATTTCATTCTACCGAACTACACGCAGAATTACTACACACAGGTCAGTTTATTAGACAAATTAAACTTGTGAGGTAACGCAGCGCTGTTTCACCTGGTCTAACATTTCACTAGCACACTAAACTGCATTTGAATGTGTTGAAAAGTATGTGTTAGTCTGTCTGTATGAGACTAGCAGTAAACTAGATCAACATTAGAATAACATACAGATCATATTCTGACATTTTATCATTGTTGAACTATAAAACATTGATTAGTTTTATGTAAATGTGCTCACCTGTTTAATAAAGTACATGTAGGAGCAGTCGAAGTCTCGGACGTGGAGCTCTCGTTTATATACTGTCTATGGGAGCTCTCGGCATCTCGAAAACACCGCGCTGATATTGATTCTCGTTTTAGTTCTCCTTTTTTTTATCCAAAGTCTGCTTGCCATGGTCCATAATGTTTGAACGAAACAACAGCGTGCAAATAGACATTGCGAACTACAAAGGTGTCCGCGTCAGTCGCTTTGGATCAGACGGCTCTGGTTCATAGCTCTGGTTGCTAAGGCAGTATGAGCGGAAACCAGGGACAACGAGGATATGACGGCATTGGCTGCGACAAAACGGAAATAAAGAAACGGGACGTTTCTCGAATTAAATTACAAATTTCTCCTGGTTTGAAAGTTGTTGGAAACAGTCAGGATAATGTAAGTACACAACTAAAAAAAAAATATAACATAGATATAGTGATTTTTGCTATTTTTAAAGCAAAAAAGTTACATATTGTGCCTTTAAGTGAAACTTGCGCATGTCATGATATAATAATTTTGTTCCCTCATTTAACTAAATTGTGAGCACAATATACTAATTTGTTCCCTTGATTTAGTAAGTCGTGGACACATTGTACCAATTCGTTCATTATATTGTGCGCACAATTTAGTAAAACGAGGGAACAAATTATTATATCGCGTGCACAATATACTTAAAATGAGGGAACTAATTAGTAAAAAATGCTAACGTATTATTAAGTAGTGGGAACGATTTGTTAATTTCTATAAAGAGTTATTCACCCAAAAATGAAAATTCTGTCATTAATTACTCACCCTCATGTCGTTCCTAAATCCAATCTGTTCATAATATAAAGCAATCGAGTCTCTTTAGAATTTTTTTACAGTAGTTGCGTAGTTGTTGATGGAGAGCACAGAACTGGCTCAGATCTTGTTCAAAATATCTTCATCTGTGTTTCGAAGATGAACGAAAGTGTAATGGGTTTGGAACACGAGGCTGAGTAAATTATGACAGAATTTTCCTTTTTAGGTGAACTAACCCTTTAATATTTTTCCTGCATGTCATGTGCGGGGCTCCGAACTAGATAGCAAAATGTCTGAAATCACTTCCAGCACCTTATATACGGATGGGGAAATGAAAGTGGCTTGAGTTAATGTGCAGCACAACAACAAATAGGAAAGAGGTGTCTGTCAAATAAATGTTTGCTTGAGCATTGCCGTGCAAAACTGGGCGATTATAATGGGAGCAATCTAGTTTTGTTGCATCAATTTAGCCAGAACAAGCTGCTTTTTTGTAACTACATGGTGATTACAATCACCATCTATCCATCTACCTATTACCATTTCAATCGTATCCAACTCTTTGTGATTCTATGGTCATCTCCTGCCATTCGCGAGATACTGTCCATGACATTTTTTTGCAATGATTCTTCCGGTGGGGGGTTGCTAGGTCTTTCAAAGTCAATCTTCTCCAACCCTCCCGATAACATGGCTTGGTACTCACACACACGCATTCACACCTACAGACAATTTAGCATCTCCAATTCACCTATACTACATGTTTTTTAGATTGTGAGGGAAACCGAAGCATCCGGAGGAAACCCACACAGACACAGGGAGAACATGCAAACTCCACACAGAAAGGACTCCTGACAGTACTACCCACTGAGCAGAGGCCATTTTTCAGCCCAGAATCTTTTTTTTGTCAAAAACAACTAAAAGATGTGTTGGTTGAAATAGGATATGACTTTTCATTTGTTGCCAGCATCAAAAAGGATCACATACCTCTCTTGTTCATGCGAAAGAAGTGTAATGCTATTGGCCAGGACAGAAGTGTCATTAGTGAAACTCCGCCCAGGTGCAGAAAGGGTGCTGTGATCTGCACACAAAAATGGAAATGCATAAATGCACACTGCATGAACTGCACTTGATGTAAATTGGAAAGCTAATTCGACTGTTTGTCCCAATTGCTGTGTCGAGTGAAGAGACCCACCTGAAATGAAAGGAGCAGCGTCGTCCATTCTTTGCTCCATAAGTCAGAGAGCACAGCTGTGGCACCGATAGAGAAAGCTAGAGTCACCAGGATACCAATCTGTGAAAAGTCAAAAAATGCAAAAACATATATATATATATATATATATATATATATGATTTTTTTTTTTTTATCTAATATACATATATAACATAATATAATAGCAGTTTATATATATATATATATATATATATATATATATATATATATATATATATATATATATATATATACAAATAACATAGCAGGTTTTCTATTGTTACATAAAATTAAAAAAATGTTTGTTAACTGAAATAAAATAAAATAAAATATAAATATAAATATTATATGAAGCTTAAATGAAAATTAGAAATGTTGCCTTAATAGCAACTAACTGAAATAGTTTAAGCTGAAGAACTAAAGAATGGCTGAAAATAAAACAAATAAATATAAACGAAAGCAAAATAATAATAAAAATAATAGTAAAAAAATACTACAGCACAATTACTAAAATGACTAAAACTAGAATTAAAAAAATAATAGTTGATACAAAATATAAATAAATATTAAAATAGCAAATAAATAATCCTAAAATAAGATGTAGTGTTTTTTCCTTAATCATTATAGCACAGAAAAACGTTTCTGAATGGCATTTTGGCTAATGTTGCAGCCAAAAACCACTACAACAACAACATTTGTGTTAGGAGAGAATAAAATAAAACTTCAATTATTTACAGCAGCCCCCAAAATTGCACTTAAAAATGCCATGTTTAAAAAACATGTCAAATTATTTCACTGTAGGTTCAACGCAATCTGAATCATATGAAGCTGTTTCTCTGGTAACGCAGATATGGAATGAATACAAATGTGCACGATGGGGTGTCATTCACAGTAAGAGTGAATGATGAAAAGACTGTTTCTTTGATCACCTTGTGGCTCCAGTGGAGGTAAAGCCTCTGTCCTTCAGAGAGAAGGCACACCGCTAGGACCTGCAAACATCAAGACCACAACATTAATTATGAGGACAGGCGGAGGCTGAAACGCTTTGTTGTTGTTGTTCAGTGTTCTCACCAGCAGGAGGGCGATGTAAGTGAAGAGGGCGGCAGCGACCACCAGCAACACCACTGACCACGGGAACCAGAATCCCAGGTTCCCGAAGTTAAACCTGCAGGAATAAAGATCAGATTTTTTTTAAATAATAGATTTGATTTTTTTTTTTTTTTTGAGAATATCAAAATAAATTAATCAATTAATCCATCCCTCTGCATCATTCTCAGGGATTGATTTCAGGATTTTTTTTTTTTTTTACTATACTATACTATATCACCCGAATATGTATAATCATAATAAATTAAGAACTGTTAGCAATAAGCTTTATGCCGAACGCCACATGAACAAACAGGAAAACAGGTCTCATAGCATCTGCTTGTCAGAGAAAGTGTTAACGGAATGAGTTCAACATGAATCGATGGCGTTATCTATGGACTTTAAGGTAATCAGCTGACCTAACAAGTTATTTTATTGTGGCCATTTTATTCAATTTTAATATCTGAATGTTAGTGAGAAGAAGAAGAAAAATAAAAAAACTTTTAGTATGTGACTGCATGAACTGTAGCCTGGAAATCCAGACCTAAATCTGAAAGATGAATGGTCTGGCATCGACTAATGAAAATCGGCCAGCTCGAGGGGCGGCACCAAGCATGCATTTGAAAATCTCACTGCACGCAATTGGATAACACTACGACCAATCACAACAAGTTATTGCTTAGCTACCAGCGGAGCTAACTGGTAGATTAGACTCTTACCGTATCCGGTCGGCAAAACGGCAAAACGGCAAAAACGGAACGAATCGAGCGTCGTCTTCTGTTTCTCTTTTAGAAAAAAGCCAAGTCTAACTCGTTCATTGTAGCGGCCAAAGCCGTTTCATACAACTGGTGTTCATCCATAGCCATCTTGCAATGTTTACTAATGACTTTGAGGTCACAGCGCTGTTGTCATCGGTTTAGCTCGCCTCTGGCCCGCCTATATCAGATAACCCGATGTGATTGGTGCAGCTCAGATCGAGGGGCATATTTAATGAGCATCATTACTCAACGCCAGAGTAACTCGCTGAGCAAATTCAACTTGTGCTCTCGCGAGAACTCTGGATTTCCAGGGTACATGAACTGATTAAATGTCTTGAATGTATTGCAAGTTTTATTAGATGAAAGCACCTGCCAAATATGAGTAAGTATATATATATTACATAAATGACATAAATAAATAACATGAATAAATTATAAATTACATACATTTTATATAATTTTTTTAGAATGAGATATATTTATATATATAAAACATTCAAATATAATGGAAATGAATAGAGCAAATTCGTAATATTTTGATGAAAACAGTTTTTTTTTTTAAATAAAATGTGCAGTGTGTTTCTTTCTTTCTTTTAAGAGTTTCTGTGCCTTCTATAATGTAAATCAAATCAAATAACAAATTAATTATTTATGATTATGAATTAATTATGAATTATTTCATTAGTAAGCCATATGGACACAGAAATGGCATGGTTTTCTTTGAGTGACCCATCAGTCTAATTGTGTGTCAGTCAGTCCATCTGTCTGTCCATCCCGAGACACTCACCAGTCAAAGTCATTGTAGTCATTCTGCGCCTCACTCCAGAAGTACAGGAATACCAGGGTCAGGAAAAACGTTACGATGAGGAGAGCGAAACTACCACACTCCAACTGCAAAACAGAGCCATCATGAGCCGTGATAACACCCACACCCCACCACAGTTACTCAGCAGTGTGAAAACTCAAGAGGAGGATCAAATTGAAGCACCACATGAGGCAAACGCAGACTTTGAAATTCAAACAGTTGCTTTCGAGCCGTACAGGACGGCCCGGCTCAGCGTGCAGCAATAATACAGTGAGTCATCAGGCCGGTTTTAAATGACTCAATGAATGATGCTTTCTGAGTCATACTGCAACTTATCGGCACTGAAACCAGCTCGATTTAGAAAGCAGCCCACCAGCTGAACAAGAGCTGCACTCGCTGTGTTCAAGAAAACTAATCAGCACATACAGGAAAAGTGCACTGATAAGTGCTTTCTATTGAGCAGCATGAGTGGCTTCAGCAGACATTCTGGTTAAGGGGAAATTATTCATAGATCTTCACGAAGCAAGACCCTTGAGAGAGAACAATATGTTAGAGAATGGAAACACTTGATATATGTGGTGTACTCAATACCAGCATGCACTGGGTTTATTCATCTTAATGTCTGTGCATATAATGGTAATATATCAACATCAAATTAAAGGGTTAATTCACCCAAAAGTCACTCTTAAATCATCCTAGGTGTATATGACATTCTTCTTTCAGACGAATACAATCAGAGTTACTGTATATTTAAAACAAACAAAAAAATTCTTACACGAACACAATGTAAATGTATTTGCACAGTGGTGATTTTGGACACATGAATAAATGAAACGGGTTTAAAGTGAGTGCTGTGACAAATGAGAAAACTACAGTGAATGCATGACATTTTACTTTCAATAAACACATTTCATTCATATGCAATTAAGATGAAAATAAATTCTTGATATTTAATTTAAAATATTGTTTATAAACTCTATGCCCTTTCAAAAGTGATGTATGAAGCAGTTATTTTAGTGTATTATATAGGAATTATTACTATTATGTTTAATGTATTTTTCTTTCATCTTTAGTTTGTTTTTATTTACTTCCAGTTAGTACTTTAACTAAGTTTTTCATCTAATATTTATTCTTTATTTCAGCTTCATTTCAATTACCAAAAATGTTTTTAATAGTTTTACTCAATGATAATAGCTCTAATGAGAAATAACTGAAATGTACAGTGGCCGACGCGTAGCAACTGAAGAAAACACATGCAAATAGAAAAAAAATCACCCGCAAATTAAAGGGGTCATATAATGGTACATGCACTTTTACAAGTTGATTGCACTGAAATGTCTGTTGGCAGTGCCTGTACACAACCATCCTATCATGATAAAAATCCATCCAGTGGTTTTGTTTTAATCTCCTTATATGTTTGACCATCTCTGAAATCAAGCCGTTCGATATTGTGACGTCATAAGATCGTACGCCCCTCCCGCTATTGTGATTGACAGCCGTGTTTCAACACAAGACCCGCCCTGAGCGAGCTGTGACAGCCGTCGTCATAGTAGTCCGCCATTGTTGATATGCTGGAGTAGAATGGCGTCTAAGCGATTGTGGTGTTCTGTTCTTAGATGTAATAAGGAACACAGCAGTCATTTGGATGTTCCTAAATCCGAGCCGTTGAAGAAGCAGTGGCTGAGTTTTGTTTTTGAAGCGATATGCCCAAAGGATTGACGCGGGGATTCCCTCACGGGGATTCCCCACGATCGTCTGTGCTTTCATGTTTGCGCGAATCATTTCACACCAGACAGCTTCACAAACGAGAAAAAACGGATCGGTACCAACGTGTTCCTGCTGAACCTCCAGAAGATGTGAGTGTAATGTTTTATTAACCTTTATATTCGTATTTATATTAATCTTTGCGAAATTTGCAAACCTTACTGCAGGCTTCATGATGAATGCGTCTAAGGTTTACACTCAGGGTACTTTACGGCATGTTTTCTATGTACGACGTTCTCAATATAATTCATAATCCCACGTTTATAACGAATAACACGTGGTTATTGTGTTAGATACAGTCAGAGAATGTCTAATACGGTGTACCCACAGAACAGAGGGGCGGGGTGAGCAAAGCTCATTATCATTTAAAGACACATGCACTGAAACGGCGTGCTGAAAACAGAGCTGTTTTTGACCAGGTAAAATTAGTGTTTTCTTACAATACTAATGAGAATTTTTAATTAAAGTATATTACAAACTTTTAATTTAGACCCTAAAGAATCATATTAGCTTGTACAAAAATGGCATTATATGACCCCTTTAAGAAAACATCTTCATCAGTTTCACAACACAACCAAATACAGAAACGCTCTGCAAAAAGCACAGAACACAATGGAAATGTTTCCAGGGGAACCAAATAAGTGACGAACCCGGCTGGGACGTGCGCTTACAGCTCAAAAGTCTACTTTTTTCTTTTTTCTTTTTGCAAAACATACAGAGATTACATTTTTATGACAAACAACTTGTACACAATATACAAAATGTATTAACAATATGTTCAATGTCATCAGAATACAAATGAGAAAAGAACAATGAGCTAAAAAAGATAGAGAAAAAGAACATGAGGGAAAGATATTAATCTATACATCAGTTACACTGTACAATTTTTTTCATGTTATGTTTAAATATTCATAAAGAAAAGTTTCATAAGAAATGTGAGGTATAGGGTCCAAAGTTTTAAAGTTCAGACAGTCACACACAGATATACAGCGCATATTTGAAAAGATTTTTTGTAAAAGAAAAATAAAATATATATATTTGCAACCGTTATGTTAACAGCATTGTATTTCTGTCGTAAGAACAGCTATTCAGCTGATGGACATTGCTTTGGGAGCTGCTGCCTTGTCATGGGAACATCCCAGGTGAAAATAATGAGGAAATTACATTTCTTTCATTAAGTCTTTCATTTATTTCATTAAGTCTTTCATTGCTCCCTTCATCAAGTGCATTCCAAACGGCTACATGATGGCACACTTGCCCTGCTCACTCCAAAGTCCCACTTCAAGGGCTCTGCCGTCTGCCCTTCGAAGGATGCTCACGAGCAATAAGCATGTCCCAGCCGGGTTCGTCACTTATTTGGTTCCCTTGGAAACATTTCTGTTGTGGTCTGTGTTATTTGCAGCGCGTTTCTGTATTTGGTTGTGTTGTGAGTATTTGGAGCACACAGGTGTTGTGAAACTGATGAAGATGTTTTCTTAATTTGCGGGTGTTTTTTTCTATTTGCATGTGTTTTCTTCAGTTGCTGCGCGTTGAGCTCTCTCGGCCACCGTAGAAATGTGACCCTGGATCACAAAACCAGTCACAAGTCGCACGGGTATATTTGTGGCAATAGCCAACAATACATTGTATGGGTCAAAATTATCGATTTTTCTTTTATGCCAAAAATAATTAGGATATTAAGTAAAGATCATGTTCCATGAAGATATTTTGTAAATTTACTACCGTAAATATATAAAACATTTATTTTTGTGAGTGAATGCAGCACAATCGCGAACATAAATGGACAACATTAAAGGCGATTTTCTCAATGTTTCGATTTTTTTGCACCCTCAGATTCCAGATTTTCAAATCTCGGCCAAATATTGTCCTATTGTAAAATTTACCCATGTGACTGGTTTTGTGGTCCAGGGTCACAAATAGTTAATAGTTTAAGCATCTCTCAATCAGTGATATGGGCTAACAGTGTGATAATCTAATAATCATAAAATACATATACATAATAAAAATACAATATCTGAAAATAAATATTGTATTTTTGCTGAACTCACTACAGTAGATTGCAAGAATTATAATTTTATAATCTGACCAAAATAATGAATCTTATAAAGCAGATTATGTTGTTCGTCTTTGAGCAACCTACCTGTATGATGCCTAATCATGCTGTCAAGGTAGAAAGCACACAATGGCCCGGTTTCTCAGACAGGGTTTAAGATTAAGCCAGGATTAGGCCTTAGTTCAATTAGGACATTTAAGTGACTTTTATTAAAGTGCCTTGGAAAAAAAAATGACTCATGTACATCTTAAGACAAAACAATGGCACTGACATATTGACATATCAGTGCTTTCAGTTAAGACAGCTCAAACAGGCATTTTAGTCTGGGACTAGACTTAAAGGTGCACTGTGTAATTTTTAGCGCCATCTAGGGGGGAAGTTGCGAATTGCAAACAACAGAAGTTACGGTGGCCGACAGGAAAAGATGTCGTCGTCTGAGACAACAGAGAGTAGCCAGTTAAGCATTGAGGTTTCTTTACAAAGGTAAATTAAGAAATTAGGTTTACTTAATTATTCAGTAAAACAATATGTTATTGTGAATATTATTGTTACTTGTTCATCATTGTGTCAGTGTTTTATTCGCTGACTTTAGCTAGCTTCTTTGCACGGATAACAACATAGTGACGAAACGCGTTTGTCCGTTTAGGGCCACTGTAGAAACATGTCGGCGCATTTCAATGTGAGGGGACCCGCGGTGTATGTAGAGTGAAATGGCTCATTCTAAGGTAATAAAAACATAACGGTTCATTAAGTAAGGTCTTTATACACCACTGAAAACATAGTTATGTATATGACATTGCATTTCTGTCAACAGATCCTCCTAAATATTACACAATGCACCTTTAAGCCTTGTCTGTGTAACTGGGGGTATGTTTTGGAACAGAACCTGCATGTAAACCATCATAAGGAGGAGTTTAAAAGCAATCTGAGGGACTTCAAGCATCTTTTCTCACCCGACTACAGCAGCATTCCCCTGGCTGGGCTTTGGCACGCTGGTAGCGTCTCCACTGGCAGCCGTACAGGCCGGCCAGACACGAGACAAACGGCTGGTGCTCATAGCGCTGCAGCAGCTGCCGCCGCACCACCTTTAGCTTCCCCAGCTTCAGTCTGGACAGGCTCACCGGAGAGCGGCCCATAGATCAGCCGCTCCCCTGCATGGAGCGGCCCGGAGCAGACGGATGGAGACAAAGAAAAAATCTGCAAGAGACAAAGAGAGAGATCGTGAAGATTTTTCTCACTGTTCTCCAATCATATTGAATCCTATGGAGTGACATATCAAGCTACAGCGAGAGAATAACGATCATAATAATTACATTGACAATTCCTCCAGTCACATGTCAACTCTACTGTGTTTCCTGACAGAATGAGGCTTGTTAACAAAGAACCCTTCAAAAACCTTTAACAAACAGCACTCGTGACACAAATAAACTACAATCTGGCCCTGCCAGAACACTCACATCTTCTCCAAATAACCACACAGATCACACATGAAATCACCATGACTTCACCAATTCTTCTTTTTTATGGAATACCGCAGTCTATCATAAATGATTAATCCGTGCACATCATTATTATTTTTTTAAATTCATGTGACCTCGGAATCTTGCATCAAAATATCTTCCCCTCCCTCTTGCAGCGACATCATCTCTTCTCTGATGATGTGTTTACTGGCGCGAGGGCGGGACAACCTGTCAATCAAAGGAGATCCACCAATAGCAAACCACAACCATCCGAACAATTCTAATCAATGAAATCAAATAATCATGTTAACTCAGGGTTTACAAATGTACAATAATATTCAAAAGAGGTTTTTAAAGAAATTTAGACTTTTTAAAAGAAAATTAGACTTATTTAGCAATTGCATTAAATTAATCAAAAGTGACAGTAAAAGCATTTGTTACAAAAGATTTCGATTTCATATAAAGGCTGCTCTTTTGATTTATCTATTTGATTTATCTATTTATATTAATAAGAAATGTTTCTTGAGAAGCAAAATATTAGAATGATTTCTGAAGGATCATGTGACATTGAAGACTGGCGTAATGATGCTGAAAATTCAGTTTTGCATCACAGGAATACACTACATTTGAAAATATATTCAAATAGAAAAGAGTTCATTTTAAATTTCACAATATTACTTTCTTCACTGTATTTTTGCATGCAGCCTTGGTGAGCGGAAGAGATACATATCTTACCAACCCAAAACTTTTGAATTAGAGCACATGGTAAAACAGTGAACCCAGAATTAACCATTTCAATTTACTGTTGCTTATTCGTTTACATTTCTTGTTTAGACACTGCACAATGGCTCGACTCAGAGATATGGACTGGATCGTTTATCATCTTTGTCCCAGACTGGGCGGTCCGATAGAGGATCTGAAAGGGGAATTCAGTGGGGAATAATGCCTGACCCGCCTCTGATCTCCAGACAGACACATCAGGAGAAGAGCAGCTTCCCCTCACAAAGCAGCTAAACCGGTTAGTAGATATTAAGGCGGCGGATTATAGTAAAAACAGAAGAGATGTGATCCAGAACACTCACTGCTCAAGTAAATCGAGACAAAACAGATACTGATAAACTCTAGCAAAAAAGCGGCAAAAGCAAAGACATTATGGTAGGCAGTATTACAAAATCTGTTTTATTTCTTGAGTCAGAACAGCATTTAGAACAAACATAGTTTTCATTTAAGACTCTTCAATGCACCTTTAAGTGAAGTAAGTTCATTGAAGTTGTCATTTGTTCACTTCATGAATAACGAGATCACAGAAGCATGACATAACCGCGTGCTTCGTTCCGCTGGGATGTCATAGTTGTCAGCGTACCACGTGTCGTGGCCTTCAGAGTTTAAACTTCAGGGAAGCGAGAGACATGCTTGAGGCCTTTGGCTCGTGTTGTAGTAGTTTGATGTCGAGGTCGGCTCTAATGAGAATACCTGCGCTTAAGCCCCGCCCTGACTGGCTGTTGTCATGGTGATGACTGTCCTTGAGTGAAAGTGTCCCATCAGGATGTGTATCCGCGGAGGGAAGCGTTACATTAGATTCATTAGAATAAACAGATATTTATTCCCCAGTTTTACAGCAAAAAAAGTCATTTCTTAATACTTTTTTGTCTTGTTTTGCAGTAAAAATATCTATAAAAAAAATGTATATCCATAAAACATGAAAAATGTAGTTGATAAGCAATACTGCATGAGATCCTAAGGCTCGTTTTAACAAAACAAACTTTTGTGATGCTAATGCAAAAAATTATAATAATATACATATATTTGTTTTTAAGTAATATATATATATATATATAGTAATTATATTAAGTCAAATTTGAAAAGATTAATATAATTAATGTACACAAGGCATAATTTCCTGAAAGGTAAAATATGATGTTGTAACTAAGATATCCACAATGCAGATGAGATAACAGACGAAATTTAGTTTTGCATGGTGGGTCACACAATCATAAACTAAGGAAACACTGAACAAGCCAAAGATGTCACACGCTGACAAAAATCTAATATATCAAGTATATAAAGCAACATCATAAAAACACTGTTGTTTGATTGACAGATTTTGAGTACCTCACTGATGTAGCCATTAAATCAAACAGTATAGCCTGTGAACGGCAGCCCTTTAAAAGCACTACAGGCTGCAAGAATAAATAAATGACTCAGGTTTTTACAAATATTCTAAGAATATTTTATATACTTTGTCAGTTTTATTCTATTTTCTAATTTTATTTAACGTTATATAAAAATAGATTAAGAAAAAATACAAAATTAATACAGTAATATTGTGAAATATTATCACAATTGAACTTACCGTTTTTTGTGTTTTTTTGTTCTTTTTTTTTCTGTGATGTCAAATCTGAATTTTCAGCATCATTACTCCAGTCTTCAGTGTCATATGATTTCAGAAATCATTCAAATATACTGATTTGCTGCCCAAGAAATATTTCTTATTATTATCAATGTCAAAAACAGTTGTGCTGCTTCATATTTTTGTGGAAACCAATCAAACCATGATACATTTTTCTATTATGAATGGAAAGTTCAGAAAACATTAGTAACATTATAAATATCTTTGCTGTCACTTTCATTTATCAATATAAATAGTAATAATTTCTAATATATATTATTATATGTATTATTAACCCTTTAATAATACAAATACAAAATATTATATATCAATATTATATATTGTTATTATATTTTACATATTAGAATGATTTCTGAAGGATAATGTGACACTGAAGACTGAACTGGAGTAATGGCTGATGAAAATTCAGCTTTGCATCACAGAAATAAATTATATTGTAAAGTATATTCAAATAGAAAACCATTATTTTACATTGTAATAATATTTCACAATATTACCGTTTTTTTCAGCATTTTTGATCAATTAAATGCAGGCTTGATGAGTAAAGAGACTTCTTTCAAAAACAATAAAAATGGTAATGTTTCCAAACTTTTGACCGGTACGTATCGTATAACTTCATAAAATATATATTTTAAATATAATTTTAATGTAATATGCATTTATGCATTATAAACTAAAACCCTCGACACAGAGGAGACACTGATAACAAGTTTGTTATCTGAACTTCATGGGCGCAGCCTTGAACACGAAGACTTACAGATTGTCATGAGGTTAAACTACAATGTTTAGATCAGCAGCTCCTGTCTTCTCATTAGCTAATGGAAGATCATGCCATCTTAACTGCGACCCAGAATACACAGCGCTACGGTGCTCATTTCTGAATATCCGTCCCACATAAAGCCAACTTCCTCATAGTGAGATTTAGATGCTACTAAAAAAAACTGAAACCATAAACAGCTCCCTGAATTCCTTTTGAAAGTGTTAATTTGACAATGAAATGGAATGTAAATATTACAACATCTTTGTCATGCCCTTTGACCAAGAATTATGCAATTATGGCACAGTAAACCTCAGCAGTAAAACATTTTCCTCGCCTAGTATCTAGCATGCTAAGTAACTTTAGCTGAAATTACACAGTAAAATGTATTGCTGACATCACAACTTTAAACAATCCTCAGGCCAACAGTCAAATGACTGA
Source organism: Scardinius erythrophthalmus (assembly GCF_964197995.2). Lineage (NCBI taxonomy): Eukaryota > Metazoa > Chordata > Actinopteri > Cypriniformes > Leuciscidae > Scardinius > Scardinius erythrophthalmus. The sequence continues at coordinate 22,342,381 of NC_138228.1, read as the reverse complement.
AACAGCTCTCAGTCCCATCTCCACCAGTAAACGCATATTAACAAGAGTCTGAAGGCATTTGGATTGTAAAATGGTACTGTTTTTTTTCTGTGCATGAGGCCACACAAGTCTTTAATATGGAATGACTGAAGGAGATTGAGTTATGCGTCTAATTAATCAGAGTAAAAGCATTCTCACGCGCCGTCTCAACGGTGTAAAACACAACGCAGCAGAGAGAGGCTGCGCTTCATGCTCGCCGAGGCACAACACTTCGTTTAGACATAAATAAACAATGCACACAAATAATGAGTGCCATTAGTGGCAGCAGGACTATTGTTCATTCTTGCCCTGAATCACTCAGGGCAAGTCTCTCCCTCCAAATTCAATTCAACAAAAGGCTTTATTGGCAAGATTTTAGTTTTCTAATATTACTGTATGATTTATCTAATGTAGGTTTGTTTATTATTTCATCCAAAGCAGTCCACATTGCATTCAAGGTATATATTTTATCAGCTCATGCATTCTTCGGGAATCAAACCCATCTGGTGTTGCTAGTGCTCTGTTGGGGATTTATACAGTGTCAAAAATAAGGTTGCTGCCTTATATTTGTAAGTACAATCAATTTGGATGTTTAAGTAATTTCAACTTAAATTACATTAAACTGACTTAAATTAGTTGAATATTGAATAACTTATAAAAAAAAGTTGAAAATTGCCTAACTTATTTGATGAGCAATGTAAAAACATATATTGTCATAACTTTTTGATCATATAATTTTTTCAGTCTATGAGGTGGACTTGCCAGGGTGTTTTTTAGTACGAGTTAAACTCATCTAGATAGAAGACTGTTCTAGATGATTCTATGGAATTGCTAGTTAGTAGCTAGGTGTTTTTTTTTTTTTTTTTTTTTTTTGAGTTGTTGCTAGGTGGTTACTTACTGGCCCAGCAAGTCGCAAGATTTGAGATGTTATTCATGCCAGTGGTGATGCGGATTCAGTTACAGTTACATGATACTGAGGGTTAGGAGTGTATTCAAATCACTAACCCTCAATATGAGCAGTAGTCATGCTTGACTTAGCAAATGGCACTAATAAAAAAAAAAAAGAAAGAAAGAGAAAGAAATCCCTTTAACACTTTGACCTGATCTCTCTCACACACACCAGCGCTTAACTATATCTATATAAAGACGGAAATGACCTGTTCGGACAGATACAGACAATCCTCTTACCAGCCGTATGTCAAACCTCTGGCGCCAAACCATTCTGAATTAAAACAACACCAACATGGATTGATTTATCCCATTTTGACTGCTCAAACAGTAACGTTTTCTATTCTTTAAAAATATAAAAACTATAGTAGGGTGGTATCAAATAGTAAAACTGTATTTGGATATAGCCTACACATGGTACTGAATAATACCATATTCATATAGTAGCCTAGCCTACAGCAGGTTAGTTGAAAAGTCACAGTTCTACCAGGCATAGCTCCAAAAAACGCTATATAACAAACTAAACAGAACACACACACACACACACACAGACACAGACAGACACACACACACACACACACACACACACACACAGACATACACATTTGTTTTCTCTGCATTTCCAGAAGCGTCTGAACACTGTAACTGTCTATTCAGTGACACCGTCATTCATTTTCTTTGACAATAAAACACCTGATGGTTGATGACTGACACACAACATCAAGAGTTCGAACAGTTACAGGCTCATCGATGACGCCGCGTCGCCAAAGTAACTGATCATCACTGAAAGACACGTAGTTTCACTCACCAATCTTTCAGTGGTTATTCCGGTTATTAGTGATCATCGGCCGTAGTAACGAAAGATGATATCAGCTCCAAATCGATCAGGGGACCGTTGAAGCGTCTCTGTGTGTGTGTGTGAACAGCAGCTGCTGAACACCTGTTACTAACACACAGCAACACACTCTCAATAAACTCCGCCCAGACTCTTCTCTCTCTCTCTCTCTCTCTCTCTCTCTATTTGGCATATTTTTTGTTTATCTAAGAGGGTTTATATTTCACATTTATATTTAGGTATATAAATATCAACAATGTATACAGTATCAACACTGAACTGACTTCAGCTGAAACACTCTGTATTGTATAAAGCGCGAATACTGTATAGGTGACTTGACTTGACTAAACGGCAGCAAACCTATATTGTTTTTGTCATTAAATCGGTTAAAATCGTGACTGTTTGTCTGTGAAGTTTTATATAAAGAGAATATTTAGTTATCAATATAGTGTAGGTTTATTTTTTAGAAGCAGTCACAACTGATTCAAATTACAAATGACAGCTTACCCTGACCTCAAAAAAGTTCAATATTTGTGTTAAAACACACCATCATTATATAGTGACTCTTGTCTTACTGTATGCAATCATATTGTAATTTTAGTTTACCAAAAATAACCCTACTTCAAATGTTTGAAACAAAACAACAACAACAGACAAAACCACAGCTATAAACCAAGCATTTATGCAACTGGACTTTTGACTGAAAATCTCATAATTATGAGAGCTTGTGATAGCCTTCCTATGTGACAACTAGCCCGGTCTGCCTTATATATAACATTACATATAAATAAACATGTATTCAGTGCCCCATTCAGCTTGTCATACTGTATTAGACTCATTTATTGTGCAGAATGACTGAAGCGTTTCAGTGGCGATCAGAGCAACAGATGGTGACTGTGTAAATTACATCTCACGATACTGATCATATGCCTCTAAACTGCTGTTCTCACTTCAGTATTTCATTACACAGTCAAGATTACAGTCATTGCAGCTTTTAGCTTATTTAGTTAAGCTCTCTCTCTCTCTCTCTCTCTCTCTCTCTCTCTCTCTCTCTCTCTCTCTCTCTCTCTCTCTCTCTCTCTCTCTCTCTCTCTCTCTCTCTCTCTCTCTCTCTCTCTCTCTCTCTCTCTCTCTCTCTCTCTCTCTCTCTCTCTCTCTCTCTCTCTCTCTCTCTCTCTCTCTCTCTCTCTCTCTCTCTCTCTCTCTCTCTCTCTCTCTCTCTCTCTCTCTCTCTCTCTCTCTCTCTCTGTGTATGTGTGTGTGTGTGTGTGGTAGCCTGATCTCCCTGAGACAGGAAACTCAATTTATGACACTTTTAGGGTATAAAAATACAATAGTCTTCAAACTATACTGCGTGTAAACTTGTACACTGCAGTCATTGAGTAACATTCTGGCTCAGTTGTACTGTATATGGGTCATGCTGGTACTTTTAAGCAGGACATTAGCAATCCATTTTCCAGTGGGTCAGTCGTGAAGAAAGCTAATCATATTTTCTGGAATAATAGGCTCAGTAGTGAGAGGATGAATAAATATTGTTCCAGAGATATGATTTAAACCCTGTGTGAATCCTTGGCTCTGAAAAACTCCTCACCTCTACTTCTGTCTCAGATCCAGTGGCTTGAATTTGTAATGTTTTTATGCCAAAACTCAGCTGTGACGCAGGAAGTTTAATTTCTCTCATATTTGCTCTCCAATCTGCATGTAAGACTGGACTGTGCTCACCGGGAGGTTCCTCATCTGTCTGTTCCCCATCATTTGATATGACATATCTCACAGATGCACCTCTGATGATCTCAGTGGCTTTGAATACAGACCTGAGTTTCCATTTAATAAAGTATCCATAGTGCTTCATGCCCATAAATCCATGATGCATTGAGGGGACGGTGGGGAATAAATGGTGAAATATAGCTTGATTCAGTGCAATGGGATAATATGAAGTCAGGCAATAATAAATTCTGGCTTTATACTATATTTCAGATTCCAGAATGAAACGACAATGACTATACATTATTTTTTCACTGAAACTGCTTGTTTTGTCACCATAGCGAACAGATACGCAGATACGCATGTGTATGGCAGAATACAATAGTCCACATATGTGACATTTACTAAATATCTTCATGGAACATGATCTTTACTTAATATCCTAATGATTTTTGGCATAAAAGAAAAATCGATAACTTTGACCCATAATATGTATAGTGTGCTATTGCCACAAATATACCCGTGCTGCTACTTATGACTGGTTTTGTGATCCAGGGTCACATATGACAGCTACAGAGATGGCAATTGATCTAGATTGTAGGGTAGGAGCTCACTTAATTGCATGGTAACATAGTGGCGAAGCCATGGAGCTATAAAGCTCTGTGGTCCCACACAGCGCTGCCTGGAAACAGGAGAGATAGATCACAGTCCTGCCGTATCACCACAGTGCCCTTGAGCCCAACACTTAACCCGGTGTGGCTCCGCTGGGGCGGCCCCTGCTATGAATGCAGTACAAGACACTCGTGACAGAGACCATCTGTGAAATGACAAGCAACTGCACACATTACATCATTCAGGTGTTCCCCTGCAGGTCGATGTATGGACTGAATGGGAGGGAAAACACCTCACTGCAGCCAAATGAATCAGAGACACGCATGTGCATATGTACGTCTTCTTACCTCTGTATATATATAAAACTAGAGAGAGATAGATGGATGGATGGATGGATGGATGGATGGATGGATGGATGGATGGATGGATGGATGGATGGATGGATGGATGGATGGATGAATGGATGGATGGATTTATGGATGGATAGATAGATAGATAGATAGATAGATAGATAGATAGATAGATAGATAGATAGATAGATAGATAGATCGATAGATAGATAGATAGATAGATAGATAGATAGATAGATAGATAGATAGATAGATAGATAGATAGATAGATAGATAGATAGATAGATAGATAGATAGATAGATAGATAGATAGATAGATGGATGGATGGATGGATGGATGGATGGATGGATGGATGGATGGATGGATGGATTGGATGGATGGTATAGATGGATGGATGGATTGGATGGATGGTATAGATGGATGGATGGATGGATGGATGGATGGATGGATGGATGGATGGATGGATGGATGGATAGATAGATAGATAGATAGATAGATAGATAGATAGATAGATAGATAGATAGATAGATAGATAGATAGATAGATAGATAGATAGATAGATAGATGGATGGATGGATGGATGGATGGATGGATGGATGGATGGATTGGATGGATGGTATAGATGGATGGATGGATGGATGGTATAGATGGATGGATGGATGGATGGATGGATGGATGGATGGATAGATAGATAGATAGATAGATAGATAGATAGATAGATAGATAGATAGATAGATAGATAGATAGATAGATAGATAGATAGATAGATAGATAGATAGATAGATAGATAGATGGATGGATGGATGGATGGATGGATGGATGGATGGATGGATGGTATAGATGGATGGATGGATGGATGGATGGTATAGATGGATGGATGGATGGATGGATGGATGGATGGATGGATAGATAGATAGATAGATAGATAGATAGATAGATAGATAGATAGATAGATAGATAGATAGATAGATAGATAGATAGATAGATAGATGGATGGATGGATGGATGGATGGATGGATGGATGGATGGATGGATGGATGGATGGATGGATGGATTGGATGGATGGATGGATGGATGGATGGATGGATGGATGGATGGATTTATGGATGATTTATGGATAGATAGATAGATAGATAGATAGATAGATAGATAGATAGATAGATAGATAGATAGATAGATAGATAGATAGATAGATAGATAGATAGATAGATAGATAGATAGATAGATAGATAGATAGATGGATGGATGGATGGATGGATGGATGGATGGATGGATGGATGGATGGATTTATGGATGATTTATGGATAGATAGATAGATAGATAGATAGATAGATAGATAGATAGATAGATAGATAGATAGATAGATAGATAGATAGATAGATAGATAGATAGATGGATGGATGGATGGATGGATGGATGGATGGATGGATGGATGGATGGATGGAATAAACATAAAAACAAACAAATAAATGAATACATTTGTGTTGCTCCAAGAAAATGTTTCTATCTAGAAAATCTGAATCATAGACACGTATAACCCAATCACACAGCACACAGTGAGCATCCTTCATGTGAGTGTGGAGGGTGAGAGATGAACAGCTGCGCACGTCACTGTGAGCTCAAAGGCTCAATTCCTTCTCCCCTGACAGTGGAGAAACCTTGAGAAGTAATAAGCAGAGCGAACAGGCGTATTCCTTCTTTATGAAAACCCTCCTACGCTCATTAGCTCCTGACATGACGGATGGAGCTCAACTCACAGAGTAAAGTTGGAGAAAAGAAAGATGCCCTTCACCTGACTCATACTGTACCCTCATAAAAACCAAGCTTGAGAAACTGCTGAACAGTGAATATTAAAGCATTCATCACATATTCATTTATAAACTTGCATAATCAACAATGATAAATGATAGATTTCTAAACTTAAAATCATTGCATAATTCATAAAAATAACAACAACTTTTAACAGTGTTCATACAGGATGCTATTAATTACAATGGCAATAACAATACCTCTACGCAAACATTAAATAAACAATAAAGTGTGACCATCATTGCATATTCAAATATTGCATAACAACCCTGATAAACAATCCTAAATGACTGCAAACTAATAAACACCTATAATTAAATAACATATAATTCATTTAAGCAACATTTTGTGGAGCTATTCCTAATCATAATAATACATGGAAGCTGTAATGCAAAGCGCTAGCAAACATTGCATATGCAACATTCATACACAGTTTTATCCAGCAGTCTCAGAGTAGAACGGTATGAAAGGCTCACCTGATGTTGCAGTGTGTCTCTGCTGCAGTGAGCGCATCTGTGCATGTGTTCAGCATCAGCACCACAACACGCTGAAGACACACGCAGCGCTGTTACACTGACGCGTGGAGCTGAAGGTTTCACATTACCGCAGTGTGTCGACTGCCTGACTGCAGCGCTGCTGATGCAGGGACTCCACCGAGCTCAAGGGTATCCTTCACTCTTATGTAATTCAGCTCTCATGGTGCACAATGAGAGCTGGCAAGAAAAAAAATAAGATTTTGGTTGTAATTACCTCTGCATTCTGACGGGAATGTAGTCAAATCAAAAATGATTCAGACACCAGATATCATTTTTGATTTTTTTTTTACTAGTGGGTGCAGGACACTGTAGTTCATTTATGTAAGTGAGGATAGCAAAATAAAGTAAACTGTGACATATTATACCCAAAAATTCTTCATACAGTGGATTGCCAGTAAAACTGATTAAGATTTGGGACCAAAAATTATTTAGACACTTGACCATGACCTGACCATGTTTTGCTTAAGTGACTTTTCTTTATTTACTAATGCAACCTTTTTACACCAAAGACTGAACAAAATGAAGCATTGCTTGGTAATTGGTTGTCCTAAATTGCACTGTAAAAAAATTACAGTAAAAAACTGGCAGCTGTGGTTGCCAGAAATTTACCGTAAAAATACGGTAGCAACATTTTAGATTTTACAGACTTTACTTCAATTTACAGTAATAAACCGTATTTAATTATCTGATATAATGTTAATTTACTGACTTGTTGAAGTATTAATATCTGTTTTGTACCATAGTAATACACTGACAACCACCAATCACAGTGGTGATGAAAATCACATGATGAATTAAAGCTCATCACAAGCAAACTTTCACATGAAAGTTAATACTAATATATAAAAGCTGCACAGTGTCATTCATACAAACACTAAACACCATCATGAAATTTAAAAAATGCAATAAACATTAATTTAACAACATTAAATGTAACAGAAAACCCTAATGTCATAACTGATTAGAAAAAAATAAGAAAACTATGAAGAAACATAGTAATTTCAACAAAAATTCATCAAATGTGAAGTGTTACACAGGGAATTGTGGGAATGTCAATTTACGGTTTTTCACTATAAATTATACAGTGACTTGTTCTTTTTCACTTCCAAGAACTGTAAATTTAACAGTATTTTACAGTAAAATTACATTAAATACCGTTAGATCTATCACAGTTGTTTACCGTATAAAGTAAGGAAACTTTCTGTTAACCAATTATCAGTTTTTCACTGTAGCATTTTTACAGTCTTTGTAATGGTTATAAATGGGGAGGCTTTTTATTGACTGTTAGAAACAAATAATTATTTACTGTATGAGCTCAACTCCCAAAATCCCAGATGGTTCATGTTTTGAAAGGCAACTTTAGAGGCTCTTGTTGGTTAATGCAGAAAGCAAGTATGAATTACCATTGGTTAGTTTAATCCATTAAATTCAATGGTGTGTTTGCCTTTCTCTTCTTCATTATTCATTTCTAGGAATATATACAGTACTGGTCATGCAGTATATTTCCATCCAGTACTTTAAATGCTTACCCAACCTAAATGTTTACAGTATCTCTGCACTGGAAACTGTGTGGGTTTATGAGAAGTCTGTGTGTTCTGTAAATAAACAGTGTATAACAATAATACATGATTCTAGCCGCATTTTAGCTAAAAAGGCTCTATGGTGCCATTTCAGTTTTACAAGTTGCCTACTTACAAGAAAACAGCTGCCAAACATACATATTGAACACCACTCACATTGATTTTGAATTACTGTAATTTGAACTTTGATTAAACCGCTAGACCTTTATCATTTCACTTTTTCTATAGATTTCATGCACAGTACGTGTGAACCCGTGAATAGATGGATATAATAATTTTAGTTATTATGTCACCTCTCGTTTGGCAGAAACATTTGATGCAATGCAATGAGATTACGTGCAAAGATTTCCAACAACGCACACACAATAAAATGTTTTACAGCTTCTATATTATTGTATTGACTAAGCACCCCCCCCCCCACCCACCAAGTAAGTTACACTATATCATTTCCTCACACCGTCACTAGAATTAACTGGAATCCTTTGTCTTTCCAGTGTTGTGTGTGGCACTGGCAGATTTCCAACCCATTAAATGCCACCTCAGCAGTACCTCGGAAATGATTGCACCAAGAGGAAGGAGAGAGAATCGACAAGGGGGTGTTACAGTCACTCCTTTACATAAAGCACGTGAGGAGGGGCACTGCTGTGTTTCTACTTGACAGATAATAAAAAACCTTGCTGAGCCTCATTCCCTCTAGACGATCTGCAGTGCTGCAGAGGAACACAGTTACACCCGATTCACACTGGATGCGCGAAGGGAACAGAAGCAACACAGACACATAGCCTACTATAGGCCTATATACATAGAAAATTACGTATATACACTCACCGGCCACTTTATTAGGTACACCTTGCTAGTACCGGGTTGGACCCCATTTTGCCTTAATTCTTCTATACAACATTATGTGTCCTGGAAGTTCCTCAGAGATTTTGGTCCATATTGACATGATAGCATCACACAGTTGCTGCAGATTTGTCGGCTGCACATCCGACTCTCTCTTTCCACCACATCCCAAAGGTGCTCTATTGGATTGAGATCTGGTGACTGTGGAGGCCATTTGAGTATAGGCATTGTCATGTTCGAGAAACCAGTTTGAGATGATTTGAGCTTTGTGACATGTAGTGTTATTCTGCTGGAAGTAGTCATCAGAAGATGAGTGGTAGAACAATACTCAGGTATGCTGTGGTGTTTAAATGCTCATTTGGTACTAAAGTGAGCCAAGAAAATATCATCCACACCATTACACCAACACCAGCCTGAACTGTTGATATTGGCAGGATAGATCCATGCTTTCATGTTGTTTATGCCAAATTCTGACCCTACCATCATCAGACCAGGCACCATTTTCCCAATCTTCTATTGTTAAATTTTGGTGAGCCCATGTGAACTGTAGCCTCAGTGTCACCGGTGTGTTCTTCTGCTGCTGTAGTCTGTTTGCTTCAAGGTTGGACATGTTGTGCATTTAGAGATGCTCTTCTGCAAACCTCGGTTGTAACGAGTGTTTATTTGAGTTACTGTTGCCTTTCTATCAGCCGAACCAGTCTGGCCATTCTCCTCTGACCTTTATCATCAACAAAGCATTTTCACCCACAGAACTGCCACTCACTGGATATTTTCTCTTCTTTAGACAATTCTCTGTAAACCCGGGAGATGATTGTGCATGAAAATCCCAGTATAATCAGTTTCTGAAATACCCAGACCAGCCCTGGCACCAACAACCATGCAACGTTCAAAAACACTTAAATCTGGTGAATGGAGGTGAGCGGAGTGAGTGCATGTAGTTTATATGGTAAAACTAATCTTAATGTTAGGAAATAATTCTAGTTTTAATCATTTAAACAGGCGTTTGAGGTTTGGGCAAAAAACTCATGGCAATTATGTGTAACCTAACCTATTTAGGCAATTTTTTCACAGTGCTGAAAGTCATATATATGGCCACTGTGAAACACAGAACACCTTGTATGATTTTACACTGAAATGTGTTATTTTGACCATGCACTGTGGCTTTAATTCGCATTTGTGTGAATAGCCCTAAATCCCACACTGCACTGCAAAAAATAGCTGCATTTTTGTTTGTGTGTGTGAAATTTTCACTCAGAAATTGCTTGTAAATTTAACAAATCATTACAAAGAATCAGCCAGTTAAACTTATTAAAAAGTAGAAAGACTAAAATAGTTTTTTCTTGTAAAATGCGCTCCAATTATATTTATTTTCAACGTCAAAATGTTTTTTTTTTTACAGTGAGCTCTGACCATGGAGCAAATGGACTGTAAATTGCCTTATCATCTGTAAAATAACCCCCAAAAAGTAAGCAGTAATGCCAAACAAGCAACCAAAATCCTGCGTTGCATAAGCAAGAATGAGCCATTCAGCCATTCTGGTCCAGTCCACATCCCAAAATCCATTTCACAGACCCAAGAAAGCAGCTTATACGTCCAAGAGCATTCATAAGATTGTTTATAAAAATACACAAATCTTTCATTGGTTGTTGGGGGAGGTCAGAGATTAGCATGTGGTGCGTTTTGTGTCTTGCAATGTTGTTGTTTTTCAGATCAGGATTATTGAATGCCATTTCATTGCAACAATTCACAAAAACTCCCTCTCAGAGAGGCTATAAAAAGAAAATTCTCCTATAAAGGGCTTTTCTCTAGTGATCATGCTTCAAAAGTGTAATTCTAGACAGAGATGATGATTTTATTAAGCCGTATTGCCTCAAATACAACTAAAATGCATATATTGAAAGGAATGCTCAGAAAAAAAAAGAAAACTCGGTCATCATTCACTCGTCTTTCTGATGTTCCAAACTTGTTGGAAGGCTTTAACAAAAGTAGTTCAGGTTGATGATGTCGTATCTTTTTGGAGTTTCACAGTGTAAATCACCATTGTTGCATAGAAAAATACTCCTACTTCAACATCTCTTTTTGTGTTTGACAAAATAAAACATGGGTTTGGAACAACATGAGAGTGAGGTTAAAGACAATTCTTGGGTGAACGATTCCTTTCACAGTCCAGCTATTCTCACAAAAAGCAGACAGTAGACAGAACATTTTGTTCAAACACTATAACCAATTCACATTATGGTTTTGCAGTGTTTTATAACAGTGAGTGGGTCTCTGGTGATTTCCAGCTAATCATCTCAGAAGCGTAACGGAAGTGCAGTAATCCTGAGAGTGCACTGAAATGAAAATTAAAACCTTAAAACCTATTTGACCCTACGTTTTATGGGTTAAACACATCTTTGTGAATAATAAGCAGAGTACAGAAACATACTTAAAGCCATTCAGTTAAGTAAACAGTGACTGTGTTCAGAGTAGGAAACTAATGCATTGCTTACTTTGCAGTACTGTATGCACCGTACTTATAAATAAAGTTACACTTTATTTTAGGGTATTCATGTTCAAGTATGCATTTAAGTACTGAGTAATAATAAACTATACATGTACTTTCTTTTTAGGGTTTGGGTTAGGATTTTGGTTTGATTTAGGGCTAGTTGCATGTAATTATGTATAATTTATAGTTATTATTACCACAGTAACTACATGTAACGTGTAACAAGGACACTGTAAAATAAAGTGTTACCATAATTATTGTGCATTATGCACACAGTACAGATCAGTTATCATCTGAAAATCTTTTAACTTTTACCTATAATTTTTTATATATTTTAAAGAAAATCCTCATTATGTCCAGACTATCATCCAATTATAATCTCTCTACAATCTCATCCAATTATAATTATGATAAATATTATTTATTATGTATTTAAAAGTGATTTACTTATTTATATTTTAATAAAGATGTGTGTGAAAACGCTTACATTTTTAATTAATAGTGAATTGAATCACTTTTTTACTCTTATATTTGAACTTTTTGGAATTTACACACTAAATGAATCTTTTTGATGAAAAGATTTAAAAGTTATTAAACATGACTTGCAGTCGAGAGCATTGCATTGTGGGATACAGCACATGCAGTGCGCCATTCTGAACACAGACAGCAACAGCAGTTACAACACCAAAAAAACACCCGGACACTGTGATTAATTCTGAAGTTTATTCGTCCCATTTCATTAAGAATTTCGATTCGTCAAAAGGCCTTATAAACAGTTTATGGCTCGCAGAGATACTGATTGCTTACAGGAAAGATTTTCTTCATAAACAAATCCCATCAGTCCATTGAACTGGCAACAGATTGCATCTTCGTGGGTTGTGCCATATTCGTACTATTCGTTTAAGGCCAAAGGGTACATGAACGCAGCATCAGAACATTTCAATTTCATTAATGTTTGTGGCAACAAACCATCTTAATGCACAGAATGCACTGAGGTTTTTTTCATTTTCCGACATGTGGAGAGTTAATGGGACAGAACGGACCTCAGGTGGTCGTTTCAAAACTGCATCTGAAATGCAGTCTCTTCATGCACAGGCATCCTTCATAGTACCTCAAATCAATAGTCTGTTACAGATCATTAAGTTTCAATATCAAAAAATGTGTATCGGACGAGATCTTTCTGTCGATGAGATCGCGCTACAGTCGTGCCACGCATCAAGTCGCGATCTCAGCTAATCTATGAGCCGACAAACGCACATACGCACTCTCACACATACACTTAAAAAAAAAAACATTGTAAAATGAACAAACAAATAACCGACATGAAAACATGAATCATGTTCCCATGATTTGACAGGCATTAAACACAAAATCAAACAAAAGAGCAATAGAAAAACTGACAGTGAGACCCAGAGAAAGTCAGCCGGTGAAACACGGGGGCAAATCCCCCATAATGCTTTGGGCCTGACGCACCGTGACCCTTTATTTTTCAGTGATGTCATCATTTAGAGCCTTTTTCGGTGACCGCAGCGGTGACTGCAGACACCCCCTCGGACCCCATCACAGCAGCGCTAGAGGACGAGGGACGGATGAACCCTCGGCATGAGAGCTCCTGACCGGGGCGAGAGAGAGAGAGAGAGAGAGAGGGCTGACGGGACGGGGCGAAGGACAGGTGGGGCCGGGGGTCGTCCCGGGAGGGGGGCTAGCGGTTGTTCTTGGCCGCCTCTTTAGCCGCTATGATCAGTGGAGTGAGGCTGGACAGAGGCTTGGCCACTTTCAGGAACTGGTGCTGCAGGGAGAAGACAGAGACGTCTCTTATTAGGCTCATCGAGACTGCGTTTATTGGATCAAAAATACAATAAAATCAGCAATATTTTGAAATATTATTACTACAATTTAAAAAAACTGCTTTCTATTTGAATATATTTTAAAATTTCATTTGCAAAGCTGAATTTTCAGCATCATTACTTCAGTCTTCAGTGTCACATGATCCTTCAGAAATCATTCTAATATGCTGATTTGCTGCTCAAGAAACATTTCTTATATATATCAATGTTGAAGACAGTTGTGCTGGTTCATATTTTTGTAGAATTTTTAGTTCAAGATTTGACTTTTATGAACAGGAAGCTCAAATAAAGTAACATTATAAAAGTCTTTACTGTCACTTTTGGATCTTACTGACCCCAAACTTTTGAACAGTAGCCTAATGCATATTGACAACATGTTAAGGGTTCTATTATGTATTAATTGTAAAAATGTAATATTTATTAAGTTTCTTTTATTGTCCATACATCACACGTATTTCAAAAAGTGTTTAAACGTTTTAAACCTGTGGCGGCTAGAGTGTGATCTGTGGATTTCAGTTCTTATTGTGAAAAATCCTTTCTATTTTCTGCTCCCACTCACTCTAATAACTGAGATTTCCAGCAGCTTTTCACATTCTTTACACAAGTTTCTTCATCCGCCTTATTTAATGCACAATTGAGTCATATAATGTGTTACACAACATCACTACTGATGCTCTCATACTTTCTCTAGAAAGTTCTGGCAGCACTTTTATTCCAACCAACAGACGTGATTTTTCTAAATCAGATGTGAGTGTGGGAGTGACATAAGAGCAGGAGGGAGAGATGCTTTTATGGAGACCAGACTGAATGAGATTACCAGAAAATCTAAAATCATTTGAGAGAATATACACAGTACATAAGCAGCCTTTTAATTCTTTTAAATATTATAGAAATTATTGCTACACATTAAATGGGTCAAAAATGCTCTCTAGGTAGGCGGCTCACTAGGTTTTGAAACACACGTAATGTATGAAGAACAACAAATTATACTTAAAAAAAAAATCTAAAGATCAGTTTATTAAATAAATGTTTTATCAGTTAATCAGTAACTAAATACAATTAATAAAATAAATAAAAAACTAAATGACTTTCTAAATTGACAAATATAATCATTTATAATAGCCAAACAAATGATTTGAAATGCACTTTTAAATCTTTAAAAAAAATAAAATAATTTGCATGACTGATTTATAAATTGGTTTATTTTTTACTTAATGAACTGATACAGCTGTATTTTAAGCCACTATTCACTGATCTATAAAGGTCAAGCATTAAAGATTGATACTGGAAGGTAACATTGTTTTTGTAATATTGACAATCCATAAATAACTCTAACACACACAAACACACACACCTGTAAGAGCTCCTTGGCCGAGTCTCTCTTCTCCACATCCATTTCCAGACAGCGGTTTAAGAAGTCGCGAAACACGGAGGAGAGTTTCTCTGGGTTCTGCAGTTCTGGAGTTCCATTGGTGGCGATGAGGTACAGAGCCTGGACAACAGCAGGGGTTAAAAGTCACACAAAAACCATGAACATTAACTACAGCACCAGTTGCTTTCATTTAAAGGGATAGTTCACTTTGAAATTAAATTTTGGCATGTTTTAGCTTACCTCAAGGGCATCCAAGATGTAGGTGTCTTTGTTTCCGCAGTAGTTTCAATTTTGATATTTTTAGGTCAAACCGTTCTTGTCTGTCAGTCATATAATGCAGGTCAATGGTCACTGTCTCAAAGAGCAAGCACAGAGTCCAAATTAAACATTTCCCCATCGTAAGAACACATTGATGGCCTAAGACACGAAACGAGCGGTTTGTGTGAGAAAACAAACAGTATTTATATCATTTTTAGCTCTTGTACACTTTCCGGCGCTTGTGCAGACTAAGCCAGAACGCGCGGACACGTCACACACCAGGAAGCACGCGCGCCCTCAGATCACTTGGACGTGGTTGTGTAGAGGTAAAAACGATATAAATACTGTTCGTTTTCTCACACAAACCGCTCGTTTCGTGTCTTAGGCCATCAATGTGTACTTACGATGGGGAATTGTTTAATTTGGACTTCTCTGTGCATGCTCTTTGAGACAGTGACCATAGACCTGCATTATATGACTGACAGACAAGAACGGTTTGACTTAAAAATATCTAAATTGAAACTACTGCGGAAACAAAGACACCTACATCTTGGATGCCCTTGAGGTAAGCTAAAACATACCAAAATTTAATTTCAAAGTAAACTATCCCTTTAAAAGGCTATTTGAAATGTTCTTGTCTAAATTAAACTTGAGGAATAACCAATCCAGAGGTTTCCAAGAATCTACAAACAGTCCAATATTTGCCCTATTGTTGCCTCAAGTTCACAACTACTTCTCACTAGTCACTACTACTTCATTTTTGTTTGCCTCAAACAGTTTTTGCAATGTCATTGAAGATAAAAGTGTTTAGAGCTGATGGAAGTCGATATTAACTTGCTTTCTGTCCAAATGAAATAATTTTCCATCATTCTTTCTGATGCTGTTGACATCAGGGAAGCATCTCTGATTTCACTGGTGCACATGAGGCTATCATTGAAATAATTCAGTGATTTGAAACAAAGGTTGGATTTCATCATCAACTTGGGATCACAAGTGAACAGCATTAGGTCCATATGTGCAGTTGGTCTTATGCTACAGCTTCACATTCCTCTAGTCCAATTAAATTTTTTTCATTTTGTATGTAAGCTGCTAAATTTTAGCACTCTGGAACAGATATATTATTAAAATTATTATATAGATTTAGATAGAGTTTTGTTCCACTCTTTAAAAGGCAATAAAGACGATATTAATAAATATATAAACATTTAGCATTGACAGATTTTACGATTATGTTTCTAGATTTTGCATCTTTATTAGTATTGAACAGAATGGGTTTTTCAATTGCATCTACTTATTTAAACTTTTTTTTTTTTGTAATTATGCGTCTTAAAATCTATGTAATTTGATTTCTTGCTTTATTTATTTTTTCATTTTGTATGTAAACTGCTACATTTTAGCACCAGGGAACAGATATATTATTAAAATAGTATATACATTTAAATAGTGTTTTGTTCCACTCTTTAAAAGGTAATATTATTTTGTCTTAGGTGTCCCAGCAGAACTATGTAATTTGAATATTGCTACTATCACAGGAAAACTTTGCAAAAACTTCTGAAGTGACTTGATAAGATGCACATATTATTGAGTTAGGTTTAGATGTCTTTAATCTTACCCTCAGAGGGTTTTCGTTGAGGTACGGCGGTTCGCCCTCTATCATCTCTATAGCCATGATGCCCAGGGACCAGATGTCCACTTTGGGTCCGTAGGCCTTACGGGTCACCACCTCCGGTGCCATCCAGTAGGGCGTCCCCACCATGGTGCTTCGTTTGCTCTGTTCAGGAGTGATCTGAGCGCAGAAGCCGAAATCAGCTGAGGGACACAGACAGACAGATGTTTAGACCGCCTGGTGTGATACAGTCACTTCATGTGATTTCAAAAATACAGCAGGAATAGTGAAGCATGGTCATAAAATGGATTCTTGCTCCCTCTACAGGTCAAAAGTTACACAGGTGAAAACATCACATTCAGCCTCCCTTTAAATCATAATCAAAGCCAACGGTGAAAAACGTAATGATTATCAGTAAGACCTTATTTAAACAACACTCAATGCCAAGGTTCAGGTGCATATGTCACTAATATGCATACAATTTACAATCCAGAACGGCCTTAAATGTTTTAGATAGAAAAACTGAAACACAGATTAGAAGACAAATATTTGTAGACGAGTTGTGCACTCACTGAGTTTGACAGATCCGTCCATGCCCAAGAGAATGTTGTCACTCTTGATGTCTCTGTGAATAACCTGATTCGAGTGAAGAAACTCCAGGGCTTGTAGACACTGCATGGACAAGAACAACCCAGTTAGCACATTAAAACATGTAACCTAAAAGCAGTTTCAAACACTAGTGAGCTGCCTAGATAGACAGCATGCATTGCAAACAAGCTCTGTGCAGTGTTATTTTAGTATTATTTATATAGTATTATAGTTTTTAGTAATATTTTGAATTTGCTTTTATTTTATATTTATAGTTTTTATTTTAATTTTAATTTACGTTTAAGTCATTTTGACGGGATTTTATCAGTATTTCATTTTATATTTCAGTTTTACAAATTTTACCCCTGGTTTCACAGGCTTGAGTCTAGTCCCAAACTAAAATGCATGTTTGAGACGTTTTAGCTGAAAGCAACTTGCATTGGAATATTTTAAAATATGTCAGTCCCATTGTTTTGTCTCAAGATGCACACCATGTGTTTTTTTCTAAAGCAGGTTTATAAAAGCTACTTATACGCCCTAATTGAACTAAGGCCTAATCCTGCCTTAATCTAAGCCCTGTCTGTGAAACAAGGCCTAAGAAATATTGCATTGGCAACTAACTGAAATAAGTTTAAGCTGAAGTTTTTCATCTAATATTTGTATTAGTGCTGTCGATTGGCGATTAATCGCATCTAACATAAAAGTTTTTGTTTATATAATATATTAATATATGTGTTTAAATATATATAAAAAAATAAATAATATATATATATATATATATATATATATATATATATATATATATATATATATATATGTATATGTGTGTGTGTGTGTGTGTGTGTGTGTGTGTGTGTATACAGTATACACAAACTTTAATAATTTGGGTGCACTGTCTATGTTTATGATAATTAAAATATTTTGTTGTTAGCTTAGCTAACATTGAACTCTATTGGAATTAGCTGATTCTCTGTGCGTTTTTTCTAAGGAACACTATTGCTGCCAATGCAGTTCCATTTCACTTAAGATTCTGCCATAGATATCTAGACAGATATATATTTTTTTTTTGAGAGAGTTGAATAATTACACACTCACTTCCCGACAGACAGCGGCGATCTGCGCTTCATCCATACAGGTTTCCGTCACCACGTCTGTCAGGGAACCTCCAGCCAGATACTCCATCACCACCCAGAGCTCATCCCCCACCAGGTAACTATGCCAACAAGACAGCATCGTCAACAGACGCCACATCGCTGAGTGATGCAGCGGCATCGCCGTGACAACAGAATTATTGGATGTGTCTGCTTTTATTAGTGCAGACATGAAGAAATTCACCTTGGACACAGAGAAAGGCTTTGGACAAAGCTTTGGATTTTTTTGAGATAACAATACTTGTTTTTAAAGAAAAAATATTTTAAATTGTTTAGTTCTTTTTTTTCTTTTCTTGAGCGTAATCTGAAAAAAAAAGTGCAGGTACAAAAAGCAGAAAGAAAAATAAAAAATTTTTTTTTTAAAGAAAATATAACAAAAAATAAAAGAAAAATACAACAAAAAATAAAAAGACAAAAAATAAACAAAAAATAAGATCACTTGAAAATTAAAAGAAAATAACAGAATTTAAGAAAAAATAAACGTATATAGTAAAAAAAAGAAATACAACTTAAAATAAAATAAAACAGTTAAAAAATAAAAATAAACAGAATTCTTTTATAAATTCTGTGAGAAGAAAAAAAAAACCTTTGACATAATTTTGCTTCTAAAGTATAAGCGCTATAAAAAAGGGTATTTTAACAGGAAAACCAGATCAATTATTGATTAGGAAAATGATTTTACCTGTCCAGGTAATTGACGATGTTGGGGTTCTTGTTTTCCCTCATGACTAAGATCTCGTTGATGATCAGCTCTTTCTTGGGCTGCTGCTGTAGGTTCATCTGTTTGATGGCCACCTGAAAGACCAAACATCAGAATGAAAGCTTTTAGACACGCTTGAAGATTAATCCGAGTCTTTGGCTCCATTAGGCCCGTCTCTGAGCATCTCTCCATTAACATGAGTGAGAGTTAGCTTTGAGATGAGTTCTCTTTGTGTGTAGGTAAGATTACAGCGCTCGCTCAGCTCAGAGGAATGTCGTCAGATCAATAACACATGCCGTATCCCCTGATTCATTGTTATCGATCAGCCGAAAATGTCGAAGTCTCTGTCGGAATCGCATTAATGATGACGATAGGTGCCCTCTATTAACCGAAAGAGCATGTGGACACTGAAAAGCCTGTCGATATCTCCAACTCCATGATTGGAGTTCTCCAAATAGACACAAAATCATTAACCCTATAAGCAATAATAATAGTGATGCTTGCCTTAAAAGTGGTGTTTGGTAAGTAGTAACCTAGCGAGTTCCATTTTAAAGGAATAGCTCACTTAAAGATGAAAATTCGGTCATCATTTACTCACCCTCAAGTTGTTTCAAACCTGCATGAATTTCTTTCTTCTGCTGAACACAAAAAAATATATTTTGAAGAATGTTGGTAACCAGACAGTTGATGGACCTCATTGACTTCCATAGTAGGAAAAAAATACTATGGAAGTCAATGGGGTCCATCAACTGTTTAGTTACCGACATTCTTCAAAATATCTTCTTGCAAAATATCTTGTTCAGCAGAAGAAAACTATTCCTTTAAGCATTATATTTGTTGGAATAACATAATTTAACGTCTGCACTACGTCATGCATGTGTTGAATGTTGTTTTAACCTAAATCAGGAAATGTTATAATGGCCAGAGCTGGACAGTAACGGAGTACATTTACTTGAGTACAGTACTTAAAGGTGGTATCAGTGATTTCAGGCCCAAAAATATATATATTTTTTTTCCTAACAATCTGCTAGCTGCCCGCCCCATAAGCATGCCGTCAAAAAAACGCGTCTCTGTAGGCAGCCTAGGCTCTGAGATCTGCACACAAAAACAAATGGTTTAGCCAAACACTCAAAACCAAAACAAATAGTGTTCCAACCAATCACCGACAGAGGGAGGGTGTTGTGAGTGTTCCAACCAATCACCTCCCTCTGTCGGTGATTGGTTGGAACACTATTTGTTTTGGTTTTGAGTGTTTGGATAAACCATTTGTTTTTGTGTGCAGATCTCAGAGCCTAGGCTGCCTACAGAGACGCGTTTTTTTGACGGCATGCTTATGGGGCGGGCAGCTAGCGGATCGTTAGGAAAGATTAGATGAATGTGATAAAAATATTTTTGGGCCTGAAATCACTGATACCACCTTTAAGTACAATTTTGAGGGATCTGTACTTTACTCAAGTATCATTTTTGGGGAGTACTCCTGACTTTACTCAAGTACTGTACATTTGAGAGGTAAATATTGTACTCTTTACTCCGCTACATTTCTATCCATAACCGTGAGTACCCGTTACTTCTTCTTCTAAAAAAAAAAAAATTTGGATTGTGCAGGCACCACTGATCGGGACAGCCTATCAGCAATCACCTTCAGCTTTCCACCAAAGTCAACTCCATGGTCAGATTTAGATAAGAGACGAAACAATGGACGAAACAATGGATGAAGACACAGCAGGTCCATCCCGGGAATGTGCCAACCCGTGGCCCCAGCTCGCCAGACTATTTCAATTTTCTGAACAAGTTAATGATAGTTTTCGCTTCAAGTGTTTGCTGTGTTTACCAATGTAAGCACTGTGGCAGTAGTAATGCAATATTTAGAAAATGTACTCTTGATACTCAAGTACTTTTAAAAACAAGTACTTCAGTACTTTTACTTAAGTAGACATCTGACTGTAGTACTTTTACTTGTACTTGAGTAAAATTTAGCAAGGGGTATCTGTACTTTTACTCAAGTAATGAAGCTGTGTACTCTGTCCGCCTCTGATAATGGCATATTGCAGATGAGCAAACACTCTTCTTGAAGAAAACACACGTCTAGATGACGTATGTGGCATCAGTGGAGAAACGCATTTCTGGCTGGCACCTCAAAAGTCTCACCTCTTGTCCCGTGGCGATGTCTATGGCTGTGTAGACTGTTCCAGACGCCCTGATGAGGGAAGGAAGTGAAGATTTGGATGAGTGTTTGAAGATTGTGGGATTGGGCATAAATGATAAGATATCCATCATAAAACTCACCCCTGGCCAATCTTCTCAAATCGCGTGTACTTCTTCTTCGGGTCACCCACGCTGACTATACTTCCTGTGGAGTGAAGGTCACATGTTATCTTCAGAGATATAACAATAAAAAACAAACACTTCAAAAAGAGAGAGAGAGGAATGGTGAGGAAAAACAGCAGCATTTTAAAAGACAGAAAGAATGAAAATGTAACACTTCAGGGTTTGTGACAGAGCTGCACAACTTATTACATTTATAATCAAAATCGTGATATGATTTTGTGCAATTATTAAACTGGAGATTAGAAGGCGACGCTGAGAGAAATATCAGACAAAGGTTAACTGGAGGGCCTTACAATCATAACATAAAATAGTATAAAAGTAATTAGTAGTAAATAATTTATGCTGTTTATATTTTTATTTTATTGCAGTAAGAAATATAAACTTATTTCAAAAATATTCTGTTTAATAATCTATTTAAATATTCTAATAAATAAATAAATATATAATTTTTATGTATTTATACACAATTTTGCTTCTTATGTAAATTCTTATTTTCTTTAAGAATTATATTTATAAAAATATAAAATTAGAATTTTTACAGGTAAACAAAACCGAATATTATGTTTATTTTATTTTAATCAAAGTACCTGTGTTCCAAACAATGTGTGTCAAACGTTAACCAATATATTAGCTCTGCTCAACTTTATGACATTGCCAATGGTCTCCGTTGCTTGCGTTTAGCTGGAAATCACCAACAGCCATCACTTTATAGTTCTATTCAAATGCTTTGTTCTAATAGTCTTTTGTTAAATATTTGTCAAAAAGTGTGATATAACGTTTGCCAAATCAGGCCGCCCTAGTTTGTGAGTTTGTCCCCTCAAATTGGTCCCGTATAAGAAGAGGGATGCTCAGCTCTAATAGGACACTGAGATCAGACTTCAGTCAGACACATGCTGTGGAGTGAGAAGCAAACGATCGTTTCCAGTCAAAGCGAGTTGACCTAGCAGAAGAATGAGAGAGAGTGGGGGGATGAAAAGGCCTCTAAACCTTTGGGAAAAGACAGATTTACAGGCAGTGAGGTAACAGAGGCTTGGAAAAGACAGAAAGGAAGAAGGCCGAGGGCTGATCAGAGTTTTACGACGTCTCTGAGTCTTAAATTCAGGCCACATAAGGGAAAGACAGGAACATCTTCAGTTCCACGTGTAACCCGGCAACCGTTGATGAATGGATGTTTTGGATGAAGAACGACAAATCTTTGGCCAAGAGGGGCCTGAAGTGACAGAGTGGGGCAGGAAAGACACACTGGATGGCTGCAGCAGCATCCCGTTCTTACCAGTAGAGGGCGATCTGAGCACGTCTGTAGCATGGGGTTTTTAATAAGATACAGGTTCTTAGAAAGTCATGCATCTCTTGGGCCGCTCATAAAAAAAAAATGACTGGGAATAATTTCAGCCAAAATTACATGCTAAATAATAATAATGCATATAAAATATAGTAAAAAATACAACTTAGATGCACAAAAAAATGTATGAATGACTCAAGCAAGAAATAAAAGCATGTTGGAATTTGTCAAAAACAAATACACCACACATACTTTATATGTCATATAATGTGCAGTCAGCTGGTTATAAACGTAAAAAAAATAAACCTTGACAGGGTGACGGGACATTGACAGCAATAATGACTTAGTGACAGCCAGGGCCATAGCTAGAGGATTCAGGGGCCCCTGAAAAAATATTGATGTGGGCCCCCACCACCCTCCACCAATATCATATACTGTAAATAGATAAGCATGGAGGCCCACATATAACAGAAGATGGTGATGTTGTTGTAAAAACTTTATTTTAAAAAGTTCAATGTTTGTATAAAAATTACAACTAATAAAACTAACAAAAAGCAAGAAATTGTTAAATAATAATAAAACAGTAACAGCAAAATAATGTTTTTTTTCCCCATCAGTGTGTTATAGTTCATAAATCAAAAAGTAAACATTTAGAAATTAGAATAAAAAAATAAAATCATTTATAGTCTTATTTTTTAATAAAGATAATATGGAACTGGTAATATTATTAAATAAATTGAATAAATGTATTCATCCAAGTGCAGTGTGTTGTAGGCTATTCGTGTTTTATTGATGTAATAAAATACATCATCAGCCGGCAGGTCAGGAGCATAATGCGATGCGTCGTGACTCGTGTACATTTTTTAAACTCTATTTACAATAGTGTAAAAAGACAGGAATTTTGACCACCTAATCATTCGGTGGATCGTGGTGCGCAACGATAATGAAGAGTGACAGTACCGACAGGCTGAAGACGGTGGTTTTCTTATTCCCAGCGAAATAACAATACAACCTGTCTTTAAGAACGTTTTGATCGACTGGGATACAACAACTCTCCTGGCCTCCCTCTCCTTCTTTTCATGGCGTTTCTGGTACACTGATTTATGTTTTTTTTCCCCCTGAAATGTTTCAGTCAGTTGCTCTTCCACCAACTTCATCGTTAACTTCAGGCACTGCCGCCTCAACTCTGATTGGTTCTGTTCACAAACTGGGGTGGGACTTACAATTTTATTGGGTCCTTCTGATGTTTGTCACTGACTGAATAATTAATAAATACTTTAGATCGGACTAAACCATTTTTAAGGAGATAAGAGAAGCAGATATTTGGAAAAAATTTTTAATGAGATTGCATGTTTTTGTTAGCCTGGCTAACGTCAGACCTAGTCTCATTGAGACGTGGTCTGGGAACCACATGTTCATTTTCTCGTATTTGAGGCGTGGTTTACGAATGCCCAGAGCCGTTTATTGGGCGCTACGAATGTCTATCAAATGCACTTGTACGTAGCTCATAGCCAATCGTTTCAATTATACCAGATGACGTATGTAGAGCGACAGAAATTCGACGAGGAAGAAGACGAAATAAACTAGCGTTCTAAACTACTTAGAACACTATCTAAGGCTGCAACGAAAGGTAACTTCGCGTCTGATGCCATGTTGGATCCATAGATATAAACAACCTGCTTCGGTGTGTCGCATAGACGTCGTCATCGTCTTGCTGCTCCCTCCCCGTTCTGTGATTGGTTCCCTTTTTGAGGGGAAAATCTGGTCCATGGTGTCCAGGCTGCCTAGCAGTGTGAATAAAATCGCGCTGGGGGAAACCCAGGCTATGTTTTTGTAGTTTTCATTTAAATCTCAGGTATAAAACTAATATAAATATTAGAATTATTTATTCAACAGGGGCCTATATAGTATAACTGCTGGATTTTGTGGGGCCCCCTGGGCAGCGTAGGCCCCTATAATTGTCACCACCTTTCACCCCACTAGCGACGGCCCTGATGACAGCACATTATCCTACTTATTACAGGCCTGTTTGCTAAATAAATTAATAATTGGACATGAAATATTGATTTGTATGCAAATTATTATACTATTATACTAATAGAAAGAGACCAAAAGAGAGACATGGAACTAGCATAGCTATGTGAAAACTCAGCTGTCAGGAAATCAAAAAAAAAAAAAAAAAAAAAATCTAATCGAATAAAAAAATAAAAACGTCTATAACGTTTTTAATTTGTGTGTATATGTGTATGCGTATTATATATATATATATATATATATATATATATACAGTGCTATGCATCAGTTTAGACACCCATACTAAAGTTGACTAAAAAGAGGAATAAAAAATCA